>NC_092528.1:0-343333 GCF_037038585.1 Patagioenas fasciata
TGATTTTAGGTTAGGTTTAGATTTTAGGTTTAGATTTGGGGTTAGGTTTAGATTTGGGGTTAGGTTTAGATTTTAGGTTTAGATTTTAGGTTTAGATTTGGGGTTAGGTTTAGATTTTAGGTTTAGATTTGGGGTTAGGTTTAGATTTTAGGTTTATATTTGGGGTTAGGTTTAGATTTTAGGTTTAGATATGGGGTTAGGTTTAGATTTGGGGTTAGGTTTAGATTTTAGGTTTAGATTTGGGGTTAGGTTTAGATTTGGGGTTAGGTTTAGATTTTAGGTTTAGATTTGGGGTTAGGTTTAGATTTTAGGTTTAGATTTGGGGTTAGGTTTAGATTAGGGGTTAGGTTTAGATTTTAGGTTTAGATTTGGGGTTAGGTTTAGATTTAAGGTTTAGATTTGGGGTTAGGTTTAGATTTGGGGTTAGATTTGGGGTTAGGTTTAGATTTGGGGTTAGGTTTAGATTTTAGGTTTTGATTTGGGGTTAGGTTTAGATTTTAGGTTTATATTTGGGGTAAGGTTTAGATTTGGGGTTAGGTTTAGATTTGGGGTTAGGTTTAGATTTTAGGTTTAGATTTGGGGTTAGGTTTAGATTTTAGGTTTTGATTTGGGGTTAGGTTTAGATTTTAGGTTTAGATTTGGGGTTAGGTTTAGACTTGGGGTTAGGTTTAGATTTTAGGTTTAGATTTGGGGTTAGGTTTAGATTTGGGGTTAGGTTTAGATTTTAGGTTTAGATTTGGGGTTAGGTTTAGATTTGGGGTTAGGTTTAGATTTTAGGTTTAGATTTGGGGTTAGGTTTAGATTTTAGGTTTAGATTTGGGGTTAGGTTTAGATTTTGGGTTAGGTTTAGATTTTAGGTTTAGATTTGGGGTTAGGTTTAGATTTTAGGTTTAGATTTGGGGTTAGGTTTAGATTTAAGGTTTAGATTTGGGGTTAGGTTTAGATTTGGGGTTAGGTTTAGATTTTAGGTTTAGATTTGGGGTTAGGTTTAGATTTTAGGTTTAGATTTGGGGTTAGGTTTAGATTTAGGGTTAGGTTTAGATTTTTGGTTTAGATTTGGGGTTAGGTTTAGATTTGGGGTTAGGTTTAGATTTTAGGTTTAGATTTGGGGTTAGGTTTAGATTTTAGGTTTAGATTTGGGGTTAGGTTTAGATTTTAGGTTTAGATTTGGGGTTAGGTTTAGATTTGGGGTTAGGTTTAGATTTTAGGTTTAGATTTGGGGTTAGGTTTAGATTTGGGGTTAGGTTTAGATTTTAGGTTTAGATTTGGGGTTAGGTTTAGATTTTATGTTTAGATATGGGGTTAGGTTTAGATTTGGGGTTAGGTTTAGATTTTAGGTTTAGATTTGGGGTTAGGTTTAGATTTGGGGTTAGATTTGGGGTTAGGTTTAGATTTGGGGTTAGGTTTAGATTTTAGGTTTAGATTTGGGGTTAGGTTTAGATTTGGGGTTAGGTTTAGATTTTAGGTTTAGATTTGGGGTTAGGTTTAGATTTTAGGTTTTGATTTGGGGTTAGGTTTAGATTTTAGGTTTATATTTGGGGTAAGGTTTAGATTTGGGGTTAGGTTTAGATTTTAGGTTTAGATTTGGGGTTAGGTTTAGATTTGGGGTTAGGTTTAGATTTTAGGTTTAGATTTGGGGTTAGGTTTAGATTTTAGGTTTAGATTTGGGGTTAGGTTTAGACTTGGGGTTAGGTTTAGATTTTAGGTTTAGATTTGGGGTTAGGTTTAGATTTGGGGTTAGGTTTAGATTTTAGGTTTAGATTTGGGGTTAGGTTTAGATTTGGGGTTAGGTTTAGATTTTAGGTTTAGATTTGGGGTTAGGTTTAGATTTTGGGTTAGGTTTAGATTTTAGGTTTAGATTTGGGGTTAGGTTTAGATTTTAGGTTTAGATTTGGGGTTAGGTTTAGATTTAAGGTTTAGATTTGGGGTTAGGTTTAGATTTGGGGTTAGGTTTAGATTTTAGGTTTAGATTTGGGGTTAGGTTTAGATTTTAGGTTTAGATTTGGGGTTAGGTTTAGATTTCGGGTTAGGTTTAGATTTTAGGTTTAGATTTGGGTTTAGGTTTAGATTTTTGGTTTAGATTTGGGGTTAGGTTTAGATTTGGGGTTAGGTTTAGATTTTAGGTTTAGATTTGGGGTTAGGTTTAGATTTGGGGTTCGGTTTAGATTTTAGGTTTAGATTTGGGGTTAGGTTTAGATTTTAGGTTTAGATTTGGGGTTAGGTTTAGATTTGGGGTTAGGTTTATATTTTAGGATTAGATTTGGGGTTAGGTTTAGATTTTAAGTTTAGATTTGGGGTTAGGTTTAGATTTTAGGTTTAGATTTGGGGTTAGGTTTAGATTTGGGGTTAGGTTTATATTTTAGGATTAGATTTGGGGTTAGGTTTAGATTTGGGGTTAGGTTTAGATTTTAGGTTTAGATTTGGGGTTAGGTTTAGATTTTAGGTTTAGATTTTAAGTTTAGATTTGGGGTTAGGTTTAGATTTTAGGTTTAGATTTGGGGTTAGGTTTAGATTTTAGGTTTTGATTTGGGGTTAGGTTTAGATTTTAGGTTTAGATTTGGGGTTAGGTTTAGATTTTAGGTTTAGATTTGGGGTTAGGTTTAGATTTTAGGTTTAGATTTTAGGTTAGGTTTAGATTTTAGGTTAGGTTTAGATTTTAGGTTTAGATTTGGGGTTAGGTTTAGATTTGGGGTTAGGTTTAGATTTTAGGTTTAGATTTGGGGTTAGGTTTAGATTTTAGGTTTAGATTTTAGGTTTATATTTGGGGTTAGGTTTAGATTTTAGGTTTAGATATGGGGTTAGGTTTAGATTTGGGGTTAGGTTTAGATTTTAGGTTTAGATTTGGGGTTAGGTTTAGATTTTAGGTTTAGATTTGGGGTTAGGTTTAGATTTTAAGTTTAGATTTGGGGTTAGGTTTAGATTTTAGGTTTAGATTTGGGGTTAGGTTTATATTTTAGGATTAGATTTGGGGTTAGGTTTAGATTTGGGGTTAGGTTTAGATTTTAGGTTTAGATTTGGGGTTAGGTTTAGATTTTAGGTTTAGATTTTAGGTTTAGATTTGGGGTTAGGTTTAGATTTTAGGTTTAGATTTGGGGTTAGGTTTAGATTTTAGGTTTTGATTTGGGGTTAGGTTTAGATTTTAGGTTTAGATTTAGGGTTAGGTTTATATTTTAGGTTTAGATTTGGGGTTAGGTTTAGATTTTAGGTTTAGATTTGGGGTTAGGTTTAGATTTTAGGTTTAGATTTGGGGTTAGGTTTAGATTTGGGGTTAGGTTTAGATTTTAGGTTTAGATTTGGGGTTAGGTTTAGATTTTAGGTTTAGATTTTAGGTTTAGATTTGGGGTTAGGTTTAGATTTTAGGTTTAGATTTGGGGTTAGGTTTAGATTTTAGGTTTAGATTTGGGGTAAGCATTAGATTTGGGGTTAGGTTTAGATTTTAGGTTTAGATTTGGGGTTAGGTTTAGATTTGGGGTTAGGTTTAGATTTTAGGTTTAGATTTGGGGTTAGGTTTAGATTTTAGGTTTAGATTTGGGGTTAGGTTTAGATTTGGGTTTAGGTTTAGATTTTAGGTTTAGATTTGGGGTTAGGTTTAGATTTTAGGTTTAGATTTGGGGTTAGGTTTAGATTTGGGGTTAGGTTTAGATTTTAGGTTTAGATTTGGGGTTAGGTTTAGATTTGGGGTTAGGTTTAGATTTTAGGTTTAGATTTGGGGTTAGGTTTAGATTTGGGGTTAGGTTTAGATTTTAGGTTTAGATTTGGGGTTAGGTTTAGATTTAAGGTTTAGATTTGGGGTTAGGTTTAGATTTTAGGTTTAGATTTGGGGTTAGGTTTAGATTTTAGGTTAGGTTTAGATTTTAGGTTTAGATTTGGGGTTAGGTTTAGATTTGGGGTTAGGTTTAGATTTTAGGTTTAGATTTTAGGTTTAGATTTGGGGTTAGGTTTAGATTTTAGGTTTAGATTTGGGGTTAGGTTTAGATTTTAGGTTTATATTTGGGGTTAGGTTTAGATTTTAGGTTTAGATATGGGGTTAGGTTTAGATTTGGGGTTAGGTTTAGATTTTAGGTTTAGATTTGGGGTTAGGTTTAGATTTGGGGTTAGGTTTAGATTTTAGGTTTAGATTTGGGGTTAGGTTTAGATTTTAGGTTTAGATTTGGGGTTAGGTTTAGATTAGGGGTTAGGTTTAGATTTTAGGTTTAGATTTGGGGTTAGGTTTAGATTTAAGGTTTAGATTTGGGGTTAGGTTTAGATTTGGGGTTAGATTTGGGGTTAGGTTTAGATTTGGGGTTAGGTTTAGATTTTAGGTTTTGATTTGGGGTTAGGTTTAGATTTTAGGTTTATATTTGGGGTAAGGTTTAGATTTGGGGTTAGGTTTAGATTTGGGGTTAGGTTTAGATTTTAGGTTTAGATTTGGGGTTAGGTTTAGATTTTAGGTTTTGATTTGGGGTTAGGTTTAGATTTTAGGTTTAGATTTGGGGTTAGGTTTAGACTTGGGGTTAGGTTTAGATTTTAGGTTTAGATTTGGGGTTAGGTTTAGATTTGGGGTTAGGTTTAGATTTTAGGTTTAGATTTGGGGTTAGGTTTAGATTTGGGGTTAGGTTTAGATTTTAGGTTTAGATTTGGGGTTAGGTTTAGATTTTAGGTTTAGATTTGGGGTTAGGTTTAGATTTTGGGTTAGGTTTAGATTTTAGGTTTAGATTTGGGGTTAGGTTTAGATTTTAGGTTTAGATTTGGGGTTAGGTTTAGATTTAAGGTTTAGATTTGGGGTTAGGTTTAGATTTGGGGTTAGGTTTAGATTTTAGGTTTAGATTTGGGGTTAGGTTTAGATTTTAGGTTTAGATTTGGGGTTAGGTTTAGATTTAGGGTTAGGTTTAGATTTTTGGTTTAGATTTGGGGTTAGGTTTAGATTTGGGGTTAGGTTTAGATTTTAGGTTTAGATTTGGGGTTAGGTTTAGATTTTAGGTTTAGATTTGGGGTTAGGTTTAGATTTTAGGTTTAGATTTGGGGTTAGGTTTAGATTTGGGGTTAGGTTTAGATTTTAGGTTTAGATTTGGGGTTAGGTTTAGATTTGGGGTTAGGTTTAGATTTTAGGTTTAGATTTGGGGTTAGGTTTAGATTTTATGTTTAGATATGGGGTTAGGTTTAGATTTGGGGTTAGGTTTAGATTTTAGGTTTAGATTTGGGGTTAGGTTTAGATTTGGGGTTCGGTTTAGATTTTAGGTTTAGATTTGGGGTTAGGTTTAGATTTTAGGTTTAGATTTGGGGTTAGGTTTAGATTTTAGGTTAGGTTTATATTTTAGGATTAGATTTGGGGTTAGGTTTAGATTTTAGGTTTAGATTTGGGGTTAGGTTTAGATTTGGGGTTAGGTTTAGATTTTAGGTTTAGATTTGGGGTTAGGTTTAGATTTTAGGTTTAGATTTTAGGTTTAGATTTGGGGTTAGGTTTAGATTTTAGGTTTAGATTTGGGGTTAGGTTTAGATTTCAGGTTTAGATTTGGGGTTAGGTTTAGATTTTAGGTTTATATTTGGGGTAAGGATTAGATTTGGGGTTAGGTTTAGATTTTAGGTTTAGATTTTGGGTTAGGTTTAGATTTGGGGTTAGGTTTAGATTTTAGGTTTAGATTTGGGGTTAGGTTTAGATTTTAGGTTTAGATTTGGGGTTAGGTGTAGATTTGGGGTTAGGTTTAGATTTCAGGTTTAGATTTGGGGTTAGGTTTAGATTTTAGGTTTAGATTTGGGGTTAGGTTTAGATTTTAGTTTTAGATTTGGGGTTAGGTTTAGATTTGGGGTTAGGTTTAGATTTTAGGTTTAGATTTGGGGTTAGGTTTAGATTTGGGGTTAGGTTTAGATTTTAGGTTTAGATTTGGGGTTAGGTTTAGATTTAAGGTTTAGATTTGGGGTTAGGTTTAGACTTTAGGTTTAGATTTGGGGTTAGGTTTAGATTTTTGGTTTAGATTTGGGGTTAGGTTTAGATTTGGGGTTAGGTTTAGATTTTAGGTTTAGATTTGGGGTTAGGTTTAGATTTGGGGTTAGATTTGGGGTTAGGTTTAGATTTGGGGTTAGGTTTAGATTTTAGGTTTAGATTTGGGGTTAGGTTTAGACTTGGGGTTAGGTTTAGATTTTAGGTTTAGATTTGGGGTTAGGTTTAGATTTTAGGTTTAGATTTGGGGTTAGGTTTAGATTTAGGGTTAGGTTTAGATTTTTGGTTTAGATTTGGGGTTAGGTTTAGATTTGGGGTTAGGTTTAGATTTTAGGTTTAGATTTGGGGTTAGGTTTAGATTTTAGGTTTAGATTTGGGGTTAGGTTTAGATTTTAGGTTTAGATTTGAGGTAAGGTTTACATTTGGGCTTAGGTTTAGATTTTAGGTTTAGATTTGGGGTTAGGTTTAGATTTCGGTTTAGGTTTAGATTTTAGGTTTAGATTTGGGTTTAGGTTTAGATTTTAGGTTTAGATATGGGGTTAGGTTTAGATTTGGGGTTAGGTTTAGATTTTAGGTTTAGATTTGGGGTTAGGTTTAGATTTGGGGTTAGGTTTAGATTTTAGGTTTAGATTTGGGGTTAGGTTTAGATTTTAGGTTTAGATATGGGGTTAGGTTTAGATTTGGGGTTAGGTTTAGATTTTAGGTTTAGATTTGGGGTTAGGTTTAGATTTAAGGTTTAGATTTGGGGTTAGGTTTAGATTTGGGGTTTAGGTTTGGGGCTAGGTTTAGATTTTAGGTTTAGATTTGGGGTTAGGTTTAGATTTGGGGTTAGATTGGGGGTTAGGTTTAGATTTGGGGTTAGGTTTAGATTTTAGGTTTAGATTTTAGGTTTAGATTTGGGGTTAGGTTTAGATTTTAGGTTTTGATTTGGGGTTAGGTTTAGATTTGGGGTTAGATTTGGGGTTAGGTTTAGATTTTAGGTTTAGATTTGGGGTTAGGTTTAGATTTGGGGTTAGGTTTAGATTTTAGGTTTAGATTTGGGGTTAGGTTTAGATTTTAGGTTTTGATTTGGGATTAGGTTTAGATTTTAGGTTTATATTTGGGGTAAGGTTTAGATTTGGGGTTAGGTTTAGATTTTAGGTTTAGATTTGGGGTTAGGTTTAGATTTGGGGTTAGGTTTAGATTTTAGGTTTAGATTTGGGGTTAGGTTTAGATTTTAGGTTTAGATTTGGGGTTAGGTTTAGACTTGGGGTTAGGTTTAGATTTGGGGTTCGGTTTAGATTTTAGGTTTAGATTTGGGGTTAGGTTTAGATTTTAGGTTTAGATTTGGGGTTAGGTTTAGATTTTAGGTTAGGTTTATATTTTAGGATTAGATTTGGGGTTAGGTTTAGATTTTAGGTTTAGATTTGGGGTTAGGTTTAGATTTGGGGTTAGGTTTAGATTTTAGGTTTAGATTTGGGGTTAGGTTTAGATTTTAGGTTTAGATTTTAGGTTTAGATTTGGGGTTAGGTTTAGATTTTAGGTTTAGATTTGGGGTTAGGTTTAGATTTCAGGTTTAGATTTGGGGTTAGGTTTAGATTTTAGGTTTATATTTGGGGTAAGGATTAGATTTGGGGATAGGTTTAGATTTTAGGTTTAGATTTTGGGTTAGGTTTAGATTTGGGGTTAGGTTTAGATTTTAGGTTTAGATTTGGGGTTAGGTTTAGATTTTAGGTTTAGATTTGGGGTTAGGTGTAGATTTGGGGTTAGGTTTAGATTTCAGGTTTAGATTTGGGGTTAGGTTTAGATTTTAGGTTTAGATTTGGGGTTAGGTTTAGATTTTAGTTTTAGATTTGGGGTTAGGTTTAGATTTGGGGTTAGGTTTAGATTTTAGGTTTAGATTTGGGGTTAGGTTTAGATTTGGGGTTAGGTTTAGATTTTAGGTTTAGATTTGGGGTTAGGTTTAGATTTAAGGTTTAGATTTGGGGTTAGGTTTAGACTTTAGGTTTAGATTTGGGGTTAGGTTTAGATTTTTGGTTTAGATTTGGGGTTAGGTTTAGATTTGGGGTTAGGTTTAGATTTTAGGTTTAGATTTGGGGTTAGGTTTAGATTTGGGGTTAGATTTGGGGTTAGGTTTAGATTTGGGGTTAGGTTTAGATTTTAGGTTTAGATTTGGGGTTAGGTTTAGACTTGGGGTTAGGTTTAGATTTTAGGTTTAGATTTGGGGTTAGGTTTAGATTTTAGGTTTAGATTTGGGGTTAGGTTTAGATTTAGGGTTAGGTTTAGATTTTTGGTTTAGATTTGGGGTTAGGTTTAGATTTGGGGTTAGGTTTAGATTTTAGGTTTAGATTTGGGGTTAGGTTTAGATTTTAGGTTTAGATTTGGGGTTAGGTTTAGATTTTAGGTTTAGATTTGAGGTAAGGTTTACATTTGGGCTTAGGTTTAGATTTTAGGTTTAGATTTGGGGTTAGGTTTAGATTTGGGGTTAGGTTTAGATTTTAGGTTTAGATTTGGGTTTAGGTTTAGATTTTAGGTTTAGATTTGGGGTTAGGTTTAGATTTGGGGTTAGGTTTAGATTTTAGGTTTAGATTTGGGGTTAGGTTTAGATTTGGGGTTAGGTTTAGATTTTAGGTTTAGATTTGGGGTTAGGTTTAGATTTTAGGTTTAGATATGGGGTTAGGTTTAGATTTGGGGTTAGGTTTAGATTTTAGGTTTAGATTTGGGGTTAGGTTTAGATTTAAGGTTTAGATTTGGGGTTAGGTTTAGATTTGGGGTTTAGGTTTGGGGCTAGGTTTAGATTTTAGGTTTAGATTTGGGGTTAGGTTTAGATTTGGGGTTAGATTGGGGGTTAGGTTTAGATTTGGGGTTAGGTTTAGATTTTAGGTTTAGATTTTAGGTTTAGATTTGGGGTTAGGTTTAGATTTTAGGTTTTGATTTGGGGTTAGGTTTAGATTTGGGGTTAGATTTGGGGTTAGGTTTAGATTTTAGGTTTAGATTTGGGGTTAGGTTTAGATTTGGGGTTAGGTTTAGATTTTAGGTTTAGATTTGGGGTTAGGTTTAGATTTTAGGTTTAGATTTGGGGTTAGGTTTAGATTTCGGGTTAGGTTTAGATTTTAGGTTTAGATTTGGGTTTAGGTTTAGATTTTTGGTTTAGATTTGGGGTTAGGTTTAGATTTGGGGTTAGGTTTAGATTTTAGGTTTAGATTTGGGGTTAGGTTTAGATTTGGGGTTCGGTTTAGATTTTAGGTTTAGATTTGGGGTTAGGTTTAGATTTTAGGTTTAGATTTGGGGTTAGGTTTAGATTTGGGGTTAGGTTTATATTTTAGGATTAGATTTGGGGTTAGGTTTAGATTTTAAGTTTAGATTTGGGGTTAGGTTTAGATTTTAGGTTTAGATTTGGGGTTAGGTTTAGATTTGGGGTTAGGTTTATATTTTAGGATTAGATTTGGGGTTAGGTTTAGATTTGGGGTTAGGTTTAGATTTTAGGTTTAGATTTGGGGTTAGGTTTAGATTTTAGGTTTAGATTTTAAGTTTAGATTTGGGGTTAGGTTTAGATTTTAGGTTTAGATTTGGGGTTAGGTTTAGATTTTAGGTTTTGATTTGGGGTTAGGTTTAGATTTTAGGTTTAGATTTGGGGTTAGGTTTAGATTTTAGGTTTAGATTTGGGGTTAGGTTTAGATTTTAGGTTTAGATTTTAGGTTAGGTTTAGATTTTAGGTTAGGTTTAGATTTTAGGTTTAGATTTGGGGTTAGGTTTAGATTTGGGGTTAGGTTTAGATTTTAGGTTTAGATTTGGGGTTAGGTTTAGATTTTAGGTTTAGATTTTAGGTTTATATTTGGGGTTAGGTTTAGATTTTAGGTTTAGATATGGGGTTAGGTTTAGATTTGGGGTTAGGTTTAGATTTTAGGTTTAGATTTGGGGTTAGGTTTAGATTTTAGGTTTAGATTTGGGGTTAGGTTTAGATTTTAAGTTTAGATTTGGGGTTAGGTTTAGATTTTAGGTTTAGATTTGGGGTTAGGTTTATATTTTAGGATTAGATTTGGGGTTAGGTTTAGATTTGGGGTTAGGTTTAGATTTTAGGTTTAGATTTGGGGTTAGGTTTAGATTTTAGGTTTAGATTTTAGGTTTAGATTTGGGGTTAGGTTTAGATTTTAGGTTTAGATTTGGGGTTAGGTTTAGATTTTAGGTTTTGATTTGGGGTTAGGTTTAGATTTTAGGTTTAGATTTAGGGTTAGGTTTATATTTTAGGTTTAGATTTGGGGTTAGGTTTAGATTTTAGGTTTAGATTTGGGGTTAGGTTTAGATTTTAGGTTTAGATTTGGGGTTAGGTTTAGATTTGGGGTTAGGTTTAGATTTTAGGTTTAGATTTGGGGTTAGGTTTAGATTTTAGGTTTAGATTTTAGGTTTAGATTTGGGGTTAGGTTTAG
This sequence comes from Patagioenas fasciata, assembly GCF_037038585.1. Lineage (NCBI taxonomy): Eukaryota > Metazoa > Chordata > Aves > Columbiformes > Columbidae > Patagioenas > Patagioenas fasciata. The sequence goes on from NC_092528.1 coordinate 10,324, forward strand.
ATTTTAGGTTTAGATTTGGGGTTAGGTTTAGATTTTAGGTTTAGATTTGGGGTAAGCATTAGATTTGGGGTTAGGTTTAGATTTTAGGTTTAGATTTGGGGTTAGGTTTAGATTTGGGGTTAGGTTTAGATTTTAGGTTTAGATTTGGGGTTAGGTTTAGATTTTAGGTTTAGATTTGGGGTTAGGTTTAGATTTGGGGTTAGGTTTAGATTTTAGGTTTAGATTTGGGGTTAGGTTTAGATTTTAGGTTTAGATTTGGGGTTAGGTTTAGATTTGGGGTTAGGTTTAGATTTTAGGTTTAGATTTGGGGTTAGGTTTAGATTTGGGGTTAGGTTTAGATTTTAGGTTTAGATTTGGGGTTAGGTTTAGATTTGGGGTTAGGTTTAGATTTTAGGTTTAGATTTGGGGTTAGGTTTAGATTTAAGGTTTAGATTTGGGGTTAGGTTTAGATTTTAGGTTTAGATTTGGGGTTAGGTTTAGATTTTAGGTTAGGTTTAGATTTTAGGTTTAGATTTGGGGTTAGGTTTAGATTTGGGGTTAGGTTTAGATTTTAGGTTTAGATTTTAGGTTTAGATTTGGGGTTAGGTTTAGATTTTAGGTTTAGATTTGGGGTTAGGTTTAGATTTTAGGTTTATATTTGGGGTTAGGTTTAGATTTTAGGTTTAGATATGGGGTTAGGTTTAGATTTGGGGTTAGGTTTAGATTTTAGGTTTAGATTTGGGGTTAGGTTTAGATTTGGGGTTAGGTTTAGATTTTAGGTTTAGATTTGGGGTTAGGTTTAGATTTTAGGTTTAGATTTGGGGTTAGGTTTAGATTAGGGGTTAGGTTTAGATTTTAGGTTTAGATTTGGGGTTAGGTTTAGATTTAAGGTTTAGATTTGGGGTTAGGTTTAGATTTGGGGTTAGATTTGGGGTTAGGTTTAGATTTGGGGTTAGGTTTAGATTTTAGGTTTTGATTTGGGGTTAGGTTTAGATTTTAGGTTTATATTTGGGGTAAGGTTTAGATTTGGGGTTAGGTTTAGATTTGGGGTTAGGTTTAGATTTTAGGTTTAGATTTGGGGTTAGGTTTAGATTTTAGGTTTTGATTTGGGGTTAGGTTTAGATTTTAGGTTTAGATTTGGGGTTAGGTTTAGACTTGGGGTTAGGTTTAGATTTTAGGTTTAGATTTGGGGTTAGGTTTAGATTTGGGGTTAGGTTTAGATTTTAGGTTTAGATTTGGGGTTAGGTTTAGATTTGGGGTTAGGTTTAGATTTTAGGTTTAGATTTGGGGTTAGGTTTAGATTTTAGGTTTAGATTTGGGGTTAGGTTTAGATTTTGGGTTAGGTTTAGATTTTAGGTTTAGATTTGGGGTTAGGTTTAGATTTTAGGTTTAGATTTGGGGTTAGGTTTAGATTTAAGGTTTAGATTTGGGGTTAGGTTTAGATTTGGGGTTAGGTTTAGATTTTAGGTTTAGATTTGGGGTTAGGTTTAGATTTTAGGTTTAGATTTGGGGTTAGGTTTAGATTTAGGGTTAGGTTTAGATTTTTGGTTTAGATTTGGGGTTAGGTTTAGATTTGGGGTTAGGTTTAGATTTTAGGTTTAGATTTGGGGTTAGGTTTAGATTTTAGGTTTAGATTTGGGGTTAGGTTTAGATTTTAGGTTTAGATTTGGGGTTAGGTTTAGATTTGGGGTTAGGTTTAGATTTTAGGTTTAGATTTGGGGTTAGGTTTAGATTTGGGGTTAGGTTTAGATTTTAGGTTTAGATTTGGGGTTAGGTTTAGATTTTATGTTTAGATATGGGGTTAGGTTTAGATTTGGGGTTAGGTTTAGATTTTAGGTTTAGATTTGGGGTTAGGTTTAGATTTGGGGTTCGGTTTAGATTTTAGGTTTAGATTTGGGGTTAGGTTTAGATTTTAGGTTTAGATTTGGGGTTAGGTTTAGATTTTAGGTTAGGTTTATATTTTAGGATTAGATTTGGGGTTAGGTTTAGATTTTAGGTTTAGATTTGGGGTTAGGTTTAGATTTGGGGTTAGGTTTAGATTTTAGGTTTAGATTTGGGGTTAGGTTTAGATTTTAGGTTTAGATTTTAGGTTTAGATTTGGGGTTAGGTTTAGATTTTAGGTTTAGATTTGGGGTTAGGTTTAGATTTCAGGTTTAGATTTGGGGTTAGGTTTAGATTTTAGGTTTATATTTGGGGTAAGGATTAGATTTGGGGTTAGGTTTAGATTTTAGGTTTAGATTTTGGGTTAGGTTTAGATTTGGGGTTAGGTTTAGATTTTAGGTTTAGATTTGGGGTTAGGTTTAGATTTTAGGTTTAGATTTGGGGTTAGGTGTAGATTTGGGGTTAGGTTTAGATTTCAGGTTTAGATTTGGGGTTAGGTTTAGATTTTAGGTTTAGATTTGGGGTTAGGTTTAGATTTTAGTTTTAGATTTGGGGTTAGGTTTAGATTTGGGGTTAGGTTTAGATTTTAGGTTTAGATTTGGGGTTAGGTTTAGATTTGGGGTTAGGTTTAGATTTTAGGTTTAGATTTGGGGTTAGGTTTAGATTTAAGGTTTAGATTTGGGGTTAGGTTTAGACTTTAGGTTTAGATTTGGGGTTAGGTTTAGATTTTTGGTTTAGATTTGGGGTTAGGTTTAGATTTGGGGTTAGGTTTAGATTTTAGGTTTAGATTTGGGGTTAGGTTTAGATTTGGGGTTAGATTTGGGGTTAGGTTTAGATTTGGGGTTAGGTTTAGATTTTAGGTTTAGATTTGGGGTTAGGTTTAGACTTGGGGTTAGGTTTAGATTTTAGGTTTAGATTTGGGGTTAGGTTTAGATTTTAGGTTTAGATTTGGGGTTAGGTTTAGATTTAGGGTTAGGTTTAGATTTTTGGTTTAGATTTGGGGTTAGGTTTAGATTTGGGGTTAGGTTTAGATTTTAGGTTTAGATTTGGGGTTAGGTTTAGATTTTAGGTTTAGATTTGGGGTTAGGTTTAGATTTTAGGTTTAGATTTGAGGTAAGGTTTACATTTGGGCTTAGGTTTAGATTTTAGGTTTAGATTTGGGGTTAGGTTTAGATTTCGGTTTAGGTTTAGATTTTAGGTTTAGATTTGGGTTTAGGTTTAGATTTTAGGTTTAGATATGGGGTTAGGTTTAGATTTGGGGTTAGGTTTAGATTTTAGGTTTAGATTTGGGGTTAGGTTTAGATTTGGGGTTAGGTTTAGATTTTAGGTTTAGATTTGGGGTTAGGTTTAGATTTTAGGTTTAGATATGGGGTTAGGTTTAGATTTGGGGTTAGGTTTAGATTTTAGGTTTAGATTTGGGGTTAGGTTTAGATTTAAGGTTTAGATTTGGGGTTAGGTTTAGATTTGGGGTTTAGGTTTGGGGCTAGGTTTAGATTTTAGGTTTAGATTTGGGGTTAGGTTTAGATTTGGGGTTAGATTGGGGGTTAGGTTTAGATTTGGGGTTAGGTTTAGATTTTAGGTTTAGATTTTAGGTTTAGATTTGGGGTTAGGTTTAGATTTTAGGTTTTGATTTGGGGTTAGGTTTAGATTTGGGGTTAGATTTGGGGTTAGGTTTAGATTTTAGGTTTAGATTTGGGGTTAGGTTTAGATTTGGGGTTAGGTTTAGATTTTAGGTTTAGATTTGGGGTTAGGTTTAGATTTTAGGTTTTGATTTGGGATTAGGTTTAGATTTTAGGTTTATATTTGGGGTAAGGTTTAGATTTGGGGTTAGGTTTAGATTTTAGGTTTAGATTTGGGGTTAGGTTTAGATTTGGGGTTAGGTTTAGATTTTAGGTTTAGATTTGGGGTTAGGTTTAGATTTTAGGTTTAGATTTGGGGTTAGGTTTAGACTTGGGGTTAGGTTTAGATTTTAGGTTTAGATTTGGGGTTAGGTTTAGATTTGGGGTTAGGTTTAGATTTTAGGTTTAGATTTGGGGTTAGGTTTAGAATTGGGGTTAGGTTTAGATTTTAGGTTTAGATTTGGGGTTAGGTTTAGATTTTAGGTTTAGATTTGGGGTTAGGTTTAGATTTTGGGTTAGGTTTAGATTTTAGGTTTAGATTTGGGGTTAGGTTTAGATTTTAGGTTTAGATTTGGGGTTAGGTTTAGATTTAAGGTTTAGATTTGGGGTTAGGTTTAGATTTGGGGTTAGGTTTAGATTTTAGGTTTAGATTTGGGGTTAGGTTTAGATTTTAGGTTTAGATTTGGGGTTAGGTTTAGATTTAGGGTTAGGTTTAGATTTTTGGTTTAGATTTGGGGTTAGGTTTAGATTTGGGGTTAGGTTTAGATTTTAGGTTTAGATTTGGGGTTAGGTTTAGATTTTAGGTTTAGATTTGGGGTTAGGTTTAGATTTTAGGTTTAGATTTGGGGTAAGGTTTACATTTGGGCTTAGGTTTAGATTTTAGGTTTAGATTTGGGGTTAGGTTTAGATTTCGGGTTAGGTTTAGATTTTAGGTTTAGATTTGGGTTTAGGTTTAGATTTTATGTTTAGATATGGGGTTAGGTTTAGATTTTAGGTTTAGGTTTAGATTTTAGGTTTAGATTTGGGGTTAGGTTTAGATTTGGGGTTCGGTTTAGATTTTAGGTTTAGATTTGGGGTTAGGTTTAGATTTGGGGTTAGGTTTATATTTTAGGATTAGATTTGGGGTTAGGTTTAGATTTTAAGTTTAGATTTGGGGTTAGGTTTAGATTTTACGTTTAGATTTGGGGTTAGGTTTAGATTTGGGGTTAGGTTTATATTTTAGGTTTAGATTTGGGGTTAGGTTTAGATTTGGGGTTAGGTTTAGATTTTAGGTTTAGATTTGGGGTTAGGTTTAGATTTTAGGTTTAGATTTTAGGTTTAGATTTGGGGTTAGGTTTAGATTTTAGGTTTAGATTTGGGGTTAGGTTTAGATTTTAGGTTTTGATTTGGGGTTAGGTTTAGATTTTAGGTTTAGATTTGGGGTTAGGTTTAGATTTTAGGTTTAGATTTGGGGTTAGGTTTAGATTTTAGGTTTAGATTTGGGGTTAGGTTTAGATTTTAGGTTTAGATTTGGGGTTAGGTTTAGATTTTAGGTTCATATTTGGGGTAAGGATTAGATTTGGGGTTAGGTTTAGATTTTAGGTTTAGATTTGGGGTTAGGTTTAGATTTGGGGTTAGGTTTGGGGTTAGGTTTAGATTTGGGGTTAGGTTTAGATTTTAGGTTTAGATTTGGGGTTAGGTTTAGATTTGGGGTTAGGTTTAGATTTTAGGTTTAGATTTGGGGTTAGGTTTAGATTTTAGGTTTAGATTTGGGGTTAGGTTTAGATTTGGGGTTAGGTTTAGATTTTAGGTTTAGATTTGGGGTTAGGTTTAGATTTGGGGTTAGGTTTAGATTTTAGGTTTAGATTTGGGGTTAGGTTTAGATTTAAGGTTTAGATTTGGGGTTAGGTTTAGACTTTAGGTTTAGATTTGTGGTTAGGTTTAGATTTTTGGTTTAGATTTGGGGTTAGGTTTAGATTTGGGGTTAGGTTTAGATTTGGGGTTAGGTTTAGATTTTAGGTTTAGATATGGGGTTAGGTTTAGATTTGGGGTTAGGTTTAGATTTTAGGTTTAGATTTGGGGTTAGGTTTAAATTTGGGGTTAGGTTTATATTTTAGGTTTAGATTTGGGGTTAGGTTTAGATTTGGGGTTAGGTTTAGATTTTAGGTTTAGATTTGGGGTTAGGTTTAGATTTTAGGTTTAGATTTGGGGTTAGGTTTAGATTTGGGGTTAGATTTGGGGTTAGGTTTAGATTTGGGGTTAGGTTTAGATTTTAGGTTTAGATTTGGGGTTAGGTTTAGACTTGGGGTTAGGTTTAGATTTTAGGTTTAGATTTGGGGTTAGGTTTAGATTTTAGGTTTAGATTTGGGGTTAGGTTTAGATTTAGGGTTAGGTTTAGATTTTTGGTTTAGATTTGGGGTTAGGTTTAGATTTGGGGTTAGGTTTAGATTTTAGGTTTAGATTTGGGGTTAGGTTTAGATTTTAGGTTTAGATTTGGGGTTAGGTTTAGATTTTAGGTTTAGATTTGGGGTAAGGTTTACATTTGGGCTTAGGTTTAGATTTTAGGTTTAGATTTGGGGTTAGGTTTAGATTTTAGGTTTAGATTTGGGTTTAGGTTTAGATTTTAGGTTTAGATATGGGGTTAGGTTTAGATTTGGGGTTAGGTTTAGATTTTAGGTTTAGATTTGGGGTTAGGTTTAGATTTTAGGTTTAGATTTGGGGTTAGGTTTAGATTTTAGGTTTTGATTTGGGGTTAGGTTTAGATTTTACGTTTAGATTTGGGGTTAGGTTTATATTTTAGGTTTAGATTTGGGGTTAGGTTTAGATTTTAGGTTTAGATTTGGGGTTAGGTTTAGATTTTAGGTTTAGATTTGGGGTTAGGTTTAGATTTGGGGTTAGGTTTAGATTTTAGGTTTAGATTTGGGGTTAGGTTTAGATTTTAGTTTTAGATTTTAGGTTTAGATTTGGGGTTAGGTTTAGATTTTAGGTTTAGATTTGGGGTTAGGTTTAGATTTGGAGTTAGGTTTAGATTTTAGTTTTAGATTTGGGGTTAGGTTTAGATTTGGGGTTAGGTTTAGATTTTAGGTTTAGATTTGGGGTTAGGTTTAGATTTGGGGTTAGGTTTAGATTTTAGGTTTAGATTTGGGGTTAGGTTTAGATTTGGGGTTAGGTTTAGATTTTAGGTTTAGATTTGGGGTTAGGTTTAGATTTTAGGTTTAGATTTGGGGTTAGGTTTAGATTTTAGGTTAGGTTTAGATTTTAGGTTTAGATTTGGGGTTAGGTTTAGATTTGGGGTTAGGTTTTGATTTTAGGTTTAGATTTGGGGTTAGGTTTAGATTTTAGGTTTAGATTTTAGGTTTAGATTTGGGGTTAGGTTTAGATTTTAGGTTTAGATTTGGGGTTAGGTTTAGATTTTAGGTTTATATTTGGGGTTAGGTTTAGATTTTAGGTTTAGATATGGGGTTAGGTTTAGATTTGGGGTTAGGTTTAGATTTTAGGTTTAGATTTGGGGTTAGGTTTAGATTTGGGGTTAGGTTTAGATTTTAGGTTTAGGTTTGGGGTTAGGTTTAGATTTAAGGTTTAGATTTGGGGTTAGGTTTAGATTTTAGGTTTAGATTTGGGGTTAGGTTTAGATTTTAGGTTTAGATTTGGGGTTAGGTTTAGATTTGGGGTTAGATTTGGGGTTAGGTTTAGATTTGGGGTTAGGTTTAGATTTTAGGTTTAGATTTTAGGTTTAGATTTGGGGTTAGGTTTAGATTTTAGGTTTAGATATGGGGTTAGGTTTAGATTTGCGGTTAGGTTTAGATTTTAGGTTTAGATTTTAGGTTTAGATTTGGGGTTAGGTTTAGATTTTAGGTTTAGATTTGGGGTTAGGTTTAGATTTGGGGTTAGATTTGGGGTTAGGTTTAGATTTGGGGTTAGGTTTGGATTTTAGGTTTAGATTTGGGGTTAGGTTTAGATTTGGGGTTAGGTTTAGATTTTAGGTTTAGATTTGGGGTTAGGTTTAGATTTTAGGTTTAGATTTGGGGTTAGGTTTAGATTTTAGGTTTATATTTGGGGTAAGGTTTAGATTTGAGGTTAGGTTTAGATTTTAGGTTTATATTTGGGGTAAGGTTTAGATTTGGGGTTAGGTTTAGATTTTAGGTTTAGATTTGGGGTTAGGTTTAGATTTTAGGTTTAGATTTGGGGTTAGGTTTAGACTTGGGGTTAGGTTTAGATTTTAGGTTTAGATTTGGGGTTAGGTTTAGATTTGGGGTTAGGTTTAGATTTTAGGTTTAGATTTGGGGTTAGGTTTAGATTTTAGGTTTAGATTTGGGGTTAGGTTTAGATTTTAGGTTTAGATTTGGGGTTAGGTTTAGATTTTAGGTTAGGTTTAGATTTTAGGTTTAGATTTGGGGTTAGGTTTAGATTTTAGGTTTAGATTTGGGGTTAGGTTTAGATTTAAGGTTTAGATTTGGGGTTAGGTTTAGATTTGGGGTTAGGTTTAGATTTTAGGTTTAGATTTGGGGTTAGGTTTAGATTTTAGGTTTAGATTTGGGGTTAGGTTTAGATTTAGGGTTAGGTTTAGATTTTTGGTTTAGATTTGGGGTTAGGTTTAGATTTGGGGTTAGGTTTAGATTTTAGGTTTAGATTTGGGGTTAGGTTTAGATTTTAGGTTTAGATTTGGGGTTAGGTTTAGATTTTAGGTTTAGATTTGGGGTAAGGTTTACATTTGGGCTTAGGTTTAGATTTTAGGTTTAGATTTGGGGTTAGGTTTAGATTTCGGGTCAGGTTTAGATTTTAGGTTTAGATTTGGGTTTAGATTTAGACTTGGGGTTAGGTTTAGATTTGGGGTTAGATTTGGGGTTAGGTTTATATTTGGGGTTAGGTTTAGATTTTAGGTTTAGATTTGGGGTTAGGTTTAGACTTGGGGTTAGGTTTAGATTTTAGGTTTAGATTTGGGGTTAGGTTTAGATTTTAGGTTTAGATTTGGGGTTAGGTTTAGATTTAGGGTTAGGTTTAGATTTTTGGTTTAGATTTGGGGTTAGGTTTAGATTTGGGGTTAGGTTTAGATTTTAGGTTTAGATTTGGGGTTAGGTTTAGATTTTAGGTTTAGATTTGGGGTTAGGTCTAGATTTTAGGTTTAGATTTGGGGTTAGGTTTAGATTTGGGGTTAGGTTTAGATTTTAGGTTTAGATTTGGGGTTAGGTTTAGATTTGGGGTTAGGTTTAGATTTTAGGTTTAGATTTGGGGTTAGGTTTAGATTTTAGGTTTAGATTTGGGGTTAGGTTTAGATTTTAGGTTAGGTTTAGATTTTAGGTTTAGATTTGGGGTTAGGTTTAGATTTGGGGTTAGGTTTAGATTTTAGGTTTAGATTTGGGGTTAGGTTTAGATTTTAGGTTTAGATTTTAGGTTTAGATTTGGGGTTAGGTTTAGATTTTAGGTTTAGATTTGGGGTTAGGTTTAGATTTTAGGTTTATATTTGGGGTTAGGTTTAGATTTTAGGTTTAGATTTGGGGTTAGGTTTAGATTTGGGGTTAGGTTTAGATTTTAGGTTTAGATTTGGGGTTAGGTTTATATTTGGGGTTAGGTTTAGATTTTAGGTTTAGATTTGGGGTTAGGTTTAGATTTTAGGTTTAGATTTGGGGTTAGGTTTAGATTTGGGGTTAGGTTTAGATTTTAGGTTTAGATTTGGGGTTAGGTTTAGATTTTAGGTTTAGATTTGGGGTTAGGTTTAGATTTGGGGTTAGATTTGGGGTTAGGTTTAGATTTGGGGTTAGGTTTAGATTTTAGGTTTAGATTTTAGGTTTAGATTTGGGGTTAGGTTTAGATTTTAGGTTTAGATTTGGGGTTAGGTTTAGATTTGGGGTTAGATTTGGGGTTAGGTTTAGATTTGGGGTTAGGTTTGGATTTTAGGTTTAGATTTGGGGTTAGGTTTAGATTTGGGGTTAGGTTTAGATTTTAGTTTTAGATTTGGGGTTAGGTTTAGATTTTAGGTTTAGATTTGGGGTTAGGTTTAGATTTTAGGTTTATATTTGGGGTAAGGTTTAGATTTGAGGTTAGGTTTAGATTTTAGGTTTATATTTGGGGTAAGGTTTAGATTTGGGGTTAGGTTTAGATTTTAGGTTTAGATTTGGGGTTAGGTTTAGATTTAAGGTTTAGATTTGGGGTTAGGTTTAGACTTGGGGTTAGGTTTAGATTTTAGGTTTAGATTTGGGGTTAGGTTTAGATTTGGGGTTAGGTTTAGATTTTAGGTTTAGATTTGGGGTTAGGTTTAGATTTGGGGTTAGGTTTAGATTTTAGGTTTAGATTTGGGGTTAGGTTTAGAATTTAGGTTTAGATTTGGGGTTAGGTTTAGATTTTAGGTTTAGATTTTAGGTTTAGATTTGGGGTTAAGTTTAGAGTTTAGGTTTAGATTTGGGGTTAGGTTTAGATTTTAGGTTTAGATTTGGGGTTAGGTTTAGATTTTAGGTTTAGATTTGGGGTTAGGTTTAGATTTTAGGTTTAGATTTGGGGTTAGGTTTAGATTTTAGGTTTAGATTTGGGGTTAGGTTTAGATTTTAGGTTTAGATTTGGGGTTAGGTTTAGATTTTAGGTTTATATTTGGGGTAAGGTTTAGATTTGGGGTTAGGTTTAGATTTTAGGTTTAGATTTGGTGTTAGGTTTAGATTTGGGGTTAGGTTTAGATTTTTGGTTTAGATTTGGGGTTAGGTTTAGATTTTAGGTTTAGATATGGGGTTAGGTTTAGATTTGGGGTTAGGTTTAGATTTTAGGTTTAGATTTGGGGTTAGGTTTAGATTTTGGGTTAGGTTTAGATTTTAGGTTTAGATTTGGGGTTAGGTTTAGATTTTAGGTTTAGATTTGGGGTTAGGTGTAGATTTGGGGTTAGGTTTAGATTTTAGGTTTAGATTTGGGGTTAGGTTTAGATTTTAGGTTTAGATTTGGGGTTAGGTTTAGATTTTAGGTTTAGATTTGGGGTTAGGTTTAGATTTTAGGTTTAGATTTGGGGTTAGGTTTAGACTTGGGGTTTGGTTTAGATTTTAGGTTTAGATTTGGGGTTAGGTTTAGATTTTAGGTTTAGATTTGGGGTTAGGTTTAGATTTTAGGTTTAGATTTTAGGTTTAGATTTGGGGTTAGGTTTAGATTTTAGGTTTAGATTTGGGGTTAGGTTTAGATTTTAGGTTTAGATTTGGGGTTAGGTTTAGATTTGGGGTTAGGTTTAGATTTTTGGTTTAGATTTTAGGTTTAGATTTGGGGTTAGGTTTAGATTTTAGGTTTAGATTTGGGGTTAGGTTTAGATTTTAGGTTTAGATTTGGGGTAAGGTTTACATTTGGGCTTATGTTTAGATTTTAGGTTTAGATTTGGGGTTAGGTTTAGATTTCGGGTTAGGTTTAGATTTTAGGTTTAGATTTGGGTTTAGGTTTAGATTTTATGTTTAGATTTGGGGTTAGGTTTAGATTTGGGGTTAGGTTTAGATTTTAGGTTTAGATTTGGGGTAAGGTTTACATTTGGGCTTATATGTTTAAATTTTAGGTTTAGATTTGGGGTTAGGTTTAGATTTCGGGTTAGGTTTAGATTTTAGGTTTAGATTTGGGTTTAGGTTTAGATTTTAGGTTTAGATTTGGGGTTAGGTTTAGATTTTAGGTTTAGATTTGGGGTTAGGTTTAGATTTTAGGTTTAGATTTGGGGTTAGGTTTAGATTTTAGGTTTATATTTGGGGTTAGGTTTAGATTTGGGGTTAGGTTTAGATTTTAGGTTTAGATTTTAGGTTTAGATTTGGGGTTAGGTTTAGATTTTAGGTTTAGATTTGGGGTTAGGTTTAGATTTTAGGTTTAGATTTGGGGTTAGGTGTAGATTTGGGGTTAGGTTTAGATTTTAGGTTTAGATTTGGGGTTAGGTTTAGATTTTAGGTTTAGATTTGGGGTTAGGTTTAGATTTTAGTTTTAGATTTGGGGTTAGGTTTAGATTTGGGGTTAGGTTTAGATTTTAGGTTTAGATTTGGGGTTAGGTTTAGATTTGGGGTTAGGTTTAGATTTTAGGTTTAGATTTGGGGTTAGGTTTAGATTTAAGGTGTAGATTTGGGGTTAGGTTTAGACTTTAGGTTTAGATTTGGGGTTAGGTTTAGATTTTTGGTTTAGATTTGGGGTTAGGTTTAGATTTGGGGTTAGGTTTAGATTTTAGGTTTAGATTTGGGGTTAGGTTTAGATTTGGGGTTAGATTTGGGGTTAGGTTTAGATTTGGGGTTAGGTTTAGATTTTAGGTTTAGATTTGGGGTTAGGTTTAGATTTTAGGTTAGGTTTAGATTTTAGGTTTAGATTTGGGGTTAGGTTTAGATTTGGGGTTAGGTTTAGATTTTAGGTTTAGATTTGTGGTTAGGTTTAGATTTTAGGTTTAGATTTTAGGTTTAGATTTGGGGTTAGGTTTAGATTTTAGGTTTAGATTTTAGGTTTAGATTTGGGGTTAGGTTTAGATTTTAGGTTTAGATTTGGGGTTAGGTTTAGATTTGGGGTTAGATTTGGGGTTAGGTTTAGATTTGGGGTTAGGTTTAGATTTTAGGTTTAGATTTGGGGTTAGGTTTAGATTTGGGGTTAGGTTTAGATTTTAGGTTTAGATTTGGGGTTAGGTTTAGATTTTAGGTTTTGATTTGGGATTAGGTTTAGATTTTAGGTTTATATTTGGGGTAAGGTTTAGATTTGGGGTTAGGTTTAGATTTTAGGTTTAGATTTGGGGTTAGGTTTAGATTTTAGGTTTAGATTTGGGGTTAGGTTTAGATTTTAGGTTTAGATTTGGGGTTAGGTTTAGATTTTAGGTTTAGATTTGGGGTTAGGTTTAGATTTTAGGTTTAGATTTGGGGTTAGGTTTAGATTTGGGGTTAGGTTTAGATTTTAGGTTTAGATTTGGGGTTAGGTTTAGATTTGGGGTTAGGTTTAGATTTTAGGTTTAGATTTGGGGTTAGGTTTAGATTTTAGGTTTAGATTTGGGGTTAGGTTTAGATTTTGGGTTAGGTTTAGATTTTAGGTTTAGATTTGGGGTTAGGTTTAGATTTTAGGTTTAGATTTGGGGTTAGGTTTAGATTTAAGGTTTAGATTTGGGGTTAGGTTTAGATTTGGGGTTAGGTTTAGATTTTAGGTTTAGATTTGGGGTTAGGTTTAGATTTTAGGTTTAGATTTGGGGTTAGGTTTAGATTTAGGGTTAGGTTTAGATTTTTGGTTTAGATTTGGGGTTAGGTTTAGATTTGGGGTTAGGTTTAGATTTTAGGTTTAGATTTGGGGTTAGGTTTAGATTTTAGGTTTAGATTTGGGGTTAGGTTTAGATTTTAGGTTTAGATTTGGGGTAAGGTTTACATTTGGGCTTAGGTTTAGATTTTAGGTTTAGATTTGGGGTTAGGTTTAGATTTCGGGTTAGGTTTAGATTTTAGGTTTAGATTTGGGTTTAGGTTTATATTTTAGGTTTAGATTTGGGGTTAGGTTTAGATTTTAGGTTTAGATTTGGGGTTAGGTTTAGATTTTAGGTTTAGATTTGGGGTTAGGTTTAGATTTGGGGTTAGGTTTAGATTTTAGGTTTAGATTTGGGGTTAGGTTTAGATTTTAGTTTTAGATTTTAGGTTTAGATTTGGGGTTAGGTTTAGATTTTAATTTTAGATTTGGGGTTAGGTTTAGATTTTAGGTTTATATTTGGGGTAAGGATTAGATTTGGGGTTAGGTTTAGATTTTAGGTTTAGATTTGGGGTTAGGTTTAGATTTGGGGTTAGGTTTAGATTTTAGGTTTAGATTTGGGGTTAGGTTTAGATTTTAGGTTTAGATTTGGGGTTAGGTGTAGATTTGGGGTTAGGTTTAGATTTTAGGTTTAGATTTGGGTTTAGGTTTAGATTTTAGGTTTAGATTTGGGGTTAGGTTTAGATTTGGAGTTAGGTTTAGATTTTAGTTTTAGATTTGGGGTTAGGTTTAGATTTGGGGTTAGGTTTAGATTTTAGGTTTAGATTTGGGGTTAGGTTTAGATTTGGGGTTAGGTTTAGATTTTAGGTTTAGATTTGGGGTTAGGTTTAGATTTGGGGTTAGGTTTAGATTTTAGGTTTAGATTTGGGGTTAGGTTTAGATTTTAGGTTTAGATTTGGGGTTAGGTTTAGATTTTAGGTTAGGTTTAGATTTTAGGTTTAGATTTGGGGTTAGGTTTAGATTTGGGGTTAGGTTTAGATTTTAGGTTTAGATTTGGGGTTAGGTTTAGATTTTAGGTTTAGATTTTAGGTTTAGATTTGGGGTTAGGTTTAGATTTTAGGTTTAGATTTGGGGTTAGGTTTAGATTTTAGGTTTATATTTGGGGTTAGGTTTAGATTTTAGGTTTAGATATGGGGTTAGGTTTAGATTTGGGGTTAGGTTTAGATTTTAGGTTTAGATTTGGGGTTAGGTTTATATTTGGGGTTAGGTTTAGATTTTAGGTTTAGATTTGGGGTTAGGTTTAGATTTGGGGTTAGGTTTAGATTTTAGGTTTAGATTTGGGGTTAGGTTTAGATTTTAGGTTTAGATTTGGGTTAGGTTTAGATTTGGGGTTAGATTTGGGGTTAGGTTTAGATTTGGGGTTAGGTTTAGATTTTAGGTTTAGATATTAGGTTTAGATTTGGGGTTAGGTTTAGATTTTAGGTTTAGATTTGGGGTTAGGTTTAGATTTGGGGTTAGATTTGGGGTTAGGTTTAGATTTGGGGTTAGGTTTGGATTTTAGGTTTAGATTTGGGGTTAGGTTTAGATTTGGGGTCAGGTTTAGATTTGGGGTTAGGTTTAGATTTTAGGTTTAGATTTGGGGTTAGTTTTAGATTTTAGGTTTAGATTTGGGGTTAGGTTTAGATTTTAGGTTTATATTTGGGGTAAGGTTTAGATTTGAGGTTAGGTTTAGATTTTAGGTTTATATTTGGGGTAAGGTTTAGATTTGGGGTTAGGTTTAGATTTTAGGTTTAGATTTGGGGTTAGGTTTAGATTTTAGGTTTAGATTTGGGGTTAGGTTTAGACTTGGGGTTAGGTTTAGATTTTAGGTTTAGATTTGGGGTTAGGTTTAGATTTGGGGTTAGGTTTAGATTTTAGGTTTAGATTTGGGGTTAGGTTTAGATTTTAGGTTTAGATTTGGGGTTAGGTTTAGATTTTAGGTTTAGATTTGGGGTTAGGTTTAGATTTTAGGTTAGGTTTAGATTTTAGGTTTAGATTTGGGGTTAGGTTTAGATTTTAGGTTTAGATTTGGGGTTAGGTTTAGATTTAAGGTTTAGATTTGGGGTTAGGTTTAGATTTGGGGTTAGGTTTAGATTTTAGGTTTAGATTTGGGGTTAGGTTTAGATTTTAGGTTTAGATTTGGGGTTAGGTTTAGATTTAGGGTTAGGTTTAGATTTTAGGTTTAGATTTGGGGTTAGGTTTAGATTTGGGGTTAGGTTTAGATTTTAGGTTTAGATTTGGGGTTAGGTTTAGATTTTAGGTTTAGATTTGGGGTAAGGTTTACATTTGGGCTTAGGTTTAGATTTTAGGTTTAGATTTGGGGTTAGGTTTAGATTTCGGGTCAGGTTTAGATTTTAGGTTTAGATTTGGGTTTAGATTTAGACTTGGGGTTAGGTTTAGATTTGGGGTTAGATTTGGGGTTAGGTTTATATTTGGGGTTAGGTTTAGATTTTAGGTTTAGATTTGGGGTTAGGTTTAGACTTGGGGTTAGGTTTAGATTTTAGGTTTAGATTTGGGGTTAGGTTTAGATTTTAGGTTTAGATTTGGGGTTAGGTTTAGATTTAGGGTTAGGTTTAGATTTTTGGTTTAGATTTGGGGTTAGGTTTAGATTTGGGGTTAGGTTTAGATTTTAGGTTTAGATTTGGGGTTAGGTTTAGATTTTAGGTTTAGATTTGGGGTTAGGTCTAGATTTTAGGTTTAGATTTGGGGTTAGGTTTAGATTTGGGGTTAGGTTTAGATTTTAGGTTTAGATTTGGGGTTAGGTTTAGATTTGGGGTTAGGTTTAGATTTTAGGTTTAGATTTGGGGTTAGGTTTAGATTTTAGGTTTAGATTTGGGGTTAGGTTTAGATTTTAGGTTAGGTTTAGATTTTAGGTTTAGATTTGGGGTTAGGTTTAGATTTGGGGTTAGGTTTAGATTTTAGGTTTAGATTTGGGGTTAGGTTTAGATTTTAGGTTTAGATTTTAGGTTTAGATTTGGGGTTAGGTTTAGATTTTAGGTTTATATTTGGGGTTAGGTTTAGATTTTAGGTTTAGATATGTGGTTAGGTTTAGATTTGGGGTTAGGTTTAGATTTTAGGTTTAGATTTGGGGTTAGGTTTATATTTGGGGTTAGGTTTAGATTTTAGGTTTAGATTTGGGGTTAGGTTTAGATTTTAGGTTTAGATTTGGGGTTAGGTTTAGATTTGGGGTTAGGTTTAGATTTTAGGTTTAGATTTGGGGTTAGGTTTAGATTTTAGGTTTAGATTTGGGGTTAGGTTTAGATTTGGGGTTAGATTTGGGGTTAGGTTTAGATTTGGGGTTAGGTTTAGATTTTAGGTTTAGATTTTAGGTTTAGATTTGGGGTTAGGTTTAGATTTTAGGTTTAGATTTGGGGTTAGGTTTAGATTTGGGGTTAGATTTGGGGTTAGGTTTAGATTTGGGGTTAGGTTTGGATTTTAGGTTTAGATTTGGGGTTAGGTTTAGATTTGGGGTTAGGTTTAGATTTTAGTTTTAGATTTGGGGTTAGGTTTAGATTTTAGGTTTAGATTTGGGGTTAGGTTTAGATTTTAGGTTTATATTTGGGGTAAGGTTTAGATTTGAGGTTAGGTTTAGATTTTAGGTTTATATTTGGGGTAAGGTTTAGATTTGGGGTTAGGTTTAGATTTTAGGTTTAGATTTGGGGTTAGGTTTAGATTTTAGGTTTAGATTTGGGGTTAGGTTTAGACTTGGGGTTAGGTTTAGATTTTAGGTTTAGATTTGGGGTTAGGTTTAGATTTGGGGTTAGGTTTAGATTTTAGGTTTAGATTTGGGGTTAGGTTTAGATTTGGGGTTAGGTTTAGATTTTAGGTTTAGATTTGGGGTTAGGTTTAGATTTTAGGTTTAGATTTTAGGTTTAGATTTGGGGTTAGGTTTAGATTTTAGGTTTAGATTTGGGGTTAGGTTTAGATTTTAGGTTTAGATTTGGGGTTAGGTTTAGATTTTAGGTTTAGATTTGGGGTTAGGTTTAGATTTTAGGTTTAGATTTGGGGTTAGGTTTAGATTTTAGGTTTAGATTTGGGGTTAGGTTTAGATTTTAGGTTTAGATTTGGGGTTAGGTTTAGATTTTAGGTTTAGATTTGGGGTAAGGTTTAGATTTGGGGTTAGGTTTAGATTTTAGGTTTAGATTTGGGGTTAGGTTTAGATTTGGGGTTAGGTTTAGATTTTTGGTTTAGATTTGGGGTTAGGTTTAGATTTTAGGTTTAGATATGGGGTTAGGTTTAGACTTGGGGTTAGGTTTAGATTTTAGGTTTAGATTTGGGGTTAGGTTTAGATTTTAGGTTTAGATTTGGGGTTAGGTTTAGATTTAGGGTTAGGTTTAGATTTTTGGTTTAGATTTGGGGTTAGGTTTAGATTTGGGGTTAGGTTTAGATTTTAGGTTTAGATTTGGGGTTAGGTTTAGATTTTAGGTTTAGATTTGGGGTTAGGTGTAGATTTGGGGTTAGGTTTAGATTTTAGGTTTAGATTTGGGGTTAGGTTTAGATTTTAGGTTTAGATTTGGGGTTAGGTTTAGATTTTAGGTTTAGATTTGGGGTTAGGTTTAGATTTTAGGTTTAGATTTGGGGTTAGGTTTAGACTTGGGGTTTGGTTTAGATTTTAGGTTTAGATTTGGGGTTAGGTTTAGATTTTAGGTTTAGATTTGGGGTTAGGTTTAGATTTTAGGTTTAGATTTGGGGTTAGGTTTAGATTTTAGGTTTAGATTTGGGGTTAGGTTTAGATTTTAGGTTTAGATTTGGGGTTAGGTTTAGATTTGGGGTTAGGTTTAGATTTTTGGTTTAGATTTTAGGTTTAGATTTGGGGTTAGGTTTAGATTTTAGGTTTAGATTTGGGGTTAGGTTTAGATTTTAGGTTTAGATTTGGGGTAAGGTTTACATTTGGGCTTATGTTTAGATTTTAGGTTTAGATTTGGGGTTAGGTTTAGATTTCGGGTTAGGTTTAGATTTTAGGTTTAGATTTGGGTTTAGGTTTAGATTTTATGTTTAGATTTGGGGTTAGGTTTAGATTTGGGGTTAGGTTTAGATTTTAGGTTTAGATTTGGGGTAAGGTTTACATTTGGGCTTATGTTTAGATTTTAGGTTTAGATTTGGGGTTAGGTTTAGATTTCGGGTTAGGTTTAGATTTTAGGTTTAGATTTGGGTTTAGGTTTAGATTTTAGGTTTAGATTTGGGGTTAGGTTTAGATTTTAGGTTTAGATTTGGGGTTAGGTTTAGATTTTAGGTTTAGATTTGGGGTTAGGTTTAGATTTTAGGTTTAGATTTGGGGGTTAGGTTTAGATTTGGGGTTAGGTTTAGATTTTAGGTTTAGATTTGGGGTTAGGTTTAGATTTGGGGTTAGGTTTAGATTTTAGGTTTAGATTTGGGGTTAGGTTTAGATTTTAGGTTTAGATTTGGGGTTAGGTGTAGATTTGGGGTTAGGTTTAGATTTTAGGTTTAGATTTGGGGTTAGGTTTAGATTTTAGGTTTAGATTTGGGGTTAGGTTTAGATTTTAGTTTTAGATTTGGGGTTAGGTTTAGATTTGGGGTTAGGTTTAGATTTTAGGTTTAGATTTCGGGTTAGGTTTAGATTTAAGGTGTAGATTTGGGGTTAGGTTTAGACTTTAGGTTTAGATTTGGGGTTAGGTTTAGATTTTTGCTTTAGATTTGGGGTTAGGTTTAGATTTGGGGTTAGGTTTAGATTTTAGGTTTAGATTTGGGGTTAGGTTTAGATTTGGGGTTAGATTTGGGGTTAGGTTTAGATTTGGGGTTAGGTTTAGATTTTAGGTTTAGATTTGGGGTTAGGTTTAGACTTGGGGTTAGGTTTAGATTTTAGGTTTAGATTTGGGGTTAGGTTTAGATTTAGGGTTAGGTTTAGATTTTTGGTTTAGATTTGGGGTTAGGTTTAGATTTGGGGTTAGGTTTAGATTTTAGGTTTAGATTTGGGGTTAGGTTTAGATTTTAGGTTTAGATTTGGGGTTAGGTTTAGATTTTAGGTTTAGATTTGGGGTAAGGTTTACATTTGGGCTTAGGTTTAGATTTTAGGTTTAGATTTGGGGTTAGGTTTAGATTTCGGTTTAGGTTTAGATTTTAGGTTTAGATTTGGGTTTAGGTTTAGATTTTAGGTTTAGATATGGGGTTAGGTTTAGATTTGGGGTTAGGTTTAGATTTTAGGTTTAGATTTGGGGTTAGGTTTAGATTTGGGGTTAGGTTTAGATTTTAGGTTTAGATATGGGGTTAGGTTTAGATTTGGGGTTAGGTTTAGATTTTAGGTTTAGATTTGGGGTTAGGTTTAGATTTAAGGTTTAGATTTGGGGTTAGGTTTAGATTTGGGGTTTAGGTTTGGGGCTAGGTTTAGATTTAGGTTTAGATTTGGGGTTAGGTTTAGATTTGGGGTTAGATTTGGGGTTAGGTTTAGATTTGGGGTTAGGTTTAGATTTTAGGTTTAGATTTTAGGTTTAGATTTGGGGTTAGGTTTAGATTTTAGGTTTAGATTTGGGGTTAGGTTTAGATTTGGGGTTAGATTTGGGGTTAGGTTTAGATTTGGGGTTAGGTTTAGATTTTAGGTTTAGATTTGGGGTTAGGTTTAGATTTGGGGTTAGGTTTAGATTTTAGGTTTAGATTTGGGGTTAGGTTTAGATTTTAGGTTTTGATTTGGGGTTAGGTTTAGATTTTAGGTTTATATTTGGGGTAAGGTTTAGATTTGGGGTTAGGTTTAGATTTTAGGTTTAGATTTGGGGTTAGGTTTAGATTTGGGGTTAGGTTTAGATTTTAGGTTTAGATTTGGGGTTAGGTTTAGACTTGGGGTTAGGTTTAGATTTTAGGTTTAGATTTGGGGTTAGGTTTAGATTTGGGGTTAGGTTTAGATTTTAGGTTTAGATTTGGGGTTAGGTTTAGATTTGGGGTTAGGTTTAGATTTTAGGTTTAGATTTGGGGTTAGGTTTAGATTTTAGGTTTAGATTTGGGGTTAGGTTTAGATTTTGGGTTAGGTTTAGATTTTAGGTTTAGATTTGGGGTTAGGTTTAGATTTTAGGTTTAGATTTGGGGTTAGGTTTAGATTTAAGGTTTAGATTTGGGGTTAGGTGTAGATTTGGGGTTAGGTTTAGATTTTAGGTTTAGATTTGGGGTTAGGTTTAGATTTTAGGTTTAGATTTGGGGTTAGGTTTAGATTTAGGGTTAGGTTTAGATTTTTGGTTTAGATTTGGGGTTAGGTTTAGATTTGGGGTTAGGTTTAGATTTTAGGTTTAGATTTGGGGTTAGGTTTAGATTTTAGGTTTAGATTTGGGGTTAGGTTTAGATTTTAGGTTTAGATTTGGGGAAAGGTTTACACTTGGGCTTAGGTTTAGATTTTAGGTTTAGATTTGGGGTTAGGTTTAGATTTCGGGTGAGGTTTAGATTTTAGGTTTAGATTTGGGTTTAGGTTTAGATTTTATGTTTAGATATGGGGTTAGGTTTAGATTTGGGTTTAGGTTTAGATTTTAGGTTTAGATTTGGGGTTAGGTTTAGATTTTAGGTTTAGATTTGGGGTTAGGTTTAGATTTGGGGTTAGGTTTATATTTTAGGATTAGATTTGGGTTTAGGTTTAGATTTTAGGTTTAGATTTGGGGTTAGGTTTAGATTTGGGGTTAGGTTTATATTTTAGGATTAGATTTGGGGTTAGGTTTAGATTTGGGGTTAGGTTTAGATTTTAGGTTTAGATTTGGGGTTAGGTTTAGATTTTAGGTTTAGATTTTAGGTTTAGATTTGGGGTTAGGTTTAGATTTTAGGTTTAGATTTGGGGTTAGGTTTAGATTTTAGGTTTAGATTTGGGGTTAGGTTTAGATTTTAGGTTTAGATTTGGGGTTAGTTTTATATTTTAGGTTTAGATTTGGGGTTAGGTTTAGATTTTAGGTTTAGATTTGGGGTTAGGTTTAGATTTTAGGTTTATATTTGGGGTAAGGATTAGATTTGGGGTTAGGTTTAGATTTTAGGTTTAGATTTGGGGTTAGGTTTAGATTTGGGGTTAGGTTTGGGGTTAGGTTTAGATTTGGGGTTAGGTTTAGATTTTAGGTTTAGATTTGGGGTTAGGTTTAGATTTGGGGTTAGGTTTAGATTTTAGGTTTAGATTTGGGGTTAGGTTTAGATTTTAGGTTTAGATTTGGGGTTAGGTTTAGATTTGGGGTTAGGTTTAGATTTTAGTTTTAGATTTGGGGTTAGGTTTAGATTTGGGGTTAGGTTTAGATTTTAGGTTTAGATTTGGGGTTAGGTTTAGATTTGGGGTTAGGTTTAGATTTTAGGTTTAGATTTGGGGTTAAGTTTAGATTTAAGGTTTAGATTTGGGGTTAGGTTTAGACTTTAGGTTTAGATTTGTGGTTAGGTTTAGATTTTTGGTTTAGATTTGGGGTTAGGTTTAGATTTGGGGTTAGGTTTAGATTTTAGGTTTAGATTTGGGGTTAGGTTTAGATTTTAGGTTTAGATATGGGGTTAGGTTTAGATTTGGGGTTAGGTTTAGATTTTAGGTTTAGATTTGGGGTTAGGTTTAAATTTGGGGTTAGGTTTAGATTTTAGGTTTAGATTTGGGGTTAGGTTTAGATTTTAGGTTTAGATTTGGGGTTAGGTTTAGATTTGGGGTTAGGTTTAGATTTTAGGTTTAGATTTGGGGTTAGGTTTAGATTTGGGGTTAGATTTGGGGTTAGGTTTAGATTTGGGGTTAGGTTTAGATTTTAGGTTTAGATTTGGGGTTAGGTTTAGACTTGGGGTTAGGTTTAGATTTTAGGTTTAGATTTGGAGTTAGGTTTAGATTTTAGGTTTAGATTTGGGGTTAGGTTTAGATTTAGGGTTAGGTTTAGATTTTTGGTTTAGATTTGGGGTTAGGTTTAGATTTGGGGTTAGGTTTAGATTTTAGGTTTAGATTTGGGGTTAGGTTTAGATTTTAGGTTTAGATTTGGGGTTAGGTTTAGATTTTAGGTTTAGATTTGGGGTAAGGTTTACATTTGGGCTTAGGTTTAGATTTTAGGTTTAGATTTGGGGTTAGGTTTAGATTTAAGGTTTAGATTTGGGGTTAGGTGTAGATTTGGGGTTAGGTTTAGATTTTAGGTTTAGATTTGGGGTTAGGTTTAGATTTTAGGTTTAGATTTGGGGTTAGGTTTAGATTTAGGGTTAGGTTTAGATTTTTGGTTTAGATTTGGGGTTAGGTTTAGATTTGGGGTTAGGTTTAGATTTTAGGTTTAGATTTGGGGTTAGGTTTAGATTTTAGGTTTAGATTTGGGGTTAGGTTTAGATTTTAGGTTTAGATTTGGGGTAAGGTTTACACTTGGGCTTAGGTTTAGATTTTAGGTTTAGATTTGGGGTTAGGTTTAGATTTCGGGTGAGGTTTAGATTTTAGGTTTAGATTTGGGTTTAGGTTTAGATTTTATGTTTAGATATGGGGTTAGGTTTAGATTTGGGTTTAGGTTTAGATTTTAGGTTTAGATTTGGGGTTAGGTTTAGATTTTAGGTTTAGATTTGGGGTTAGGTTTAGATTTTAGGTTTAGATTTGGGGTTAGGTTTAGATTTTAGGTTTAGATTTGGGGTTAGTTTTATATTTTAGGTTTAGATTTGGGGTTAGGTTTAGATTTTAGGTTTAGATTTGGGGTTAGGTTTAGATTTTAGGTTTATATTTGGGGTAAGGATTAGATTTGGGGTTAGGTTTAGATTTTAGGTTTAGATTTGGGGTTAGGTTTGGGGTTAGGTTTAGATTTGGGGTTAGGTTTAGATTTTAGGTTTAGATTTGGGGTTAGGTTTAGATTTGGGGTTAGGTTTAGATTTTAGGTTTAGATTTGGGGTTAGGTTTAGATTTTAGGTTTAGATTTGGGGTTAGGTTTAGATTTGGGGTTAGGTTTAGATTTTAGGTTTAGATTTGGGGTTAGGTTTAGATTTTAGGTTTAGATTTGGGGTTAGGTTTAGATTTGGGGTTAGGTTTAGATTTTAGGTTTAGATTTGGGGTTAGGTTTAGATTTAAGGTTTAGATTTGGGGTTAGGTTTAGACTTTAGGTTTAGATTTGTGGTTAGGTTTAGATTTTTGGTTTAGATTTGGGGTTAGGTTTAGATTTGGGGTTAGGTTTAGATTTTAGGTTTAGATTTGGGGTTAGGTTTAGATTTTAGGTTTAGATATGGGGTTAGGTTTAGATTTGGGGTTAGGTTTAGATTTTAGTTTTAGATTTGGGGTTAGGTTTAAATTTGGGGTTAGGTTTAGATTTTAGGTTTAGATTTGGGGTTAGGTTTAGATTTTAGGTTTAGATTTGGGGTTAGGTTTAGATTTGGGGTTAGGTTTAGATTTTAGGTTTAGATTTGGGGTTAGGTTTAGATTTGGGGTTAGATTTGGGGTTAGGTTTAGATTTGGGGTTAGGTTTAGATTTTAGCTTTAGATTTGGGGTTAGGTTTAGACTTGGGGTTAGGTTTAGATTTTAGGTTTAGATTTGGAGTTAGGTTTAGATTTTAGGTTTAGATTTGGGGTTAGGTTTAGATTTAGGGTTAGGTTTAGATTTTTGGTTTAGATTTGGGGTTAGGTTTAGATTTGGGGTTAGGTTTAGATTTTAGGTTTAGATTTGGGGTTAGGTTTAGATTTTAGGTTTAGATTTGGGGTTAGGTTTAGATTTTAGGTTTAGATTTGGGGTAAGGTTTACATTTGGGCTTAGGTTTAGATTTTAGGTTTAGATTTGGGGTTAGGTTTAGATTTCGGTTTAGGTTTAGATTTTAGGTTTAGATTTGGGTTTAGGTTTAGATTTTAGGTTTAGATATGGGGTTAGGTTTAGATTTTAGGTTTTGATTTGGGGTTAGGTTTAGATTTTACGTTTAGATTTGGGGTTAGGTTTATATTTTAGGTTTAGATTTGGGGTTAGGTTTAGATTTTAGGTTTAGATTTGGGGTTAGGTTTAGATTTTAGGTTTAGATTTGGGGTTAGGTTTAGATTTGGGGTTAGGTTTAGATTTTAGTTTTAGATTTTAGGTTTAGATTTGGGGTTAGGTTTAGATTTTAATTTTAGATTTGGGGTTAGGTTTAGATTTTAGGTTTAGATATGGGGTAAGGATTAGATTTGGGGTTAGGTTTAGATTTTAGGTTTAGATTTGGGGTTAGGTTTAGATTTGGGGTTAGGTTTAGATTTTAGGTTTAGATTTGGGGTTAGGTTTAGATTTTAGGTTTAGATTTGGGGTTAGGTGCAGATTTGGGGTTAGGTTTAGATTTTAGGTTTAGATTTGGGGTTAGGTTTAGATTTTAGGTTTAGATTTGGGGTTAGGTTTAGATTTGGAGTTAGGTTTAGATTTTAGTTTTAGATTTGGGGTTAGGTTTAGATTTGGGGTTAGGTTTAGATTTTAGGTTTAGATTTGGGGTTAGGTTTAGATTTGGGGTTAGGTTTAGATTTTAGGTTTAGATTTGGGGTTAGGTTTAGATTTGGGGTTAGGTTTAGATTTTAGGTTTAGATTTGGGGTTAGGTTTAGATTTTAGGTTAGGTTTAGATTATAGGTTTAGATTTGGGGTTAGGTTTAGATTTGGGGTTAGGTTTAGATTTTAGGTTTAGATTTGGGGTTAGGTTTAGATTTTAGGTTTAGATTTTAGGTTTAGATTTGGGGTTAGGTTTAGATTTTAGGTTTAGATTTTAGGTTTAGATTTGGGGTTAGGTTTAGATTTTAGGTTTAGATTTGGGGTTAGGTTTAGATTTGGGGTTAGATTTGGGGTTAGGTTTAGATTTGGGGTTAGGTTTGGATTTTAGGTTTAGATTTGGGGTCAGGTTTAGATTTGGGGTTAGGTTTAGATTTTAGGTTTAGATTTGGGGTTAGGTTTAGATTTTAGGTTTAGATTTGGGGTTAGGTTTAGATTTTAGGTTTATATTTGGGGTAAGGTTTAGATTTGAGGTTAGGTTTAGATTTTAGGTTTATATTTGGGGTAAGGTTTAGATTTGGGGTTAGGTTTAGATTTTAGGTTTAGATTTGGGGTTAGGTTTAGATTTTAGGTTTAGATTTGGGGTTAGGTTTAGACTTGGGTTTAGGTTTAGATTTTAGGTTTAGATTTGGGGTTAGGTTTAGATTTGGGGTTAGGTTTAGATTTTAGGTTTCGATTTGGGGTTAGGTTTAGATTTTAGGTTTAGATTTGGGGTTAGGTTTAGATTTTAGGTTTAGATTTGGGGTTAGGTTTAGATTTTAGGTTAGGTTTAGATTTTAGGTTTAGATTTGGGGTTAGGTTTAGATTTTAGGTTTAGATTTGGGGTTAGGTTTAGATTTAAGGTTTAGATTTGGGGTTAGGTTTAGATTTGGGGTTAGGTTTAGATTTTAGGTTTAGATTTGGGGTTAGGTTTAGATTTTAGGTTTAGATTTGGGGTTAGGTTTAGATTTGGGGTTAGGTTTAGATTTTAGGTTTAGATTTGGGGTTAGGTTTAGATTTGGGGTTAGGTTTAGATTTTAGGTTTAGATTTGGGGTTAGGTTTAGATTTTAGGTTTAGATTTGGGGTTAGGTTTAGATTTAGGGTTAGGTTTAGATTTTTGGTTTAGATTTGGGGTTAGGTTTAGATTTGGGGTTAGGTTGAGATTTTAGGTTTAGATTTGGGGTTAGGTTTAGATTTTAGGTTTAGATTTGGGGTTAGGTTTAGATTTTAGGTTTAGATTTGGGGTAAGGTTTACATTTGGGCTTAGGTTTAGATTTTAGGTTTAGATTTGGTGTTAGGTTTAGATTTCAGGTCAGGTTTAGATTTTAGGTTTAGATTTGGGTTTAGATTTAGACTAGGGGTTAGGTTTAGATTTGGGGTTAGATTTGGGGTTAGGTTTATATTTGGGGTTAGGTTTAGATTTTAGGTTTAGATTTGGGGTTAGGTTTAGACTTGGGGTTAGGTTTAGATTTTAGGTTTAGATTTGGGGTTAGGTTTAGATTTTAGGTTTAGATTTGGGGTTAGGTTTAGATTTAGGGTTAGGTTTAGATTTTTGGTTTAGATTTGGGGTTAGGTTTAGATTTGGGGTTAGGTTTAGATTTTAGGTTTCGATTTGGGGTTAGGTTTAGATTTTAGGTTTAGATTTGGGGTTAGGTTTAGATTTTAGGTTTAGATTTGGGGTTAGGTTTAGATTTGGGGTTAGGTTTAGATTTTAGGTTTAGATTTTGGGTTAGGTTTAGATTTGGGGTTAGGTTTAGATTTTAGGTTTAGATTTGGGGTTAGGTTTAGATTTTAGGTTTAGATTTGGGGTTAGGTTTAGATTTTAGGTTAGGTTTAGATTTTAGGTTTAGATTTGGGGTTAGGTTTAGATTTTAGGTTTAGATTTGGGGTTAGGTTTAGATTTAAGGTTTAGATTTGGGGTTAGGTTTAGATTTGGGGTTAGGTTTAGATTTTAGGTTTAGATTTGGGGTTAGGTTTAGATTTTAGGTTTAGATTTGGGGTTAGGTTTAGATTTAGGGTTAGGTTTAGATTTTTGGTTTAGATTTGGGGTTAGGTTTAGATTTGGGGTTAGGTTGAGATTTTAGGTTTAGATTTGGGGTTAGGTTTAGATTTTAGGTTTAGATTTGGGGTTAGGTTTAGATTTTAGGTTTAGATTTGGGGTAAGGTTTACATTTGGGCTTAGGTTTAGATTTTAGGTTTAGATTTGGTGTTAGGTTTAGATTTCAGGTCAGGTTTAGATTTTAGGTTTAGATTTGGGTTTAGATTTAGACTAGGGGTTAGGTTTAGATTTGGGGTTAGATTTGGGGTTAGGTTTATATTTGGGGTTAGGTTTAGATTTTAGGTTTAGATTTGGGGTTAGGTTTAGACTTGGGGTTAGGTTTAGATTTTAGGTTTAGATTTGGGGTTAGGTTTAGATTTTAGGTTTAGATTTGGGGTTAGGTTTAGATTTAGGGTTAGGTTTAGATTTTTGGTTTAGATTTGGGGTTAGGTTTAGATATGGGGTTAGGTTTAGATTTTAGGTTTCGATTTGGGGTTAGGTTTAGATTTTAGGTTTAGATTTGGGGTTAGGTTTAGATTTTAGGTTTAGATTTGGGGTTAGGTTTAGATTTGGGGTTAGGTTTAGATTTTAGGTTTAGATTTGGGGTTAGGTTTAGATTTTAGGTTTAGATTTGGGCTTAGGTTTAGATTTTAGGTTAGGTTTAGATTTTAGGTTTAGATTTGGGGTTAGGTTTAGATTTGGGGTTAGGTTTAGATTTTAGGTTTAGATTTGGGGTTAGGTTTAGATTTTAGGTATACATTTGGGGTTAGGTTTAGATTTTAGGTTTAGATATGGGGTTAGGTTTAGATTTGGGGTTAGGTTTAGATTTTAGGTTTAGATTTGGGGTTAGGTTTATATTTGGGGTTAGGTTTAGATTTTAGGTTTAGATTTGGGGTTAGGTTTAGATTTTAGGTTTAGATTTGGGGTTAGGTTTAGATTTGGGGTTAGGTTTAGATTTTAGGTATAGATTTGGGGTTAGGTTTAGATTTTAGGTTTAGATTTGGGGTTAGGTTTAGATTTGGGGTTAGATTTGGGGTTAGGTTTAGATTTGGGGTTAGGTTTAGATTTTAGGTTTAGATTTGGGGTTAGGTTTAGACTTGGGGTTAGGTTTAGATTTTAGGTTTAGATTTGGGGTTAGGTTTAGATTTGGGGTTAGGTTTAGATTTTAGGTTTAGATTTGGGGTTAGGTTTAGATTTGGGGTTAGGTTTAGATTTTAGGTTTAGATTTGGGGTTAGGTTTAGATTTTAGGTTTAGATTTGGGGTTAGGTTTAGATTTTAGGTTTAGATTTTAGGTTTAGATTTGGGGTTAAGTTTAGATTTTAGGTTTAGATTTGGGGTTAGGTTTAGATTTTAGGTTTAGATTTGGGGTTAGGTTTAGATTTTAGGTTTAGATTTTAGGTTTAGATTTGGGGTTAAGTTTAGATTTTAGGTTTAGATTTGGGGTTAGGTTTAGATTTTAGGTTTAGATTTGGGGTTAGGTTTAGATTTAGGGTTAGGTTTAGATTTTTGGTTTAGATTTGGGGTTAGGTTTAGATTTGGGGTTAGGTTTAGATTTTAGGTTTAGATTTGGGGTTAGGTTTAGATTTTAGGTTTAGATTTGGGGTAAGGTTTACATTTGGGCTTAGGTTTAGATTTTAGGTTTAGATTTGGGGTTAGGTTTAGATTTCGGTTTAGGTTTAGATTTTAGGTTTAGATTTGGGTTTAGGTTTAGATTTTAGGTTTAGATATGGGGTTAGGTTTAGATTTGGGGTTAGGTTTAGATTTTAGGTTTAGATTTGGGGTTAGGTTTAGATTTTAGGTTTAGATTTGGGGTTAGGTTTAGATTTTAGGTTTAGATTTGGGGTTAGGTTTAGATTTGGGGTTAGGTTTAGATTTTAGGTTTAGATTTGGGGTTAGGTTTAGATTTTAGTTTTAGATTTTAGGTTTAGATTTGGGGTTAGGTTTAGATTTTAATTTTAGATTTGGGGTTAGGTTTAGATTTTAGGTTTATATTTGGGGTAAGGATTAGATTTGGGGTTAGGTTTAGATTTTAGGTTTAGATTTGGGGTTAGGTTTAGATTTGGGGTTAGGTTTAGATTTTAGGTTTAGATTTGGGGTTAGGTTTAGATTTTAGGTTTAGATTTGGGGTTAGGTGTAGATTTGGGGTTAGGTTTAGATTTTAGGTTTAGATTTGGGGTTAGGTTTAGATTTTAGGTTTAGATTTGGGGTTAGGTTTAGATTTGGAGTTAGGTTTAGATTTTAGTTTTAGATTTGGGGTTAGGTTTAGATTTGGGGTTAGGTTTAGATTTTAGGTTTAGATTTGGGGTTAGGTTTAGATTTGGGGTTAGGTTTAGATTTTAGGTTTAGATTTGGGGTTAGGTTTAGATTTGGGGTTAGGTTTAGATTTTAGGTTTAGATTTGGGGTTAGGTTTAGATTTTAGGTTAGGTTTAGATTTTAGGTTTAGATTTGGGGTTAGGTTTAGATTTGGGGTTAGGTTTAGATTTTAGGTTTAGATTTGGGGTTAGGTTTAGATTTTAGGTTTAGATTTTAGGTTTAGATTTGGGGTTAGGTTTAGATTTTAGGTTTAGATTTGGGGTTAGGTTTAGATTTTAGGTTTATATTTGGGGTTAGGTTTAGATTTTAGGTTTAGATATGGGGTTAGGTTTAGATTTGGGGTTAGGTTTAGATTTTAGGTTTAGATTTGGGGTTAGGTTTATATTTGGGGTTAGGTTTAGATTTTAGGTTTAGATTTGGGGTTAGGTTTAGATTTGGGGTTAGGTTTAGATTTTAGGTTTAGATTTGGGGTTAGGTTTAGATTTTAGGTTTAGATTTGGGGTTAGGTTTAGATTTGGGGTTAGATTTGGGGTTAGGTTTAGATTTGGGGTTAGGTTTAGATTTTAGGTTTAGATTTTAGGTTTAGATTTGGGGTTAGGTTTAGATTTTAGGTTTAGATTTGGGGTTAGGTTTAGATTTGGGGTTAGATTTGGGGTTAGGTTTAGATTTGGGGTTAGGTTTGGATTTTAGGTTTAGATTTGGGGTCAGGTTTAGATTTGGGGTTAGGTTTAGATTTTAGGTTTAGATTTGGGGTTAGGTTTAGATTTTAGGTTTAGATTTGGGGTTAGGTTTAGATTTTAGGTTTATATTTGGGGTAAGGTTTAGATTTGAGGTTAGGTTTAGATTTTAGGTTTATATTTGGGGTAAGGTTTAGATTTGGGGTTAGGTTTAGATTTTAGGTTTAGATTTGGGGTTAGGTTTAGATTTTAGGTTTAGATTTGGGGTTAGGTTTAGACTTGGGGTTAGGTTTAGATTTTAGGTTTAGATTTGTGGTTAGGTTTAGATTTGGGGTTAGGTTTAGATTTTAGGTTTAGATTTGGGGTTAGGTTTAGATTTTAGGTTTAGATTTGGGGTTAGGTTTAGATTTTAGGTTTAGATTTGGGGTTAGGTTTAGATTTTAGGTTAGGTTTAGATTTTAGGTTTAGATTTGGGGTTAGGTTTAGATTTTAGGTTTAGATTTGGGGTTAGGTTTAGATTTAAGGTTTAGATTTGGGGTTAGGTTTAGATTTGGGGTTAGGTTTAGATTTTAGGTTTAGATTTGGGGTTAGGTTTAGATTTTAGGTTTAGATTTGGGGTTAGGTTTAGATTTGGGGTTAGGTTTAGATTTTAGGTTTAGATTTGGGGTTAGGTTTAGATTTTAGGTTTAGATTTGGGGTTAGGTTTAGATTTTAGGTTTAGATTTGGGGTTAGGTTTAGATTTTAGGTTTAGATTTGGGGTAAGGTTTACATTTGGGCTTAGGTTTAGATTTTAGGTTTAGATTTGGGGTTAGGTTTAGATTTCAGGTCAGGTTTAGATTTTAGGTTTAGATTTGGGTTTAGATTTAGACTAGGGGTTAGGTTTAGATTTGGGGTTAGATTTGGGGTTAGGTTTATATTTGGGGTTAGGTTTAGATTTTAGGTTTAGATTTGGGGTTAGGTTTAGATTTGGGGTTAGGTTTAGATTTTAGGTTTAGATTTGGGGTTAGGTTTAGATTTTAGGTTTAGATTTGGGGTTAGGTTTAGATTTAGGGTTAGGTTTAGATTTTTGGTTTAGATTTGGGTTTAGGTTTAGATTTGGGGTTAGGTTTAGATTTTAGGTTTCGATTTGGGGTTAGGTTTAGATTTTAGGTTTAGATTTGGGGTTAGGTTTAGATTTTAGGTTTAGATTTGGGGTTAGGTTTAGATTTGGGGTTAGGTTTAGATTTTAGGTTTAGATTTTGGGTTAGGTTTAGATTTGGGGTTAGGTTTAGATTTTAGGTTTAGATTTGGGGTTAGGTTTAGATTTTAGGTTTAGATTTGGGGTTAGGTTTAGATTTTAGGTTAGGTTTAGATTTTAGGTTTAGATTTGGGGTTAGGTTTAGATTTGGGGTTAGGTTTAGATTTTAGGTTTAGATTTGGGGTTAGGTTTAGATTTTAGGTTTAGATTTTAGGTTTAGATTTGGGGTTAGGTTTAGATTTTAGGTTTAGATTTGGGGTTAGGTTTAGATTTTAGGTTTATATTTGGGGTTAGGTTTAGATTTTAGGTTTAGATATGGGGTTAGGTTTAGATTTGGGGTTAGGTTTAGATTTTAGGTTTAGATTTGGGGTTAGGTTTATATTTGGGGTTAGGTTTAGATTTTAGGTTTAGATTTGGGGTTAGGTTTAGATTTTAGGTTTAGATTTGGGGTTAGGTTTAGATTTGGGGTTAGGTTTAGATTTTAGGTTTAGATTTGGGGTTAGGTTTAGATTTTAGGTTTAGATTTGGGGTTAGGTTTAGATTTGGGGTTAGATTTGGGGTTAGGTTTAGATTTGGGGTTAGGTTTAGATTTTAGGTTTAGATTTTAGGTTTAGATTTGGGGTTAGGTTTAGATTTTAGGTTTAGATTTGGGGTTAGGTTTAGATTTGGGGTTAGATTTGGGGTTAGGTTTAGATTTGGGGTTAGGTTTGGATTTTAGGTTTAGATTTGGGGTTAGGTTTAGATTTGGGGTTAGGTTTAGATTTGAGTTTTAGATTTGGGGTTAGGTTTAGATTTTAGGTTTAGATTTGGGGTTAGGTTTAGATTTTAGGTTTATATTTGGGGTAAGGTTTAGATTTGAGGTTAGGTTTAGATTTTAGGTTTATATTTGGGGTAAGGTTTAGATTTGGGGTTAGGTTTAGATTTTAGGTTTAGATTTGGGGTTAGGTTTAGATTTTAGGTTTAGATTTGGGGTTAGGTTTAGACTTGGGGTTAGGTTTAGATTTTAGGTTTAGATTTGGGGTTAGGTTTAGATTTGGGGTTAGGTTTAGATTTTAGGTTTAGATTTGGGGTTAGGTTTAGATTTGGGGTTAGGTTTAGATTTTAGGTTTAGATTTGGGGTTAGGTTTAGATTTTAGGTTTAGATTTGGGGTTAGGTTTAGATTTTAGGTTTAGATTTTAGGTTTAGATTTGGGGTTAAGTTTAGATTTTAGGTTTAGATTTGGGGTTAGGTTTAGATTTTAGGTTTAGATTTGGGGTTAGGTTTAGATTTTAGGTTTAGATTTGGGGTTAGGTTTAGATTTTAGGTTTAGATTTGGGGTTAGGTTTAGATTTTAGGTTTAGATTTGGGGTTAGGTTTAGATTTTAGGTTTATATTTGGGGTAAGGTTTAGATTTGGGGTTAGGTTTAGATTTTAGGTTTAGATTTGGGGTTAGGTTTAGATTTGGGGTTAGGTTTAGATTTTTGGTTTAGATTTGGGGTTAGGTTTAGATTTTAGGTTTAGATTTGGGGTTAGGTTTAGATTTGGGGTTAGGTTTAGATTTTAGGTTTAGATTTGGGGTTAGGTTTAGATTTTGGGTTAGGTTTAGATTTTAGGTTTAGATTTGGGGTTAGGTTTAGATTTTAGGTTTAGATTTGGGGTTAGGTGTAGATTTGGGGTTAGGTTTAGATTTTAGGTTTAGATTTGGGGTTAGGTTTAGATTTTAGGTTTAGATTTGGGGTTAGGTTTAGATTTTAGGTTTAGATTTGGGGTTAGGTTTAGATTTTAGGTTTAGATTTGGGGTTAGGTTTAGACTTGGGGTTTGGTTTAGATTTTAGGTTTAGATTTGGGGTTAGGTTTAGATTTTAGGTTTAGATTTGGGGTTAGGTTTAGATTTTAGGTTTAGATTTTAGGTTTAGATTTGGGGTTAGGTTTAGATTTTAGGTTTAGATTTGGGGTTAGGTTTAGATTTTAGGTTTAGATTTGGGGTTAGGTTTAGATTTGGGGTTAGGTTTAGATTTTTGGTTTAGATTTAAGGTTTAGATTTGGGGTTAGGTTTAGATTTTAGGTTTAGATTTGGGGTTAGGTTTAGATTTTAGGTTTAGATTTGGGGTAAGGTTTACATTTGGGCTTATGTTTAGATTTTAGGTTTAGATTTGGGGTTAGGTTTAGATTTCGGGTTAGGTTTAGATTTTAGGTTTAGATTTGGGGTTAGGTTTAGATTTTAGGTTTAGATTTGGGGTTAGGTTTAGATTTTAGGTTTAGATTTTAGGTTTAGATTTGGGGTTAGGTTTAGATTTTAGGTTTAGATTTGGGGTTAGGTTTAGATTTTAAGTTTATATTTGGGGTTAGGTTTAGATTTTAGGTTTAGATTTGGGGTTAGGTTTAGAATTGGGGTTAGGTTTATATTTTAGGTTTAGATTTGGGGTTAGGTTTAGATTTGGGGTTAGGTTTAGATTTTATGTTTAGATATGGGGTTAGGTTTAGATTTTAGGTTTAGATTTGGGGTTAGGTTTAGATTTGGGGTTAGGTTTAGATTTTAGGATTAGATTTGGGGTTAGGTTTAGATTTTAGGTTTAGATTTGGGGTTAGGTTTAGATTTGGGGTTAGATTTGGGGTTAGGTTTAGATTTGGGGTTAGGTTTAGATTTTAGGTTTAGATTTTAGGTTTAGATTTGAGGTTAGGTTTAGATTTTAGGTATAGATTTGGGGTTAGGTTTAGATTTGGGGTTAGATTTGGGGTTAGGTTTGGATTTGGGGTTAGGTTTAGATTTTAGGTTTAGATTTGGGTTTAGGTTTAGGTTTGGGGTTAGGTTTAGATTTTAGTTTTAGATTTTAGGTTTAGATTTGGGGTTAGGTTTAGATTTTAGGTTTAGATTTGGGGTTAGGTTTAGATTTTAGGTTTATATTTGGGGTAAGGTTTAGATTTGGGGTTAGGTTTAGATTTTAGGTTTAGATTTGGGGTTAGGTTTAGATTTGGGGTTAGGTTTAGATTTTAGATTTAGATTTGGGGTTAGGTTTAGATTTTAGGTTTAGATTTGGGGTTAGGTTTAGACTTTGGGTTAGGTTTAGATTTGGGGTTAGGTTTAGATTTTAGGTTTAGATTTGGGGTTAGGTTTAGATTTTAGGTTTAGATTTGGGGTTAGGTTTAGATTTTGGGTTAGGTTTAGATTTTAGGTTTAGATTTGGGGTTAGGTTTAGATTTTAGGTTTAGATTTGGGGTTAGGTTTAGATTTTAGGTTTAGATTTGGGGTTAGGTTTAGATTTGGGGTTAGGTTTAGATTTTAGGTTTAGATTTGGGGTTAGGTTTAGATTTAGGGTTAGGTTTAGATTTTTGGTTTAGATTTGGGGTTAGGTTTAGATTTGGGGTTAGGTTTAGATTTTAGGTTTAGATTTGGGGTTATGTTTAGATTTTAGGTTTGTATTTGGGGTAAGGTTTAGATTTGGGATTAGGTTTAGATTTTAGGTTTAGATTTGGGGTTAGGTTTAGATTTGGGGTTAGGTTTAGATTTTAGGTTTAGATTTTAGGTTTAGATTTGGGGTTAGGTTTAGATTTTAGGTTTAGATTTGGGGTTAGGTTTAGATTTTAGGTTTAGATTTGGGGTTAGGTTTAGATTTGGGGTTAGGTTTAGATTTTAGGTTTAGATTTGGGGTTAGGTTTAGATTTGGGGTTAGGTTTAGATTTTAGGTTTAGATTTGGGGTTAGGTTTAGATTTTAGGTTTAGATTTGGGGTTAGGTTTAGATTTTAGGTTTAGATTTTAGGTTTAGATTTGGGGTTAGGTTTAGATTTTAGGTTTAGATTTGGGGTTAGGTTTAGATTTTAGGTTTATATTTGGGGTTAGGTTTAGATTTTAGGTTTAGATATGGGGTTAGGTTTAGATTTGGGGTTAGGTTTAGATTTTAGGTTTAGATTTGGGGTTAGGTTTATATTTGGGGTTAGGTTTAGATTTTAGGTTTAGATTTGGGGTTAGGTTTAGATTTTAGGTTTAGATTTGGGGTTAGGTTTAGATTTGGGGTTAGGTTTAGATTTTAGGTTTAGATTTGGGGTTAGGTTTAGATTTTAGGTTTAGATTTGGGGTTAGGTTTAGA
This sequence comes from Patagioenas fasciata, assembly GCF_037038585.1. Taxonomy (NCBI): domain Eukaryota; kingdom Metazoa; phylum Chordata; class Aves; order Columbiformes; family Columbidae; genus Patagioenas; species Patagioenas fasciata. The sequence goes on from NC_092528.1 coordinate 44,655, forward strand.
TTTGGGGTTAGATTTGGGGTTAGGTTTAGATTTGGGGTTAGGTTTAGATTTTAGGTTTAGATTTTAGGTTTAGATTTGGGGTTAGGTTTAGATTTTAGGTTTAGATTTGGGGTTAGGTTTAGATTTGGGGTTAGATTTGGGGTTAGGTTTAGATTTGGGGTTAGGTTTGGATTTTAGGTTTAGATTTGGGGTTAGGTTTAGATTTGGGGTTAGGTTTAGATTTGAGTTTTAGATTTGGGGTTAGGTTTAGATTTTAGGTTTAGATTTGGGGTTAGGTTTAGATTTTAGGTTTATATTTGGGGTAAGGTTTAGATTTGAGGTTAGGTTTAGATTTTAGGTTTATATTTGGGGTAAGGTTTAGATTTGGGGTTAGGTTTAGATTTTAGGTTTAGATTTGGGGTTAGGTTTAGATTTTAGGTTTAGATTTGGGGTTAGGTTTAGACTTGGGGTTAGGTTTAGATTTTAGGTTTAGATTTGGGGTTAGGTTTAGATTTGGGGTTAGGTTTAGATTTTAGGTTTAGATTTGGGGTTAGGTTTAGATTTGGGGTTAGGTTTAGATTTTAGGTTTAGATTTGGGGTTAGGTTTAGATTTTAGGTTTAGATTTGGGGTTAGGTTTAGATTTTAGGTTTAGATTTTAGGTTTAGATTTGGGGTTAAGTTTAGATTTTAGGTTTAGATTTGGGGTTAGGTTTAGATTTTAGGTTTAGATTTGGGGTTAGGTTTAGATTTTAGGTTTAGATTTGGGGTTAGGTTTAGATTTTAGGTTTAGATTTGGGGTTAGGTTTAGATTTTAGGTTTAGATTTGGGGTTAGGTTTAGATTTTAGGTTTATATTTGGGGTAAGGTTTAGATTTGGGGTTAGGTTTAGATTTTAGGTTTAGATTTGGGGTTAGGTTTAGATTTGGGGTTAGGTTTAGATTTTTGGTTTAGATTTGGGGTTAGGTTTAGATTTTAGGTTTAGATTTGGGGTTAGGTTTAGATTTGGGGTTAGGTTTAGATTTTAGGTTTAGATTTGGGGTTAGGTTTAGATTTTGGGTTAGGTTTAGATTTTAGGTTTAGATTTGGGGTTAGGTTTAGATTTTAGGTTTAGATTTGGGGTTAGGTGTAGATTTGGGGTTAGGTTTAGATTTTAGGTTTAGATTTGGGGTTAGGTTTAGATTTTAGGTTTAGATTTGGGGTTAGGTTTAGATTTTAGGTTTAGATTTGGGGTTAGGTTTAGATTTTAGGTTTAGATTTGGGGTTAGGTTTAGACTTGGGGTTTGGTTTAGATTTTAGGTTTAGATTTGGGGTTAGGTTTAGATTTTAGGTTTAGATTTGGGGTTAGGTTTATATTTTAGGTTTAGATTTTAGGTTTAGATTTGGGGTTAGGTTTAGATTTTAGGTTTAGATTTGGGGTTAGGTTTAGATTTTAGGTTTAGATTTGGGGTTAGGTTTAGATTTGGGGTTAGGTTTAGATTTTTGGTTTAGATTTAAGGTTTAGATTTGGGGTTAGGTTTAGATTTTAGGTTTAGATTTGGGGTTAGGTTTAGATTTTAGGTTTAGATTTGGGGTAAGGTTTACATTTGGGCTTATGTTTAGATTTTAGGTTTAGATTTGGGGTTAGGTTTAGATTTCGGGTTAGGTTTAGATTTTAGGTTTAGATTTGGGTTTAGGTTTAGATTTGGGTTTAGGTTTAGATTTTATGTTTAGATTTGGGGTTAGGTTTAGATTTGGGGTTAGGTTTAGATTTTATGTTTAGATTTGGGGTTAGGTTTATATTTTAGGTTTAGATTTGGGGTTAGGTTTAGATTTGGGGTTAGGTTTAGATTTTAGGTTTAGATTTGGGGTTAGGTTTAGATTTTAGGTTTAGATTTTAGGTTTAGATTTGGGGTTAGGTTTAGATTTTAGGTTTAGATTTGGGGTTAGGTTTAGATTTTAAGTTTATATTTGGGGTTAGGTTTAGATTTTAGGTTTAGATTTGGGGTTAGGTTTAGAATTGGGGTTAGGTTTATATTTTAGGTTTAGATTTGGGGTTAGGTTTAGATTTGGGGTTAGGTTTAGATTTTATGTTTAGATATGGGGTTAGGTTTAGATTTTAGGTTTAGATTTGGGGTTAGGTTTAGATTTGGGGTTAGGTTTAGATTTTAGGATTAGATTTGGGGTTAGGTTTAGATTTTAGGTTTAGATTTGGGGTTAGGTTTAGATTTGGGGTTAGATTTGGGGTTAGGTTTAGATTTGGGGTTAGGTTTAGATTTTAGGTTTAGATTTTAGGTTTAGATTTGAGGTTAGGTTTAGATTTTAGGTATAGATTTGGGGTTAGGTTTAGATTTGGGGTTAGATTTGGGGTTAGGTTTGGATTTGGGGTTAGGTTTAGATTTTAGGTTTAGATTTGGGTTTAGGTTTAGGTTTGGGGTTAGGTTTAGATTTTAGTTTTAGATTTTAGGTTTAGATTTGGGGTTAGGTTTAGATTTTAGGTTTAGATTTGGGGTTAGGTTTAGATTTTAGGTTTATATTTGGGGTAAGGTTTAGATTTGGGGTTAGGTTTAGATTTTAGGTTTAGATTTGGGGTTAGGTTTAGATTTGGGGTTAGGTTTAGATTTTAGATTTAGATTTGGGGTTAGGTTTAGATTTTAGGTTTAGATTTGGGGTTAGGTTTAGACTTTGGGTTAGGTTTAGATTTGGGGTTAGGTTTAGATTTTAGGTTTAGATTTGGGGTTAGGTTTAGATTTTAGGTTTAGATTTGGGGTTAGGTTTAGATTTTGGGTTAGGTTTAGATTTTAGGTTTAGATTTGGGGTTAGGTTTAGATTTTAGGTTTAGATTTGGGGTTAGGTTTAGATTTTAGGTTTAGATTTGGGGTTAGGTTTAGATTTGGGGTTAGGTTTAGATTTTAGGTTTAGATTTGGGGTTAGGTTTAGATTTAGGGTTAGGTTTAGATTTTTGGTTTAGATTTGGGGTTAGGTTTAGATTTGGGGTTAGGTTTAGATTTTAGGTTTAGATTTGGGGTTATGTTTAGATTTTAGGTTTGTATTTGGGGTAAGGTTTAGATTTGGGATTAGGTTTAGATTTTAGGTTTAGATTTGGGGTTAGGTTTAGATTTGGGGTTAGGTTTAGATTTTAGGTTTAGATTTGGGGTTAGGTTTAGATTTTAGGTTTAGATTTTAGGTTTAGATTTGGGGTTAGGTTTAGATTTTAGGTTTAGATTTGGGGTTAGGTTTAGATTTGGGGTTAGGTTTAGATTTTAGGTTTAGATTTGGGGTTAGGTTTAGATTTGGGGTTAGGTTTAGATTTTAGGTTTAGATTTGGGGTTAGGTTTAGATTTTAGGTTTAGATTTGGGGTAAGGTTTACATTTGGGCTTAGGTTTAGATTTTAGGTTTAGATTTGGGGTTAGGTTTAGATTTCGGGTTAGGTTTAGATTTTAGGTTTAGATTTGGGTTTAGGTTTAGATTTTATGTTTAGATTTGGGGTTAGGTTTAGATTTGGGTTTAGGTTTAGATTTTATGTTTAGATTTGGGGTTAGGTTTAGATTTTAGGTTTAGATTTGGGGTTAGGTTTATATTTTAGGTTTAGATTTGGGGTTAGGTTTAGATTTGGGGTTAGGTTTAGATTTGGGGTTAGGTTTAGATTTTAGGTTTAGATTTGGGGTTAGGTTTAGATTTTAGGTTTAGATTTGGGGTTAGGTTTAGATTTTAAGTTTAGATTTGGGGTTAGGTTTAGATTTTAGGTTTAGATTTGGGGTTAGGTTTAGATTTGGGGTTAGGTTTAGATTTTAGGTTTAGATTTGGGGTTAGGTTTAGATTTGGGGTTAGGTTTAGATTTTAGGTTTAGATTTGGGGTTAGGTTTAGATTTTAGGTTTAGATTTGGGGTTAGGTTTAGATTTTAGGTTAGGTTTAGATTTTAGGTTTAGATTTGGGGTTAGGTTTAGATTTGGGGTTAGGTTTAGATTTTAGGTTTAGATTTGGGGTTAGGTTTAGATTTTAGGTTTAGATTTTAGGTTTAGATTTGGGGTTAGGTTTAGATTTTAGGTTTAGATTTGTGGTTAGGTTTAGATTTTAGGTTTATATTTGGGGTAAGGTTTAGATTTGGGGTTAGGTTTAGATTTTAGGTTTAGATTTGGGGTTAGGTTTAGAATTGGGGTTAGGTTTAGATTTTAGGTTTAGATTTGGGGTTAGGTTTAGATTTTAGGTTTAGATTTGGGGTTAGGTTTAGATTTGGGGTTAGGTTTAGATTTTAGGTTTAGATTTGGGGTTAGGTTTAGATTTTAGGTTTAGATTTGGGGTTAGGTTTAGATTTTAGGTTTAGATTTAAGGTTTAGATTTGGGGTTAGGTTTAGATTTTAGGTTTAGATTTGGGGTTAGGTTTAGATTTTAGGTTTAGATTTGGGGTTAGGTTTAGATTTGGGGTTAGATTTGGGGTTAGGTTTAGATTTGGGGTTAGGTTTAGATTTTAGGTTTAGATTTGGGGTTAGGTTTAGATTTGGGGTTAGGTTTAGATTTTAGGTTTAGATTTGGGGTTAGGTTTAGATTTTAGGTTTAGATTAGGGGTTAGGTTTAGATTTTAGGTTTAGATTTGGGGTTAGGTTTAGACTTGGGGTTAGGTTTAGATTTTAGGTTTAGATTTGGGGTTAGGTTTAGATTTTAGGTTTAGATTTGGGGTTAGGTTTAGATTTGGGGTTAGGTTTAGATTTGGGGTTAGGTTTAGATTTTAGGTTTAGATTTGGGGTTAGGTTTAGATTTTAGGTTTAGATTTGGGGTTAGGTTTAGATTTGGGGTTAGGGATAGATTTTAGGTTTAGATTTGGGGTTAGGTTTAGATTTTAGGTTTAGATTTGGGGTTAGGTTTAGATTTAAGGTTTAGATTTGGGGTTAGGTTTAGATTTGGGGTTAGGTTTAGATTTTAGGTTTAGATTTGGGGTTAGGTTTAGATTTTAGGTTTAGATTTGGGGTTAGGTTTAGACTTGGGGTTAGGTTTAGATTTTAGGTTTAGATTTGGGGTTAGGTTTAGATTTTAGGTTTAGATTTGGGGTTAGGTTTAGATTTGGGGTTAGGTTTAGATTTTAGGTTTAGATTTGGGGTTAGGTTTAGATTTGGGGTTAGGTTTAGATTTTAGGTTTAGATTTGGGGTTAGGTTTAGATTTGGGGTTAGGTTTAGATTTTAGGTTTAGATTTGGGGTTAGGTTTAGATTTTAGGTTTAGATTTGGGGTTAGGTTTAGATTTTATGTTTAGATACGGGGTTAGGTTTAGATTTGGGGTTAGGTTTAGATTTTAGGTTTAGATTTGGGGTTAGGTTTGGATTTTAGGTTTAGATTTGGGGTCAGGTTTAGATTTGGGGTTAGGTTTAGATTTTAGGTTTAGATTTGGGGTTAGGTTTAGATTTTAGGTTTAGATTTGGGGTTAGGTTTAGATTTTAGGTTTATATTTGGGGTAAGGTTTAGATTTGAGGTTAGGTTTAGATTTTAGGTTTATATTTGGGGTAAGGTTTAGATTTGGGGTTAGGTTTAGATTTTAGGTTTAGATTTGGGGTTAGGTTTAGATTTTAGGTTTAGATTTGGGGTTAGGTTTAGACTTGGGGTTAGGTTTAGATTTTAGGTTTAGATTTGTGGTTAGGTTTAGATTTGGGGTTAGGTTTAGATTTTAGGTTTAGATTTGGGGTTAGGTTTAGATTTTAGGTTTAGATTTGGGGTTAGGTTTAGATTTTAGGTTTAGATTTGGGGTTAGGTTTAGATTTTAGGTTAGGTTTAGATTTTAGGTTTAGATTTGGGGTTAGGTTTAGATTTTAGGTTTAGATTTGGGGTTAGGTTTAGATTTAAGGTTTAGATTTGGGGTTAGGTTTAGATTTGGGGTTAGGTTTAGATTTTAGGTTTAGATTTGGGGTTAGGTTTAGATTTTAGGTTTAGATTTGGGGTTAGGTTTAGATTTGGGGTTAGGTTTAGATTTTAGGTTTAGATTTGGGGTTAGGTTTAGATTTTAGGTTTAGATTTGGGGTTAGGTTTAGATTTTAGGTTTAGATTTGGGGTTAGGTTTAGATTTTAGGTTTAGATTTGGGGTAAGGTTTACATTTGGGCTTAGGTTTAGATTTTAGGTTTAGATTTGGGGTTAGGTTTAGATTTCAGGTCAGGTTTAGATTTTAGGTTTAGATTTGGGTTTAGATTTAGACTAGGGGTTAGGTTTAGATTTGGGGTTAGATTTGGGGTTAGGTTTATATTTGGGGTTAGGTTTAGATTTTAGGTTTAGATTTGGGGTTAGGTTTAGACTTGGGGTTAGGTTTAGATTTTAGGTTTAGATTTGGGGTTAGGTTTAGATTTTAGGTTTAGATTTGGGGTTAGGTTTAGATTTAGGGTTAGGTTTAGATTTTTGGTTTAGATTTGGGGTTAGGTTTAGATTTGGGGTTAGGTTTAGATATTAGGTTTCGATTTGGGGTTAGGTTTAGATTTTAGGTTTAGATTTGGGGTTAGGTTTAGATTTTAGGTTTAGATTTGGGGTTAGGTTTAGATTTGGGGTTAGGTTTAGATTTTAGGTTTAGATTTTGGGTTAGGTTTAGATTTGGGGTTAGGTTTAGATTTTAGGTTTAGATTTGGGGTTAGGTTTAGATTTGGGGTTAGGTTTAGATTTGGGGTTAGGTTTAGATTTTAGGTTTAGATTTGGGGTTAGGTTTAGATTTTAGGTTTAGATTTGGGGTTAGGTTTAGATTTGGGGTTAGGGATAGATTTTAGGTTTAGATTTGGGGTTAGGTTTAGATTTTAGGTTTAGATTTGGGGTTAGGTTTAGATTTAAGGTTTAGATTTGGGGTTAGGTTTAGATTTGGGGTTAGGTTTAGATTTTAGGTTTAGATTTGGGGTTAGGTTTAGATTTTAGGTTTAGATTTGGGGTTAGGTTTAGACTTGGGGTTAGGTTTAGATTTTAGGTTTAGATTTGGGGTTAGGTTTAGATTTTAGGTTTAGATTTGGGGTTAGGTTTAGATTTGGGGTTAGGTTTAGATTTTAGGTTTAGATTTGGGGTTAGGTTTAGATTTGGGGTTAGGTTTAGATTTTAGGTTTAGATTTGGGGTTAGGTTTAGATTTGGGGTTAGGTTTAGATTTTAGGTTTAGATTTGGGGTTAGGTTTAGATTTTAGGTTTAGATTTGGGGTTAGGTTTAGATTTTATGTTTAGATACGGGGTTAGGTTTAGATTTGGGGTTAGGTTTAGATTTTAGGTTTAGATTTGGGGTTAGGTTTGGATTTTAGGTTTAGATTTGGGGTCAGGTTTAGATTTGGGGTTAGGTTTAGATTTTAGGTTTAGATTTGGGGTTAGGTTTAGATTTTAGGTTTAGATTTGGGGTTAGGTTTAGATTTTAGGTTTATATTTGGGGTAAGGTTTAGATTTGAGGTTAGGTTTAGATTTTAGGTTTATATTTGGGGTAAGGTTTAGATTTGGGGTTAGGTTTAGATTTTAGGTTTAGATTTGGGGTTAGGTTTAGATTTTAGGTTTAGATTTGGGGTTAGGTTTAGACTTGGGGTTAGGTTTAGATTTTAGGTTTAGATTTGTGGTTAGGTTTAGATTTGGGGTTAGGTTTAGATTTTAGGTTTAGATTTGGGGTTAGGTTTAGATTTTAGGTTTAGATTTGGGGTTAGGTTTAGATTTTAGGTTTAGATTTGGGGTTAGGTTTAGATTTTAGGTTAGGTTTAGATTTTAGGTTTAGATTTGGGGTTAGGTTTAGATTTTAGGTTTAGATTTGGGGTTAGGTTTAGATTTAAGGTTTAGATTTGGGGTTAGGTTTAGATTTGGGGTTAGGTTTAGATTTTAGGTTTAGATTTGGGGTTAGGTTTAGATTTTAGGTTTAGATTTGGGGTTAGGTTTAGATTTGGGGTTAGGTTTAGATTTTAGGTTTAGATTTGGGGTTAGGTTTAGATTTTAGGTTTAGATTTGGGGTTAGGTTTAGATTTTAGGTTTAGATTTGGGGTTAGGTTTAGATTTTAGGTTTAGATTTGGGGTAAGGTTTACATTTGGGCTTAGGTTTAGATTTTAGGTTTAGATTTGGGGTTAGGTTTAGATTTCAGGTCAGGTTTAGATTTTAGGTTTAGATTTGGGTTTAGATTTAGACTAGGGGTTAGGTTTAGATTTGGGGTTAGATTTGGGGTTAGGTTTATATTTGGGGTTAGGTTTAGATTTTAGGTTTAGATTTGGGGTTAGGTTTAGACTTGGGGTTAGGTTTAGATTTTAGGTTTAGATTTGGGGTTAGGTTTAGATTTTAGGTTTAGATTTGGGGTTAGGTTTAGATTTAGGGTTAGGTTTAGATTTTTGGTTTAGATTTGGGGTTAGGTTTAGATTTGGGGTTAGGTTTAGATTTTAGGTTTCGATTTGGGGTTAGGTTTAGATTTTAGGTTTAGATTTGGGGTTAGGTTTAGATTTTAGGTTTAGATTTGGGGTTAGGTTTAGATTTGGGGTTAGGTTTAGATTTTAGGTTTAGATTTTGGGTTAGGTTTAGATTTGGGGTTAGGTTTAGATTTTAGGTTTAGATTTGGGGTTAGGTTTAGATTTTAGGTTTAGATTTGGGGTTAGGTTTAGATTTTAGGTTTAGATTTTAGGTTTAGATTTGGGGTTAGGTTTAGATTTTAGGTTTAGATTTGGGGTTAGGTTTAGATTTTAGGTTTATATTTGGGGTTAGGTTTAGATTTTAGGTTTAGATATGGGGTTAGGTTTAGATTTGGGGTTAGGTTTAGATTTTAGGTTTAGATTTGGGGTTAGGTTTATATTTGGGGTTAGGTTTAGATTTTAGGTTTAGATTTGGGGTTAGGTTTAGATTTTAGGTTTAGATTTGGGGTTAGGTTTAGATTTGGGGTTAGGTTTAGATTTTAGGTTTAGATTTGGGGTTAGGTTTAGATTTTAGGTTTAGATTTGGGGTTAGGTTTAGATTTGGGGTTAGATTTGGGGTTAGGTTTAGATTTGGGGTTAGGTTTAGATTTTAGGTTTAGATTTTAGGTTTAGATTTGGGGTTAGGTTTAGATTTTAGGTTTAGATTTGGGGTTAGGTTTAGATTTGGGGTTAGATTTGGGGTTAGGTTTAGATTTGGGGTTAGGTTTGGATTTTAGGTTTAGATTTGGGGTTAGGTTTAGATTTGGGGTTAGGTTTAGATTTGAGTTTTAGATTTGGGGTTAGGTTTAGATTTTAGGTTTAGATTTGGGGTTAGGTTTAGATTTTAGGTTTATATTTGGGGTAAGGTTTAGATTTGAGGTTAGGTTTAGATTTTAGGTTTATATTTGGGGTAAGGTTTAGATTTGGGGTTAGGTTTAGATTTTAGGTTTAGATTTGGGGTTAGGTTTAGATTTTAGGTTTAGATTTGGGGTTAGGTTTAGACTTGGGGTTAGGTTTAGATTTTAGGTTTAGATTTGGGGTTAGGTTTAGATTTGGGGTTAGGTTTAGATTTTAGGTTTAGATTTGGGGTTAGGTTTAGATTTGGGGTTAGGTTTAGATTTTAGGTTTAGATTTGGGGTTAGGTTTAGATTTTAGGTTTAGATTTGGGGTTAGGTTTAGATTTTAGGTTTAGATTTTAGGTTTAGATTTGGGGTTAAGTTTAGATTTTAGGTTTAGATTTGGGGTTAGGTTTAGATTTTAGGTTTAGATTTGGGGTTAGGTTTAGATTTTAGGTTTAGATTTGGGGTTAGGTTTAGATTTTAGGTTTAGATTTGGGGTTAGGTTTAGATTTTAGGTTTAGATTTGGGGTTAGGTTTAGATTTTAGGTTTATATTTGGGGTAAGGTTTAGATTTGGGGTTAGGTTTAGATTTTAGGTTTAGATTTGGGGTTAGGTTTAGATTTGGGGTTAGGTTTAGATTTTAGGTTTAGATTTGGGGTTAGGTTTAGATTTTAGGTTTAGATTTGGGGTTAGGTTTAGATTTGGGGTTAGGTTTAGATTTTAGGTTTAGATTTGGGGTTAGGTTTAGATTTTGGGTTAGGTTTAGATTTTAGGTTTAGATTTGGGGTTAGGTTTAGATTTTAGGTTTAGATTTGGGGTTAGGTGTAGATTTGGGGTTAGGTTTAGATTTTAGGTTTAGATTTGGGGTTAGGTTTAGATTTTAGGTTTAGATTTGGGGTTAGGTTTAGATTTTAGGTTTAGATTTGGGGTTAGGTTTAGATTTTAGGTTTAGATTTGGGGTTAGGTTTAGACTTGGGGTTTGGTTTAGATTTTAGGTTTAGATTTGGGGTTAGGTTTAGATTTTAGGTTTAGATTTGGGGTTAGGTTTAGATTTTAGGTTTAGATTTTAGGTTTAGATTTGGGGTTAGGTTTAGATTTTAGGTTTAGACTTGGGGTTAGGTTTAGATTTTAGGTTTAGATTTGGGGTTAGGTTTAGATTTGGGGTTAGGTTTAGATTTTTGGTTTAGATTTAAGGTTTAGATTTGGGGTTAGGTTTAGATTTTAGGTTTAGATTTGGGGTTAGGTTTAGATTTTAGGTTTAGATTTGGGGTAAGGTTTACATTTGGGCTTATGTTTAGATTTTAGGTTTAGATTTGGGGTTAGGTTTAGATTTCGGGTTAGGTTTAGATTTTAGGTTTAGATTTGGGTTTAGGTTTAGATTTGGGTTTAGGTTTAGATTTTATGTTTAGATTTGGGGTTAGGTTTAGATTTGGGGTTAGGTTTAGATTTTATGTTTAGATTTGGGGTTAGGTTTATATTTTAGGTTTAGATTTGGGGTTAGGTTTAGATTTGGGGTTAGGTTTAGATTTTAGGTTTAGATTTGGGGTTAGGTTTAGATTTTAGGTTTAGATTTTAGGTTTAGATTTGGGGTTAGGTTTAGATTTTAGGTTTAGATTTGGGGTTAGGTTTAGATTTTAAGTTTATATTTGGGGTTAGGTTTAGATTTTAGGTTTAGATTTGGGGTTAGGTTTAGATTTGGGGTTAGGTTTATATTTTAGGTTTAGATTTGGGGTTAGGTTTAGATTTGGGGTTAGGTTTAGATTTTATGTTTAGATATGGGGTTAGGTTTAGATTTTAGGTTTAGATTTGGGGTTAGGTTTAGATTTGGGGTTAGGTTTAGATTTTAGGATTAGATTTGGGGTTAGGTTTAGATTTTAGGTTTAGATTTGGGGTTAGGTTTAGATTTGGGGTTAGATTTGGGGTTAGGTTTAGATTTGGGGTTAGGTTTAGATTTTAGGTTTAGATTTTAGGTTTAGATTTGAGGTTAGGTTTAGATTTTAGGTATAGATTTGGGGTTAGGTTTAGATTTGGGGTTAGATTTGGGGTTAGGTTTGGATTTGGGGTTAGGTTTAGATTTTAGGTTTAGATTTGGGTTTAGGTTTAGGTTTGGGGTTAGGTTTAGATTTTAGTTTTAGATTTTAGGTTTAGATTTGGGGTTAGGTTTAGATTTTAGGTTTAGATTTGGGGTTAGGTTTAGATTTTAGGTTTATATTTGGGGTAAGGTTTAGATTTGGGGTTAGGTTTAGATTTTAGGTTTAGATTTGGGGTTAGGTTTAGATTTGGGGTTAGGTTTAGATTTTAGATTTAGATTTGGGGTTAGGTTTAGATTTTAGGTTTAGATTTGGGGTTAGGTTTAGACTTTGGGTTAGGTTTATATTTGGGGTTAGGTTTAGATTTTAGGTTTAGATTTGGGGTTAGGTTTAGATTTTAGGTTTAGATTTGGGGTTAGGTTTAGATTTTGGGTTAGGTTTAGATTTTAGGTTTAGATTTGGGGTTAGGTTTAGATTTTAGGTTTAGATTTGGGGTTAGGTTTAGATTTTAGGTTTAGATTTGGGGTTAGGTTTAGATTTGGGGTTAGGTTTAGATTTTAGGTTTAGATTTGGGGTTAGGTTTAGATTTAGGGTTAGGTTTAGATTTTTGGTTTAGATTTGGGGTTAGGTTTAGATTTTAGGTTTAGATTTGGGGTTAGGTTTAGATTTTAGGTTTAGATTTGGGGTTATGTTTAGATTTTAGGTTTGTATTTGGGGTAAGGTTTAGATTTGGGATTAGGTTTAGATTTTAGGTTTAGATTTGGGGTTAGGTTTAGATTTGGGGTTAGGTTTAGATTTTAGGTTTAGATTTGGGGTTAGGTTTAGATTTTAGGTTTAGATTTTAGGTTTAGATTTGGGGTTAGGTTTAGATTTTAGGTTTAGATTTGGGGTTAGGTTTAGATTTGGGGTTAGGTTTAGATTTTAGGTTTAGATTTGGGGTTAGGTTTAGATTTGGGGTTAGGTTTAGATTTTAGGTTTAGATTTGGGGTTAGGTTTAGATTTTAGGTTTAGATTTGGGGTAAGGTTTACATTTGGGCTTAGGTTTAGATTTTAGGTTTAGATTTGGGGTTAGGTTTAGATTTCGGGTGAGGTTTAGATTTTAGGTTTAGATTTGGGTTTAGGTTTAGATTTTATGTTTAGATTTGGGGTTAGGTTTAGATTTGGGTTTAGGTTTAGATTTTATGTTTAGATTTGGGGTTAGGTTTAGATTTTAGGTTTAGATTTGGGGTTAGGTTTATATTTTAGGTTTAGATTTGGGGTTAGGTTTAGATTTGGGGTTAGGTTTAGATTTGGGGTTAGGTTTAGATTTTAGGTTTAGATTTGGGGTTAGGTTTAGATTTTAGGTTTAGATTTGGGGTTAGGTTTAGATTTTAAGTTTAGATTTGGGGTTAGGTTTAGATTTTAGGTTTAGATTTGGGGTTAGGTTTAGATTTGGGGTTAGGTTTAGATTTTAGTTTTAGATTTGGGGTTAGGTTTAGATTTGGGGTTAGGTTTAGATTTTAGGTTTAGATTTGGGGTTAGGTTTAGATTTTAGGTTTAGATTTGGGGTTAGGTTTAGATTTTAGGTTAGGTTTAGATTTTAGGTTTAGATTTGGGGTTAGGTTTAGATTTGGGGTTAGGTTTAGATTTTAGGTTTAGATTTGGGGTTAGGTTTAGATTTTAGGTTTAGATTTTAGGTTTAGATTTGGGGTTAGGTTTAGATTTTAGGTTTAGATTTGTGGTTAGGTTTAGATTTTAGGTTTATATTTGGGGTAAGGTTTAGATTTGGGGTTAGGTTTAGATTTTAGGTTTAGATTTGGGGTTAGGTTTAGAATTGGGGTTAGGTTTAGATTTTAGGTTTAGATTTGGGGTTAGGTTTAGATTTTAGGTTTAGATTTGGGGTTAGGTTTAGATTTGGTGTTAGGTTTAGATTTTAGGTTTAGATTTGGGGTTAGGTTTAGATTTTAGGTTTAGATTTGGGGTTAGGTTTAGATTTTAGGTTTAGATTTAAGGTTTAGATTTGGGGTTAGGTTTAGATTTAAGGTTTAGATTTGGGGTTAGGTTTAGATTTTAGGTTTAGATTTGGGGTTAGGTTTAGATTTGGGGTTAGATTTGGGGTTAGGTTTAGATTTGGGGTTAGGTTTAGATTTTAGGTTTAGATTTGGGGTTAGGTTTAGATTTGGGGTTAGGTTTAGATTTTAGGTTTAGATTTGGGGTTAGGTTTAGATTTTAGGTTTAGATTAGGGGTTAGGTTTAGATTTTAGGTTTAGATTTGGGGTTAGGTTTAGACTTGGGGTTAGGTTTAGATTTTAGGTTTAGATTTGGGGTTAGGTTTAGATTTTAGGTTTAGATTTGGGGTTAGGTTTAGATTTTAGGTTTAGATTTGGGGTTAGGTTTAGATTTTAGGTTTAGATTTGGGGTTAGGTTTAGATTTGGGGTTAGGGATAGATTTTAGGTTTAGATTTGGGGTTAGGTTTAGATTTTAGGTTTAGATTTGGGGTTAGGTTTAGATTTAAGGTTTAGATTTGGGGTTAGGTTTAGATTTGGGGTTAGGTTTAGATTTTAGGTTTAGATTTGGGGTTAGGTTTAGATTTTAGGTTTAGATTTGGGGTTAGGTTTAGACTTGGGGTTAGGTTTAGATTTTAGGTTTAGATTTGGGGTTAGGTTTAGATTTTAGGTTTAGATTTGGGGTTAGGTTTAGATTTGGGGTTAGGTTTAGATTTTAGGTTTAGATTTGGGGTTAGGTTTAGATTTGGGGTTAGGTTTAGATTTTAGGTTTAGATTTGGGGTTAGGTTTAGATTTGGGGTTAGGTTTAGATTTTAGGTTTAGATTTGGGGTTAGGTTTAGATTTTAGGTTTAGATTTTAGGTTTAGATTTGGGGTTAGGTTTAGATTTTAGGTTTAGATTTGGGGTTAGGTTTAGATTTTAAGTTTAGATATGGGGTTAGGTTTAGATTTTAGGTTTAGATTTGGGGTTAGGTTTAGATTTGGGGTTAGGTTTATATTTTAGGATTAGATTTGGGGTTAGGTTTAGATTTGGGGTTAGGTTTAGATTTTAGGTTTAGATTTGGGGTTAGGTTTAGATTTTAGGTTTAGATTTGGGGTTAGGTTTATAGTTTAGGTTTAGATTTGGGGTTAGGTTTAGATTTGGGGTTAGGTTTAGATTTTAGGTTTAGATTTGGGGTTAGGTTTAGATTTTAGGTTTAGATTTTAGGTTTAGATTTGGGGTTAGGTTTAGATTTTAGGTTTAGATTTGGGGTTAGGTTTAGATTTTAGGTTTAGATTTGGGGTTAGGTTTAGATTTTAGGTTTAGATTTGGGGTTAGGTTTAGATTTTAGGTTTAGATTTGGGGTTAGGTTTAGATTTTAGGTTTAGATTTGGGGTTAGGTTTAGATTTTAGGTTTAGATTTGGGGTAAGGTTTAGATTTGGGGTTAGGTTTAGATTTTAGGTTTAGATTTGGGGTTAGGTTTAGAATTGGGGTTAGGTTTAGATTTTAGGTTTAGATTTGGGTTTAGGTTTAGATTTTAGGTTTAGATTTGGGGTTAGGTTTAGATTTCGGGTGAGGTTTAGATTTTAGGTTTAGATTTGGGGTTAGGTTTAGATTTTAGGTTTAGATTTAAGGTTTAGATTTGGGGTTAGGTTTAGATTTTAGGTTTAGATTTGGGGTTAGGTTTAGATTTTAGGTTTAGATTTGGGGTTAGGTTTAGATTTGGGGTTAGATTTGGGGTTAGTTTTAGATTTGGGGTTAGGTTTTGATTTTAGGTTTAGATTTGGGGTTAGGTTTAGATTTGGGGTTAGGTTTAGATTTTAGGTTTAGATTTGGGGTTAGGTTTAGATTTGGGGTTAGGTTTAGATTTTAGGTTTAGATTTGGGGTTAGGTTTAGATTTTAGGTTTAGATTTGGGGTTAGGTTTAGACTTGGGGTTAGGTTTAGATTTTAGGTTTAGATTTGGGGTTAGGTTTAGATTTTAGGTTTAGATTTGGGGTTAGGTTTAGATTTGGGGTTAGGTTTAGATTTTAGGTTTAGATTTGGGGTTAGGTTTAGATTTGGGGTTAGGTTTAGATTTTAGGTTTAGATTTGGGGTTAGGTTTAGATTTTAGGTTTAGATTTGGGGTTAGGTTTAGATTTGGGGTTAGGGATAGATTTTAGGTTTAGATTTGGGGTTAGGTTTAGATTTTAGGTTTAGATTTGGGGTTAGGTTTAGATTTTAGGTTTAGATTTGGGGTTAGGTTTAGATTTGGGGTTAGGTTTAGATTTTAGGTTTAGATTTGGGGTTAGGTTTAGATTTGGGGTTAGGTTTAGATTTTAGGTTTAGATTTGGGGTTAGGTTTAGATTTTAGGTTTAGATTTGGGGTTAGGTTTAGATTTGGGGTTAGGGATAGATTTTAGGTTTAGATTTGGGGTTAGGTTTAGATTTTAGGTTTAGATTTGGGGTTAGGTTTAGATTTAAGGTTTAGATTTGGGGTTAGGTTTAGATTTGGGGTTAGGTTTAGATTTTAGGTTTAGATTTGGGGTTAGGTTTAGATTTTAGGTTTAGATTTGGGGTTAGGTTTAGACTTGTGGTTAGGTTTAGATTTTAGGTTTAGATTTGGGGTTAGGTTTAGATTTTAGGTTTAGATTTGGGGTTAGGTTTAGATTTGGGGTTAGGTTTAGATTTTAGGTTTAGATTTGGGGTTAGGTTTAGATTTTGGGTTAGGTTTAGATTTTAGGTTTAGATTTGGGGTTAGGTTTAGATTTGGGGTTAGGTTTAGATTTTAGGTTTAGATTTGGGGTTAGGTTTAGATTTTAGGTTTAGATTTGGGGTTAGGTTTAGATTTTAGGTTTAGATTTGGGGTTAGGTTTAGATTTTATGTTTAGATATGGGGTTAGGTTTAGATTTGGGGTTAGGTTTAGATTTTAGGTTTAGATTTGGCGTTAGGTTTAGATTTGGGGTTAGGTTTAGATTTTAGGTTTAGATTTGGGGTTAGGTTTATATTTTAGGTTTAGATTTGGGGTTAGGTTTAGATTTGGGGTTAGGTTTAGATTTTAGGTTTAGATTTGGGGTTAGGTTTAGATTTTAGGTTTAGATTTTAGGTTTAGATTTGGGGTTAGGTTTAGATTTTAGGTTTAGATTTGGGGTTAGGTTTAGATTTTAAGTTTAGATATGGGGTTAGGTTTAGATTTTAGGTTTAGATTTGGGGTTAGGTTTAGATTTGGGGTTAGGTTTATATTTTAGGATTAGATTTGGGGTTAGGTTTAGATTTGGGGTTAGGTTTAGATTTTAGGTTTAGATTTGGGGTTAGGTTTAGATTTTAGGTTTAGATTTTAGGTTTAGATTTGGGGTTAGGTTTAGATTTTAGGTTTAGATTTGGGGTTAGGTTTAGATTTTAGGTTTAGATTTGGGGTTAGGTTTAGATTTTAGGTTTAGATTTGGGGTTAGGTTTAGATTTTAGGTTTAGATTTGGGGTTAGGTTTAGATTTTAGGTTTAGATTTGGGGTTAGGTTTAGATTTTAGGTTTAGATTTGGTGTTAGGTTTAGACTTTAGGTTTAGATTTGGGGTTAGGTTTAGATTTTAGGTTTAGATTTGGGGTTAGGTTTAGATTTTAGGTTTAGATTTGGGGTTAGGTTTAGATTTTAGGTTTAGATTTGGGGTAAGGTTTAGATTTGGGGTTAGGTTTAGATTTTAGGTTTAGATTTGGGGTTAGGTTTAGAATTGGGGTTAGGTTTAGATTTTAGGTTTAGATTTGGGGTTAGGTTTAGATTTTAGGTTTAGATTTGGGGTTAGGTTTAGATTTGGGGTTAGGTTTAGATTTTAGGTTTAGATTTGGGGTTAGGTTTAGATTTGGGGTTAGGTTTAGATTTTAGGTTTAGATTTGGGGTTAGGTTTAGATTTTAGGTTTAGATTTAAGGTTTAGATTTGGGGTTAGGTTTAGATTTTAGGTTTAGATTTGGGGTTAGGTTTAGATTTTAGGTTTAGATTTGGGGTTAGGTTTAGATTTGGGGTTAGATTTGGGGTTAGTTTTAGATTTGGGGTTAGGTTTTGATTTTAGGTTTAGATTTGGGGTTAGGTTTAGATTTGGGGTTAGGTTTAGATTTTAGGTTTAGATTTGGGGTTAGGTTTAGATTTGGGGTTAGGTTTAGATTTTAGGTTTAGATTAGGGGTTAGGTTTAGATTTTAGGTTTAGATTTGGGGTTAGGTTTAGACTTGGGGTTAGGTTTAGATTTTAGGTTTAGATTTGGGGTTAGGTTTAGATTTTAGGTTTAGATTTGGGGTTAGGTTTAGATTTGGGGTTAGGTTTAGATTTTAGGTTTAGATTTTAGGTTAGGTTTAGATTTGGGGTTAGGTTTAGATTTTAGGTTTAGATTTGGGGTTAGGTTTAGATTTTAGGTTTAGATTTGGGGTTAGGTTTAGATTTGGGGTTAGGGATAGATTTTAGGTTTAGATTTGGGGTTAGGTTTAGATTTTAGGTTTAGATTTGGGGTTAGGTTTAGATTTAAGGTTTAGATTTGGGGTTAGGTTTAGATTTGGGGTTAGGTTTAGATTTTAGGTTTAGATTTGGGGTTAGGTTTAGATTTTAGGTTTAGATTTGGGGTTAGGTTTAGACTTGGGGTTAGGTTTAGATTTTAGGTTTAGATTTGGGGTTAGGTTTAGATTTTAGGTTTAGATTTGGGGTTAGGTTTAGATTTGGGGTTAGGTTTAGATTTTAGGTTTAGATTTGGGGTTAGGTTTAGATTTTGGGTTAGGTTTAGATTTTAGGTTTAGATTTGGGGTTAGGTTTAGATTTGGGGTTAGGTTTAGATTTTAGGTTTAGATTTGGGGTTAGGTTTAGATTTTAGGTTTAGATTTGGGGTTAGGTTTAGATTTTAGGTTTAGATTTGGGGTTAGGTTTAGATTTTATGTTTAGATATGGGGTTAGGTTTAGATTTGGGGTTAGGTTTAGATTTTAGGTTTAGATTTGGCGTTAGGTTTAGATTTGGGGTTAGGTTAGATTTTAGGTTTAGATTTGGGGTTAGGTTTATATTTTAGGTTTAGATTTGGGGTTAGGTTTAGATTTGGGGTTAGGTTTAGATTTTAGGTTTAGATTTGGGGTTAGGTTTAGATTTTAGGTTTAGATTTTAGGTTTAGATTTGGGGTTAGGTTTAGATTTTAGGTTTAGATTTGGGGTTAGGTTTAGATTTGGGGTTAGGTTTAGATTTTAGGTTTAGATTTGGCGTTAGGTTTAGATTTGGGGTTAGGTTTAGATTTTAGGTTTAGATTTGGGGTTAGGTTTATATTTTAGGTTTAGATTTGGGGTTAGGTTTAGATTTTAGGTTTAGATTTTAGGTTTAGATTTGGGGTTAGGTTTAGATTTTAGGTTTAGATTTGGGGTTAGGTTTAGATTTGGGGTTAGGTTTAGATTTTAGGTTTAGATTTGGGGTTAGGTTTAGATTTTAAGTTTAGATATGGGGTTAGGTTTAGATTTTAGGTTTAGATTTGGGGTTAGGTTTAGATTTGGGGTTAGGTTTAGATTTTAGGTTTAGATTTGGGGTTAGGTTTAGATTTGGGGTTAGGTTTAGATTTTAGGTTTAGATTTGGGGTTAGGTTTAGATTTGGGGTTAGGTTTAGATTTTAGGTTTAGATTTGGGGTTAGGTTTAGATTTTAGGTTTAGATTTTAGGTTTAGATTTGGTGTTAGGTTTAGATTTTAGGTTTAGATTTGGGGTTAGGTTTAGATTTTAGGTTTAGATTTGGGGTTAGGTTTAGATTTTAGGTTTAGATTTGGTGTTAGGTTTAGATTTTAGGTTTAGATTTGGGGTTAGGTTTAGATTTTAGGTTTAGATTTGGGGTTAGGTTTAGATTTGGGGTTAGGTTTAGATTTTTGGTTTAGATTTGGGGTTAGGTTTAGATTTTAGGTTTAGATATGGGGTTAGGTTTAGATTTGGGGTTAGGTTTAGATTTTAGGTTTAGATTTGGGGTTAGGTTTAGATTTTGGGTTAGGTTTAGATTTTAGGTTTAGATTTGGGGTTAGGTTTAGATTTTAGGTTTAGATTTGGGGTTAGGTGTAGATTTGGGGTTAGGTTTAGATTTTAGGTTTAGATTTGGGGTTAGGTTTAGATTTTAGGTTTAGATTTGGGGTTAGGTTTAGATTTTAGGTTTAGATTTGGGGTTAGGTTTAGATTTTAGGTTTAGATTTGGGGTTAGGTGTAGATTTGGGGTTAGGTTTACATCTTAGGTTTAGATTTGGGGTTAGGTTTAGATTTTAGGTTTAGATTTTAGGTTTAGATTTGGGGTTAGGTTTAGATTTTAGGTTTAGATTTGGGGTTAGGTTTAGATTTGGGGTTAGGTTTAGATTTTAGGTTTAGATTTGGGGTTAGGTTTAGATTTGGGGTTAGGTTTAGATTTTAGGTTTAGATTTGGGGTTAGGTTTAGATTTTAGGTTTAGATTTGGGGTAAGGTTTACATTTGGGCTTAGGTTTAGATTTTAGGTTTAGATTTGGGGTTAGGTTTAGATTTCGGGTTAGGTTTAGATTTTAGGTTTAGATTTGGGTTTAGGTTTAGATTTTATGTTTAGATCTGGGGTTAGGTTTAGATTTGGGTTTAGGTTTAGATTTTATGTTTAGATTTGGGTTTAGGTTTAGATTTTAGGTTTAGATTTGGGGTTAGGTTTATATTTTAGGTTTAGATTTGGGGTTCGGTTTAGATTTGGGGTTAGGTTTAGATTTTAGGTTTAGATTTGGGGTTAGGTTTAGATTTTAGGTTTAGATTTTAGGTTTAGATTTGGGGTTAGGTTTAGATTTTAGGTTTAGATTTGGGGTTAGGTTTAGATTTTAAGTTTAGATTTGGGGTTAGGTTTAGATTTTAGGTTTAGATTTGGGGTTAGGTTTAGATTTGGGGTTAGGTTTAGATTTTAGGTTTAGATTTGGGGTTAGGTTTAGATTTGGGGTTAGGTTTAGATTTTAGGTTTAGATTTGGGGTTAGGTTTAGATTTTAGGTTTAGATTTGGGGTTAGGTTTAGATTTTAGGTTAGGTTTAGATTTTAGGTTTAGATTTGGGGTTAGGTTTAGATTTGGGGTTAGGTTTAGATTTTAGGTTTAGATTTGGGGTTAGGTTTAGATTTTAGGTTTAGATTTTAGGTTTAGATTTGGGGTTAGGTTTAGATTTTAGGTTTAGATTTGGGGTTAGGTGTAGATTTGGGGTTAGGTTTAGATTTTAGGTTTAGATTTGGGGTTAGGTTTAGATTTTAGGTTTAGATTTGGGGTTAGGTTTAGATTTTAGGTTTAGATTTGGGGTTAGGTTTAGATTTTAGGTTTAGATTTGGGGTTAGGTGTAGATTTGGGGTTAGGTTTACATCTTAGGTTTAGATTTGGGGTTAGGTTTAGATTTTAGGTTTAGATTTTAGGTTTAGATTTGGGGTTAGGTTTAGATTTTAGGTTTAGATTTGGGGTTAGGTTTAGATTTGGGGTTAGGTTTAGATTTTAGGTTTAGATTTGGGGTTAGGTTTAGATTTGGGGTTAGGTTTAGATTTTAGGTTTAGATTTGGGGTTAGGTTTAGATTTTAGGTTTAGATTTGGGGTAAGGTTTACATTTGGGCTTAGGTTTAGATTTTAGGTTTAGATTTGGGGTTAGGTTTAGATTTCGGGTTAGGTTTAGATTTTAGGTTTAGATTTGGGTTTAGGTTTAGATTTTATGTTTAGATCTGGGGTTAGGTTTAGATTTGGGTTTAGGTTTAGATTTTATGTTTAGATTTGGGTTTAGGTTTAGATTTTAGGTTTAGATTTGGGGTTAGGTTTATATTTTAGGTTTAGATTTGGGGTTCGGTTAGATTTGGGGTTAGGTTTAGATTTTAGGTTTAGATTTGGGGTTAGGTTTAGATTTTAGGTTTAGATTTTAGGTTTAGATTTGGGGTTAGGTTTAGATTTTAGGTTTAGATTTGGGGTTAGGTTTAGATTTTAAGTTTAGATTTGGGGTTAGGTTTAGATTTTAGGTTTAGATTTGGGGTTAGGTTTAGATTTGGGGTTAGGTTTAGATTTTAGGTTTAGATTTGGGGTTAGGTTTAGATTTGGGGTTAGGTTTAGATTTTAGGTTTAGATTTGGGGTTAGGTTTAGATTTTAGGTTTAGATTTGGGGTTAGGTTTAGATTTTAGGTTAGGTTTAGATTTTAGGTTTAGATTTGGGGTTAGGTTTAGATTTGGGGTTAGGTTTAGATTTTAGGTTTAGATTTGGGGTTAGGTTTAGATTTTAGGTTTAGATTTTAGGTTTAGATTTGGGGTTAGGTTTAGATTTTAGGTTTAGATTTGGGGTTAGGTTTAGATTTTAGGTTTAGATTTGGGGTTAGGTTTAGAATTGGGGTTAGGTTTAGATTTTAGGTTTAGATTTGGGGTTAGGTTTAGATTTTAGGTTTAGATTTGGGGTTAGGTTTAGATTTGGGGTTAGGTTTAGATTTTAGGTTTAGATTTGGGGTTAGGTTTAGATTTTAGGTTTAGATTTTAGGTTTAGATTTGGGGTTAGGTTTAGATTTTAGGTTTAGATTTAAGGTTTAGATTTGGGGTTAGGTTTAGATTTTAGGTTTAGATTTGGGGTTAGGTTTAGATTTGGGGTTAGGTTTAGATTTTAGGTTTAGATTTGGGGTTAGGTTTAGATTTGGGGTTAGGTTTAGATTTTAGGTTTAGATTAGGGGTTAGGTTTAGATTTTAGGTTTAGATTTGGGGTTAGGTTTAGACTTGGGGTTAGGTTTAGATTTTAGGTTTAGATTTGGGGTTAGGTTTAGATTTTAGGTTTAGATTTGGGGTTAGGTGTAGATTTGGGGTTAGGTTTAGATTTTAGGTTTAGATTTGGGGTTAGGTTTAGATTTGGGGTTAGGTTTAGATTTTAGGTTTAGATTTGGGGTTAGGTTTAGATTTTAGGTTTAGATTTGGGGTTAGGTTTAGATTTGGGGTTAGGGATAGATTTTAGGTTTAGATTTGGGGTTAGGTTTAGATTTTAGGTTTAGATTTGGGGTTAGGTTTAGATTTTATGTTTAGATATGGGGTTAGGTTTAGATTTGGGGTTAGGTTTAGATTTTAGGTTTAGATTTGGCGTTAGGTTTAGATTTGGGGTTAGGTTTAGATTTTAGGTTTAGATTTGGGGTTAGGTTTATATTTTAGGTTTAGATTTGGGGTTAGGTTTAGATTTGGGGTTAGGTTTAGATTTTAGGTTTAGATTTGGGGTTAGGTTTAGATTTTAGGTTTAGATTTTAGGTTTAGATTTGGGGTTAGGTTTAGATTTTAGGTTTAGATTTGGGGTTAGGTTTAGATTTTAGGTTTAGATTTGGGGTTAGGTTTAGATTTTAGGTTTAGATTTGGGGTTAGGTTTATAGTTTAGGATTAGATTTGGGGTTAGGTTTAGATTTGGGGTTAGGTTTAGATTTTAGTTTTAGATTTGGGGTTAGGTTTAGATTTTAGGTTTAGATTTTAGGTTTAGATTTGGGGTTAGGTTTAGATTTTAGGTTTAGATTTGGGGTTAGGTTTAGATTTTAGGTTTAGATTTGGGGTTAGGTTTAGATTTTAGGTTTAGATTTGGGGTTAGGTTTAGATTTTAGGTTTAGATTTGGGGTTAGGTTTAGATTTTAGGTTTAGATTTGGGGTTAGGTTTAGATTTTAGGTTTAGATTTGGGGTTAGGTTTAGATTTTAGGTTTAGATTTTAGGTTTAGATTTGGGGTTAGGTTTAGATTTTAGGTTTAGATTTGGGGTTAGGTTTAGATTTTAAGTTTAGATATGGGGTTAGGTTTAGATTTTAGGTTTAGATTTGGGGTTAGGTTTAGATTTGGGGTTAGGTTTATATTTTAGGATTAGATTTGGGGTTAGGTTTAGATTTGGGGTTAGGTTTAGATTTTAGGTTTAGATTTGGGGTTAGGTTTAGATTTTAGGTTTAGATTTGGGGTTAGGTTTATAGTTTAGGATTAGATTTGGGGTTAGGTTTAGATTTGGGGTTAGGTTTAGATTTTAGTTTTAGATTTGGGGTTAGGTTTAGATTTTAGGTTTAGATTTTAGGTTTAGATTTGGGGTTAGGTTTAGATTTTAGGTTTAGATTTGGGGTTAGGTTTAGATTTTAGGTTTAGATTTGGGGTTAGGTTTAGATTTTAGGTTTAGATTTGGGGTTAGGTTTAGATTTTAGGTTTAGATTTGGGGTTAGGTTTAGATTTTAGGTTTAGATTTGGGGTTAGGTTTAGATTTTAGGTTTAGATTTGGGGTTAGGTTTAGATTTTAGGTTTAGATTTGGGGTTAGGTTTAGATTTTAGGTTTAGATTTGGGGTTAGGTTTAGACTTGGGGTTAGGTTTAGATTTTAGGTTTAGATTTGGGGTTAGGTTTAGATTTTTGGTTTAGATTTGGGGTTAGGTTTAGATTTTAGGTTTAGATATGGGGTTAGGTTTAGATTTGGGGTTAGGTTTAGATTTTAGGTTTAGATTTGGGGTTAGGTTTAGATTTTGGGTTAGGTTTAGATTTTAGGTTTAGATTTGGGGTTAGGTTTAGATTTTAGGTTTAGATTTGGGGTTAGGTGTAGATTTGGGGTTAGGTTTAGATTTTAGGTTTAGATTTGGGGTTAGGTTTAGATTTAAGGTTTAGATTTGGGGTTAGGTTTAGATTTTAGGTTTAGATTTGGGGTTAGGTTTAGATTTTAGGTTTAGATTTGGGGTTAGGTGTAGATTTGGGGTTAGGTTTAGATTTTAGGTTTAGATTTGGGGTTAGGTTTAGATTTTAGGTTTAGATTTTAGGTTTAGATTTGGGGTTAGGTTTAGATTTTAGGTTTAGATTTGGGGTTAGGTTTAGATTTGGGGTTAGGTTTAGATTTTAGGTTTAGATTTGGGGTTAGGTTTAGATTTGGGGTTAGGTTTAGATTTTAGGTTTAGATTTGGGGTTAGGTTTAGATTTTAGGTTTAGATTTGGGGTTAGGTTTAGATTTGGGGTTAGGTTTAGATTTTAGGTTTAGATTTGGGGTTAGGTTTAGATTTTAGGTTTAGATTTGGGGTTAGGGATAGATTTTAGGTTTAGATTTGGGGTTAGGTTTAGATTTTAGGTTTAGATTTGGGGTTAGGTTTAGATTTAAGGTTTAGATTTGGGGTTAGGTTTAGATTTGGGGTTAGGTTTAGATTTTAGGTTTAGATTTGGGGTTAGGTTTAGATTTTAGGTTTAGATTTGGGGTTAGGTTTAGATTTGGGGTTAGGTTTAGATTTTAGGTTTAGATTTGGGGTTAGGTTTAGATTTTAGGTTTAGATTCGGGGTTAGGTTTAGATTTGGGGTTAGGTTTAGATTTTAGGTTTAGATTTGGGGTTAGGTTTAGATTTTGGGTTAGGGTTAGATTTTAGGTTTAGATTTGGGGTTAGGTTTAGATTTGGGGTTAGGTTTAGATTTTAGGTTTAGATTTGGGGTTAGGTTTAGATTTTAGGTTTAGATTTGGGGTTAGGTTTAGATTTTAGGTTTAGATTTGGGGTTAGGTTTAGATTTTATGTTTAGATATGGGGTTAGGTTTAGATTTGGGGTTAGGTTTAGATTTTAGGTTTAGATTTGGCGTTAGGTTTAGATTTGGGGTTAGGTTTAGATTTTAGGTTTAGATTTGGGGTTAGGTTTATATTTTAGGTTTAGATTTGGGGTTAGGTTTAGATTTGGGGTTAGGTTTAGATTTTAGGTTTAGATTTGGGGTTAGGTTTAGATTTTAGGTTTAGATTTTAGGTTTAGATTTGGGGTTAGGTTTAGATTTTAGGTTTAGATTTGGGGTTAGGTTTAGATTTTAAGTTTAGATATGGGGTTAGGTTTAGATTTTAGGTTTAGATTTGGGGTTAGGTTTAGATTTGGGGTTAGGTTTATATTTTAGGATTAGATTTGGGGTTAGGTTTAGATTTGGGGTTAGGTTTAGATTTTAGGTTTAGATTTGGGGTTAGGTTTAGATTTTAGGTTTAGATTTTAGGTTTAGATTTGGGGTTAGGTTTAGATTTTAGGTTTAGCTTTGGGGTTAGGTTTAGATTTTAGGTTTAGATTTGGGGTTAGGTTTAGATTTTAGGTTTAGATTTGGGGTTAGGTTTAGATTTTAGGTTTAGATTTGGGGTTAGGTTTAGATTTTAGGTTTAGATTTGGTGTTAGGTTTAGATTTTAGGTTTAGATTTGGGGTTAGGTTTAGATTTTAGGTTTAGATTTGGTGTTAGGTTTAGATTTTAGGTGTAGATTTGGGGTTAGGTTTAGATTTTAGGTTTAGATTTGGGGTTAGGTTTAGATTTGGGGTTAGGTTTAGATTTTAGGTTTAGATTTGGGGTTAGGTTTAGATTTTAGGTTTAGATTTGGGGTTAGGTTTAGATTTGGGGTTAGGGATAGATTTTAGGTTTAGATTTGGGGTTAGGTTTAGATTTTAGGTTTAGATTTGGGGTTAGGTTTAGATTTTATGTTTAGATATGGGGTTAGGTTTAGATTTGGGGTTAGGTTTAGATTTTAGGTTTAGATTTGGCGTTAGGTTTAGATTTGGGGTTAGGTTTAGATTTTAGGTTTAGATTTGGGGTTAGGTTTATATTTTAGGTTTAGATTTGGGGTTAGGTTTAGATTTGGGGTTAGGTTTAGATTTTAGGTTTAGATTTGGGGTTAGGTTTAGATTTTAGGTTTAGATTTTAGGTTTAGATTTGGGGTTAGGTTTAGATTTTAGGTTTAGATTTGGGGTTAGGTTTAGATTTTAAGTTTAGATATGGGGTTAGGTTTAGATTTTAGGTTTAGATTTGGGGTTAGGTTTAGATTTGGGGTTAGGTTTATATTTTAGGATTAGATTTGGGGTTAGGTTTAGATTTGGGGTTAGGTTTAGATTTTAGGTTTAGATTTGGGGTTAGGTTTATAGTTTAGGATTAGATTTGGGGTTAGGTTTAGATTTGGGGTTAGGTTTAGATTTTAGGTTTAGATTTGGGGTTAGGTTTAGATTTTAGGTTTAGATTTTAGGTTTAGATTTGGGGTTAGGTTTAGATTTTAGGTTTAGATTTGGGGTTAGGTTTAGATTTTAGGTTTAGATTTGGGGTTAGGTTTAGATTTTAGGTTTAGATTTGGGGTTAGGTTTAGATTTTAGGTTTAGATTTGGGGTTAGGTTTAGATTTTAGGTTTAGATTTGGGGTTAGGTTTAGATTTTAGGTTTAGATTTGGGGTTAGGTTTAGATTTTAGGTTTAGATTTGGGGTTAGGTTTAGATTTTAGGTTTAGATTTGGGGTTAGGTTTAGACTTGGGGTTAGGTTTAGATTTTAGGTTTAGATTTGGGGTTAGGTTTAGATTTTTGGTTTAGATTTGGGGTTAGGTTTAGATTTTAGGTTTAGATATGGGGTTAGGTTTAGATTTGGGGTTAGGTTTAGATTTTAGGTTTAGATTTGGGGTTAGGTTTAGATTTTGGGTTAGGTTTAGATTTTAGGTTTAGATTTGGGGTTAGGTTTAGATTTTAGGTTTAGATTTGGGGTTAGGTGTAGATTTGGGGTTAGGTTTAGATTTTAGGTTTAGATTTGGGGTTAGGTTTAGATTTAAGGTTTAGATTTGGGGTTAGGTTTAGATTTTAGGTTTAGATTTGGGGTTAGGTTTAGATTTTAGGTTTAGATTTGGGGTTAGGTGTAGATTTGGGGTTAGGTTTAGATTTTAGGTTTAGATTTGGGGTTAGGTTTAGATTTTAGGTTTAGATTTTAGGTTTAGATTTGGGGTTAGGTTTAGATTTTAGGTTTAGATTTGGGGTTAGGTTTAGATTTGGGGTTAGGTTTAGATTTTAGGTTTAGATTTGGGGTTAGGTTTAGATTTGGGGTTAGGTTTAGATTTTAGGTTTAGATTTGGGGTTAGGTTTAGATTTTAGGTTTAGATTTGGGGTTAGGTTTAGATTTGGGGTTAGGTTTAGATTTTAGGTTTAGATTTGGGGTTAGGTTTAGATTTTAGGTTTAGATTTGGGGTTAGGGATAGATTTTAGGTTTAGATTTGGGGTTAGGTTTAGATTTTAGGTTTAGATTTGGGGTTAGGTTTAGATTTAAGGTTTAGATTTGGGGTTAGGTTTAGATTTGGGGTTAGGTTTAGATTTTAGGTTTAGATTTGGGGTTAGGTTTAGATTTTAGGTTTAGATTTGGGGTTAGGTTTAGACTTGGGGTTAGGTTTAGATTTTAGGTTTAGATTTGGGGTTAGGTTTAGATTTTAGGTTTAGATTCGGGGTTAGGTTTAGATTTGGGGTTAGGTTTAGATTTTAGGTTTAGATTTGGGGTTAGGTTTAGATTTTGGGTTAGGGTTAGATTTTAGGTTTAGATTTGGGGTTAGGTTTAGATTTGGGGTTAGGTTTAGATTTTAGGTTTAGATTTGGGGTTAGGTTTAGATTTTAGGTTTAGATTTGGGGTTAGGTTTAGATTTTAGGTTTAGATTTGGGGTTAGGTTTAGATTTTATGTTTAGATATGGGGTTAGGTTTAGATTTGGGGTTAGGTTTAGATTTTAGGTTTAGATTTGGCGTTAGGTTTAGATTTGGGGTTAGGTTTAGATTTTAGGTTTAGATTTGGGGTTAGGTTTATATTTTAGGTTTAGATTTGGGGTTAGGTTTAGATTTGGGGTTAGGTTTAGATTTTAGGTTTAGATTTGGGGTTAGGTTTAGATTTTAGGTTTAGATTTTAGGTTTAGATTTGGGGTTAGGTTTAGATTTTATTAGATTTGGGGTTAGGTTTAGATTTTAAGTTTAGATATGGGGTTAGGTTTAGATTTTAGGTTTAGATTTGGGGTTAGGTTTAGATTTGGGGTTAGGTTTATATTTTAGGATTAGATTTGGGGTTAGGTTTAGATTTGGGGTTAGGTTTAGATTTTAGGTTTAGATTTGGGGTTAGGTTTAGATTTTAGGTTTAGATTTTAGGTTTAGATTTGGGGTTAGGTTTAGATTTTAGGTTTAGCTTTGGGGTTAGGTTTAGATTTTAGGTTTAGATTTGGGGTTAGGTTTAGATTTTAGGTTTAGATTTGGGGTTAGGTTTAGATTTTAGGTTTAGATTTGGGGTTAGGTTTAGATTTTAGGTTTAGATTTGGTGTTAGGTTTAGATTTTAGGTTTAGATTTGGGGTTAGGTTTAGATTTTAGGTTTAGATTTGGGGTTAGGTTTAGATTTTAGGTTTAGATTTGGTGTTAGGTTTAGATTTTAGGTGTAGATTTGGGGTTAGGTTTAGATTTTAGGTTTAGATTTGGGGTTAGGTTTAGATTTGGGGTTAGGTTTAGATTTTAGGTTTAGATTTGGGGTTAGGTTTAGATTTTAGGTTTAGATTTGGGGTTAGGTTTAGATTTGGGGTTAGGGATAGATTTTAGGTTTAGATTTGGGGTTAGGTTTAGATTTTAGGTTTAGATTTGGGGTTAGGTTTAGATTTTATGTTTAGATATGGGGTTAGGGTTAGATTTGGGGTTAGGTTTAGATTTTAGGTTTAGATTTGGCGTTAGGTTTAGATTTGGGGTTAGGTTTAGATTTTAGGTTTAGATTTGGGGTTAGGTTTATATTTTAGGTTTAGATTTGGGGTTAGGTTTAGATTTGGGGTTAGGTTTAGATTTTAGGTTAGATTTGGGGTTAGGTTTAGATTTTAGGTTTAGATTTTAGGTTTAGATTTGGGGTTAGGTTTAGATTTTAGGTTTAGATTTGGGGTTAGGTTTAGATTTTAAGTTTAGATATGGGGTTAGGTTTAGATTTTAGGTTTAGATTTGGGGTTAGGTTTAGATTTGGGTTAGGTTTATATTTTAGGATTAGATTTGGGGTTAGGTTTAGATTTGGGGTTAGGTTTAGATTTTAGGTTTAGATTTGGGGTTAGGTTTAGATTTTAGGTTTAGATTTGGGGTTAGGTTTATAGTTTAGGATTAGATTTGGGGTTAGGTTTAGATTTGGGGTTAGGTTTAGATTTTAGGTTTAGATTTGGGGTTAGGTTTAGATTTTAGGTTTAGATTTTAGGTTTAGATTTGGGGTTAGGTTTAGATTTTAGGTTTAGATTTGGGGTTAGGTTTAGATTTTAGGTTTAGATTTGGGGTTAGGTTTAGATTTTAGGTTTAGATTTGGGGTTAGGTTTAGATTTTAGGTTTAGATTTGGGGTTAGGTTTAGATTTTAGGTTTAGATTTGGGGTTAGGTTTAGATTTTAGGTTTAGATTTGGGGTTAGGTTTAGATTTTAGGTTTAGATTTGGGGTTAGGTTTAGACTTGGGGTTAGGTTTAGATTTTAGGTTTAGATTTGGGGTTAGGTTTAGATTTTTGGTTTAGATTTGGGGTTAGGTTTAGATTTTAGGTTTAGATATGGGGTTAGGTTTAGATTTGGGGTTAGGTTTAGATTTTAGGTTTAGATTTGGGGTTAGGTTTAGATTTTGGGTTAGGTTTAGATTTTAGGTTTAGATTTGGGGTTAGGTTTAGATTTTAGGTTTAGATTTGGGGTTAGGTGTAGATTTGGGGTTAGGTTTAGATTTTAGGTTTAGATTTGGGGTTAGGTTTAGATTTAAGGTTTAGATTTGGGGTGTAGGTTTAGATTTTAGGTTTAGATTTGGGGTTAGGTTTAGATTTTAGGTTTAGATTTGGGGTTAGGTGTAGATTTGGGGTTAGGTTTAGATTTTAGGTTTAGATTTGGGGTTAGGTTTAGATTTTAGGTTTAGATTTAGGTTTAGATTTGGGGTTAGGTTTAGATTTTAGGTTTAGATTTGGGGTTAGGTTTAGATTTGGGGTTAGGTTTAGATTTTAGGTTTAGATTTTGGGGTTAGGTTTAGATTTGGGGTTAGGTTTAGATTTTAGGTTTAGATTTGGGGTTAGGTTTAGATTTTAGGTTTAGATTTGGGGTTAGGTTTAGATTTGGGGTTAGGTTTAGATTTTAGGTTTAGATTTGGGGTTAGGTTTAGATTTTAGGTTTAGATTTGGGGTTAGGGATAGATTTTAGGTTTAGATTTGGGGTTAGGTTTAGATTTTAGGTTTAGATTTGGGGTTAGGTTTAGATTTAGGTTTAGATTTGGGGTTAGGTTTAGATTTGGGGTTAGGTTTAGATTTTAGGTTTAGATTTGGGGTTAGGTTTAGATTTTAGGTTTAGATTTGGGGTTAGGTTTAGACTTGGGGTTAGGTTTAGATTTTAGGTTTAGATTTGGGGTTAGGTTTAGATTTTAGGTTTAGATTCGGGGTTAGGTTTAGATTTGGGGTTAGGTTTAGATTTTAGGTTTAGATTTGGGGTTAGGTTTAGATTTTGGGTTAGGGTTAGATTTTAGGTTTAGATTTGGGGTTAGGTTTAGATTTGGGGTTAGGTTTAGATTTTAGGTTTAGATTTGGGGTTAGGTTTAGATTTTAGGTTTAGATTTGGGGTTAGGTTTAGATTTTAGGTTTAGATTTGGGGTTAGGTTTAGATTTTATGTTTAGATATGGGGTTAGGTTTAGATTTGGGGTTAGGTTTAGATTTTAGGTTTAGATTTGGCGTTAGGTTTAGATTTGGGGTTAGGTTTAGATTTTAGGTTTAGATTTGGGGTTAGGTTTATATTTTAGGTTTAGATTTGGGGTTAGGTTTAGATTTGGGGTTAGGTTTAGATTTTAGGTTTAGATTTGGGGTTAGGTTTAGATTTTAGGTTTAGATTTTAGGTTTAGATTTGGGGTTAGGTTTAGATTTTAGGTTTAGATTTGGGGTTAGGTTTAGATTTTAAGTTTAGATATGGGGTTAGGTTTAGATTTTAGGTTTAGATTTGGGGTTAGGTTTAGATTTGGGGTTAGGTTTATATTTAGGATTAGATTTGGGGTTAGGTTTAGATTTGGGGTTAGGTTTAGATTTTAGGTTTAGATTTGGGGTTAGGTTTAGATTTTAGGTTTAGATTTTAGGTTTAGATTTGGGGTTAGGTTTAGATTTTAGGTTTAGATTTGGGGTTAGGTTTAGATTTTAGGTTTAGATTTGGGGTTAGGTTTAGATTTTAGGTTTAGATTTGGGGTTAGGTTTAGATTTTAGGTTTAGATTTGGGGTTAGGTTTAGATTTTAGGTTTAGATTTGGTGTTAGGTTTAGATTTTAGGTTTAGATTTGGGGTTAGGTTTAGATTTTAGGTTTAGATTTGGGGTTAGGTTTAGATTTTAGGTTTAGATTTGGTGTTAGGTTTAGATTTTAGGTTTAGATTTGGGGTTAGGTTTAGATTTTAGGTTTAGATTTGGGGTTAGGTTTAGATTTGGGGTTAGGTTTAGATTTTAGGTTTAGATTTGGGGTTAGGTTTAGATTTGGGGTTAGGTTTAGATTTTAGGTTTAGATTTGGGGTTAGGTTTAGATTTTAGGTTTAGATTTGGGGTTAGGTTTAGACTTGGGGTTAGGTTTAGATTTTAGGTTTAGATTTGGGGTTAGGTTTAGATTTTAGGTTTAGATTTGGGGTTAGGTTTAGATTTGGGGTTAGGTTTAGATTTTAGGTTTAGATTTGGGGTTAGGTTTAGATTTTGGGTTAGGTTTAGATTTTAGGTTTAGATTTGGGGTTAGGTTTAGATTTGGGGTTAGGTTTAGATTTTAGGTTTAGATTTGGGGTTAGGTTTAGATTTTAGGTTTAGATTTGGGGTTAGGTTTAGATTTTAGGTTTAGATTTGGGGTTAGGTTTAGATTTTAGGTTTAGATTTGGGGTTAGGTTTAGATTTTAGGTTTAGATTTGGGGTTAGGTTTAGATTTTAGGTTTAGATTTGGGGTTAGGTTTAGATTTTAGGTTTAGATTTGGGGTTAGGTTTAGATTTTAGGTTTAGATTTGGGGTTAGGTTTAGATTTTAGGTTTAGATTTGGGGTTAGGTTAGATTTTAGGTTTAGATTTGGGGTTAGGTTTAGATTTTAGGTTTAGATTTGGGGTTAGGTTTAGACTTGGGGTTAGGTTTAGATTTTAGGTTTAGATTTGGGGTTAGGTTTAGATTTTTGGTTTAGATTTGGGGTTAGGTTTAGATTTTAGGTTTAGATATGGGGTTAGGTTTAGATTTGGGGTTAGGTTTAGATTTTTAGGTTTAGATTTGGGGTTAGGTTTAGATTTTGGGTTAGGTTTAGATTTTAGGTTTAGATTTGGGGTTAGGTTTAGATTTTAGGTTTAGATTTGGGGTTAGGTGTAGATTTGGGGTTAGGTTTAGATTTTAGGTTTAGATTTGGGGTTAGGTTTAGATTTAAGGTTTAGATTTGGGGTTAGGTTTAGATTTTAGGTTTAGATTTGGGGTTAGGTTTAGATTTTAGGTTTAGATTTGGGGTTAGGTGTAGATTTGGGGTTAGGTTTAGATTTTAGGTTTAGATTTGGGGTAGTTGGTTTAGATTTTAGGTTTAGATTTTAGGTTTAGATTTGGGTTAGGTTTAGATTTTAGGTTTAGATTTGGGGTTAGGTTTAGATTTGGGGTTAGGTTTAGATTTTAGGTTTAGATTTTGGGGTTAGGTTTAGATTTGGGGTTAGGTTTAGATTTTAGGTTAGATTTGGGGTTAGGTTTAGATTTTAGGTTTAGATTTGGGGTTAGGTTTAGATTTGGGGTTAGGTTTAGATTTAGGTTTAGATTTGGGGTTAGGTTTAGATTTTAGGTTTAGATTTGGGGTTAGGGATAGATTTTAGGTTTAGATTTGGGGTTAGGTTTAGATTTTAGGTTTAGATTTGGGGTTAGGTTTAGATTTAAGGTTTAGATTTGGGGTTAGGTTTAGATTTGGGGTTAGGTTTAGATTTTAGGTTTAGATTTGGGGTTAGGTTTAGATTTTAGGTTTAGATTTGGGGTTAGGTTTAGACTTGGGGTTAGGTTTAGATTTTAGGTTTAGATTTGGGGTTAGGTTTAGATTTTAGGTTTAGATTCGGGGTTAGGTTTAGATTTGGGGTTAGGTTTAGATTTTAGGTTTAGATTTGGGGTTAGGTTTAGATTTTGGGTTAGGGTTAGATTTTAGGTTTAGATTTGGGGTTAGGTTTAGATTTGGGGTTAGGTTTAGATTTTAGGTTTAGATTTGGGGTTAGGTTTAGATTTTAGGTTTAGATTTGGGGTTAGGTTTAGATTTTAGGTTTAGATTTGGGGTTAGGTTTAGATTTTATGTTTAGATATGGGGTTAGGTTTAGATTTGGGGGTTAGGTTTAGATTTTAGGTTTAGATTTGGCGTTAGGTTTAGATTTGGGGTTAGGTTTAGATTTTAGGTTTAGATTTGGGGTTAGGTTTATATTTTAGGTTTAGATTTGGGGTTAGGTTTAGATTTGGGGTTAGGTTTAGATTTTAGGTTTAGATTTGGGGTTAGGTTTAGATTTTAGGTTTAGATTTTAGGTTTAGATTTGGGGTTAGGTTTAGATTTTAGGTTTAGATTTGGGGTTAGGTTTAGATTTTAAGTTTAGATATGGGGTTAGGTTTAGATTTTAGGTTTAGATTTGGGGTTAGGTTTAGATTTGGGGTTAGGTTTATATTTTAGGATTAGATTTGGGGTTAGGTTTAGATTTGGGGTTAGGTTTAGATTTTAGGTTTAGATTTGGGGTTAGGTTTAGATTTTAGGTTTAGATTTTAGGTTTAGATTTGGGGTTAGGTTTAGATTTTAGGTTTAGATTTGGGGTTAGGTTTAGATTTTAGGTTAGATTTGGGGTTAGGTTTAGATTTTAGGTTTAGATTTGGGGTTAGGTTTAGATTTTAGGTTTAGATTTGGGGTTAGGTTTAGATTTTAGGTTTAGATTTGGTGTTAGGTTTAGATTTTAGGTTTAGATTTGGGGTTAGGTTTAGATTTTAGGTTTAGATTTGGGGTTAGGTTTAGATTTTAGGTTTAGATTTGGTGTTAGGTTTAGATTTTAGGTTTAGATTTGGGGTTAGGTTTAGATTTTAGGTTTAGATTTGGGGTTAGGTTTAGATTTGGGGTTAGGTTTAGATTTTAGGTTTAGATTTGGGGTTAGGTTTAGATTTGGGGTTAGGTTTAGATTTTAGGTTTAGATTTGGGGTTAGGTTTAGATTTTAGGTTTAGATTTGGGGTTAGGTTTAGACTTGGGGTTAGGTTTAGATTTTAGGTTTAGATTTGGGGTTAGGTTTAGATTTTAGGTTTAGATTTGGGGTTAGGTTTAGATTTGGGGTTAGGTTTAGATTTTAGGTTTAGATTTGGGGTTAGGTTTAGATTTTGGGTTAGGTTTAGATTTTAGGTTTAGATTTGGGGTTAGGTTTAGATTTGGGGTTAGGTTTAGATTTTAGGTTTAGATTTGGGTTAGGTTTAGATTTTAGGTTTAGATTTGGGGTTAGGTTTAGATTTTAGGTTTAGATTTGGGGTTAGGTTTAGATTTTAGGTTTAGATTTGGGGTTAGGTTTAGATTTTAGGTTTAGATTTGGGGTTAGGTTTAGATTTTAGGTTTAGATTTGGGGTTAGGTTTAGATTTTAGGTTTAGATTTGGTGTTAGGTTAGATTTTAGGTTTAGATTTGGGGTTAGGTTTAGATTTTAGGTTTAGATTTGGGGTTAGGTTTAGATTTTAGGTTTAGATTTGGGTTAGGTTTAGATTTTAGGTTTAGATTTGGGGTTAGGTTTAGACTTGGGGTTAGGTTTAGATTTTAGGTTTAGATTTGGGGTTAGGTTTAGATTTTTGGTTTAGATTTGGGGTTAGGTTTAGATTTTAGGTTTAGATATGGGGTTAGGTTTAGATTTGGGGTTAGGTTTAGATTTTAGGTTTAGATTTGGGGTTAGGTTTAGATTTTGGGTTAGGTTTAGATTTTAGGTTTAGATTTGGGGTTAGGTTTAGATTTTAGGTTTAGATTTGGGGTTAGGTGTAGATTTGGGGTTAGGTTTAGATTTTAGGTTTAGATTTGGGGTTAGGTTTAGATTTAAGGTTTAGATTTGGGGTTAGGTTTAGATTTTAGGTTTAGATTTGGGGTTAGGTTTAGATTTTAGGTTTAGATTTGGGGTTAGGTGTAGATTTGGGGTTAGGTTTAGATTTTAGGTTTAGATTTCGGGTTAGGTTTAGATTTTAGGTTTAGATTTTAGGTTTAGATTTGGGGTTAGGTTTAGATTTTAGGTTTAGATTTGGGGTTAGGTTTAGATTTGGGGTTAGGTTTAGATTTTAGGTTTAGATTTGGGGTTAGGTTTAGATTTGGGGTTAGGTTTAGATTTTAGGTTTAGATTTGGGGTTAGGTTTAGATTTTAGGTTTAGATTTGGGGTTAGGTTTAGATTTGGGGTTAGGTTTAGATTTTAGGTTTAGATTTGGGGTTAGGTTTAGATTTTAGGTTTAGATTTGGGGTTAGGTTTAGATTTGGGGTTAGGGATAGATTTTAGGTTTAGATTTGGGGTTAGGTTTAGATTTTAGGTTTAGATTTGGGGTTAGGTTTAGATTTAGGTTTAGATTTGGGGTTAGGTTTAGATTTGGGGTTAGGTTTAGATTTTAGGTTTAGATTTGGGGTTAGGTTTAGATTTTAGGTTTAGATTTGGGGTTAGGTTTAGACTTGGGGTTAGGTTTAGATTTTAGGTTTAGATTTGGGGTTAGGTTTAGATTTTAGGTTTAGATTCGGGGTTAGGTTTAGATTTGGGGTTAGGTTTAGATTTTAGGTTTAGATTTGGGGTTAGGTTTAGATTTTGGGTTAGGGTTAGATTTTAGGTTTAGATTTGGGGTTAGGTTTAGATTTGGGGTTAGGTTTAGATTTTAGGTTTAGATTTGGGGTTAGGTTTAGATTTTAGGTTTAGATTTGGGGTTAGGTTTAGATTTTAGGTTTAGATTTGGGGTTAGGTTTAGATTTTATGTTTAGATATGGGGTTAGGTTTAGATTTGGGGTTAGGTTTAGATTTTAGGTTTAGATTTGGCGTTAGGTTTAGATTTGGGGTTAGGTTTAGATTTTAGGTTTAGATTTGGGGTTAGGTTTATATTTTAGGTTTAGATTTGGGGTTAGGTTTAGATTTGGGGTTAGGTTTAGATTTTAGGTTTAGATTTGGGGTTAGGTTTAGATTTTAGGTTTAGATTTTAGGTTTAGATTTGGGGTTAGGTTTAGATTTTAGGTTTAGATTTGGGGTTAGGTTTAGATTTTAAGTTTAGATATGGGGTTAGGTTTAGATTTTAGGTTTAGATTTGGGGTTAGGTTTAGATTTGGGGTTAGGTTTAGATTTTAGGATTAGATTTGGGGTTAGGTTTAGATTTGGGGTTAGGTTTAGATTTTAGGTTTAGATTTGGGGTTAGGTTTAGATTTTAGGTTTAGATTTTAGGTTTAGATTTGGGGTTAGGTTTAGATTTTAGGTTTAGATTTGGGGTTAGGTTTAGATTTTAGGTTTAGATTTGGGGTTAGGTTTAGATTTTAGGTTTAGATTTGGGGTTAGGTTTAGATTTTAGGTTTAGATTTGGGGTTAGGTTTAGATTTTAGGTTTAGATTTGGGGTTAGGTTTAGATTTTAGGTTTAGATTTGGTGTTAGGTTTAGATTTTAGGTTTAGATTTGGGGTTAGGTTTAGATTTTAGGTTTAGATTTGGGGTTAGGTTTAGATTTTAGGTTTAGATTTGGGGTTAGGTTTAGATTTTAGGTTTAGATTTGGGGTTAGGTTTAGATTTTAGGTTTAGATTTGGGGTTAGGTTTAGATTTGGGGTTAGGTTTAGATTTTAGGTTTAGATTTGGGGTTAGGTTTAGATTTGGGGTTAGGTTTAGATTTTAGGTTTAGATTTGGGGTTAGGTTTAGATTTTAGGTTTAGATTTGGGGTTAGGTTTAGACTTGGGGTTAGGTTTAGATTTTAGGTTTAGATTTGGGGTTAGGTTTAGATTTTAGGTTTAGATTTGGGGTTAGGTTTAGATTTGGGGTTAGGTTTAGATTTTAGGTTTAGATTTGGGGTTAGGTTTAGATTTTGGGTTAGGTTTAGATTTTAGGTTTAGATTTGGGGTTAGGTTTAGATTTGGGGTTAGGTTTAGATTTTAGGTTTAGATTTGGGGTTAGGTTTAGATTTTAGGTTTAGATTTGGGGTTAGGTTTAGATTTTAGGTTTAGATTTGGGGTTAGGTTTAGATTTTATGTTTAGATATGGGGTTAGGTTTAGATTTGGGGTTAGGTTTAGATTTTAGGTTTAGATTTGGCGTTAGGTTTAGATTTGGGGTTAGGTTTAGATTTTAGGTTTAGATTTGGGGTTAGGTTTATATTTTAGGTTTAGATTTGGGGTTAGGTTTAGATTTGGGGTTAGGTTTAGATTTTAGGTTTAGATTTGGGGTTAGGTTTAGATTTTAGGTTTAGATTTTAGGTTTAGATTTGGGGTTAGGTTTAGATTTTAGGTTTAGATTTGGGGTTAGGTTTAGATTTGGGGTTAGGTTTAGATTTTAGGTTTAGATTTGGGGTTAGGTTTAGATTTGGGGTTAGGTTTAGATTTTAGGTTTAGATTTGGGGTTAGGTTTAGATTTTAGGTTTAGATTTGGGGTTAGGTTTAGATTTGGGGTTAGGTTTAGATTTTAGGTTTAGATTTGGGGTTAGGTTTAGATTTTAGGTTTAGATTTGGGGTTAGGTTTAGATTTGGGGTTAGGATAGATTTTAGGTTTAGATTTGGGGTTAGGTTTAGATTTTAGGTTTAGATTTGGGGTTAGGTTTAGATTTAAGGTTTAGATTTGGGGTTAGGTTTAGATTTGGGGTTAGGTTTAGATTTTAGGTTTAGATTTGGGGTTAGGTTTAGATTTTAGGTTTAGATTTGGGGTTAGCTTTAGACTTGGGGTTAGGTTTAGATTTTAGGTTTAGATTTGGGGTTAGGTTTAGATTTTAGGTTTAGATTCGGGGTTAGGTTTAGATTTGGGGTTAGGTTTAGATTTTAGGTTTAGATTTGGGGTTAGGTTTAGATTTTGGGTTAGGGTTAGATTTTAGGTTTAGATTTGGGGTTAGGTTTAGATTTGGGGTTAGGTTTAGATTTTAGGTTTAGATTTGGGGTTAGGTTTAGATTTTAGGTTTAGATTTGGGGTTAGGTTTAGATTTTAGGTTTAGATTTGGGGTTAGGTTTAGATTTTATGTTTAGATATGGGGTTAGGTTTAGATTTGGGGTTAGGTTTAGATTTTAGGTTTAGATTTGGCGTTAGGTTTAGATTTGGGGTTAGGTTTAGATTTTAGGTTTAGATTTGGGGTTAGGTTTATATTTTAGGTTTAGATTTGGGTTAGGTTTAGATTTGGGGTTAGGTTTAGATTTTAGGTTTAGATTTGGGGTTAGGTTTAGATTTTAGGTTTAGATTTTAGGTTTAGATTTGGGGTTAGGTTTAGATTTTAGGTTTAGATTTGGGGTTAGGTTTAGATTTTAAGTTTAGATATGGGGTTAGGTTTAGATTTTAGGTTTAGATTTGGGGTTAGGTTTAGATTTGGGGTTAGGTTTAGATTTTAGGATTAGATTTGGGGTTAGGTTTAGATTTGGGGTTAGGTTTAGATTTTAGGTTTAGATTTGGGGTTAGGTTTAGATTTTAGGTTTAGATTTTAGGTTTAGATTTGGGGTTAGGTTTAGATTTTAGGTTTAGATTTGGGGTTAGGTTTAGATTTTAGGTTTAGATTTGGGGTTAGGTTTAGATTTTAGGTTTAGATTTGGGGTTAGGTTTAGATTTTAGGTTTAGATTTGGGGTTAGGTTTAGATTTTAGGTTTTAGATTTGGGGTTAGGTTTAGATTTTAGGTTTAGATTTGGTGTTAGGTTTAGATTTTAGGTTTAGATTTGGGGTTAGGTTTAGATTTTAGGTTTAGATTTGGGGTTAGGTTTAGATTTAGGTTTAGATTTGGGGTTAGGTTTAGATTTTAGGTTTAGATTTGGGGTTAGGTTTAGATTTTAGGTTTAGATTTGGGGTTAGGTTTAGATTTGGGGTTAGGTTTAGATTTTAGGTTTAGATTTGGGGTTAGGTTTAGATTTGGGGTTAGGTTTAGATTTTAGGTTTAGATTTGGGGTTAGGTTTAGATTTTAGGTTTAGATTTTAGGTTTAGATTTGGGGTTAGGTTTAGATTTTAGGTTAGATTTGGGGTTAGGTTTAGATTTTAGGTTTAGATTTGGGGTTAGGTTTAGATTTTAGGTTTAGATTTGGGGTTAGGTTTAGATTTTAGGTTTAGATTTGGGGTTAGGTTTAGATTTTAGGTTTAGATTTGGGGTTAGGTTTAGATTTTAGGTTTAGATTTGGTGTTAGGTTTAGATTTTAGGTTTAGATTTGGGGTTAGGTTTAGATTTTAGGTTTAGATTTGGGGTTAGGTTTAGATTTTAGGTTTAGATTTGGTGTTAGGTTTAGATTTTAGGTTTAGATTTGGGGTTAGGTTTAGATTTTAGGTTTAGATTTGGGGTTAGGTTTAGATTTGGGGTTAGGTTTAGATTTTTGGTTTAGATTTGGGGTTAGGTTTAGATTTTAGGTTTAGATATGGGGTTAGGTTTAGATTTGGGGTTAGGTTTAGATTTTAGGTTTAGATTTGGGGTTAGGTTTAGATTTTGGGTTAGGTTTAGATTTTAGGTGTAGATTTGGGGTTAGGTTTAGATTTTAGGTTTAGATTTGGGGTTAGGTGTAGATTTGGGGTTAGGTTTAGATTTTAGGTTTAGATTTGGGGTTAGGTTTAGATTTTAGGTTTAGATTTGGGGTTAGGTTTAGATTTTAGGTTTAGATTTGGGGTTAGGTTTAGATTTTAGGTTTAGATTTGGGGTTAGGTGTAGATTTGGGGTTAGGTTTAGATTTTAGGTTTAGATTTGGGGTTAGGTTTAGATTTTAGGTTTAGATTTTAGGTTTAGATTTGGGGTTAGGTTTAGATTTTAGGTTTAGATTTGGGGTTAGGTTTAGATTTGGGGTTAGGTTTAGATTTTAGGTTTAGATTTGGGGTTAGGTTTAGATTTGGGGTTAGGTTTAGATTTTAGGTTTAGATTTGGGGTTAGGTTTAGATTTTAGGTTTAGATTTGGGGTAAGGTTTACATTTGGGCTTAGGTTTAGATTTAGGTTTAGATTTGGGGTTAGGTTTAGATTTCGGGTTAGGTTTAGATTTTAGGTTTAGATTTGGGTTTAGGTTTAGATTTTATGTTTAGATTTGGGGTTAGGTTTAGATTTGGTTTAGGTTTAGATTTTATGTTTAGATTTGGGTTTAGGTTTAGATTTTAGGTTTAGATTTGGGGTTAGGTTTATATTTTAGGTTTAGATTTGGGGTTCGGTTTAGATTTGGGGTTAGGTTTAGATTTTAGGTTTAGATTTGGGGTTAGGTTTTGATTTTAGGTTTAGATTTTAGGTTTAGATTTGGGGTTAGGTTTAGATTTTAGGTTTAGATTTGGGGTTAGGTTTAGATTTTAAGTTTAGATTTGGGGTTAGGTTTAGATTTTAGGTTTAGATTTGGGGTTAGGTTTAGATTTGGGGTTAGGTTTAGATTTTAGGTTTAGATTTGGGGTTAGGTTTAGATTTGGGGTTAGGTTTAGATTTTAGGTTTAGATTTGGGGTTAGGTTTAGATTTTAGGTTTAGATTTGGGGTTAGGTTTAGATTTTAGGTTAGGTTTAGATTTTAGGTTTAGATTTGGGGTTAGGTTTAGATTTGGGGTTAGGTTTAGATTTTAGGTTTAGATTTGGGGTTAGGTTTAGATTTTAGGTTTAGATTTTAGGTTTAGATTTGGGGTTAGGTTTAGATTTTAGGTTTAGATTTTAGGTTAGGTTTAGATTTTAGGTTTAGATTTGGGGTTAGGTTTAGAATTGGGGTTAGGTTTAGATTTTAGGTTTAGATTTGGGGTTAGGTTTAGATTTTAGGTTTAGATTTGGGGTTAGGTTTAGATTTGGGGTTAGGTTTAGATTTTAGGTTTAGATTTGGGGTTAGGTTTAGATTTGGGGTTAGGTTTAGATTTTAGGTTTAGATTTGGGGTTAGGTTTAGATTTTAGGTTTAGATTTAAGGTTTAGATTTGGGGTTAGGTTTAGATTTTAGGTTTAGATTTGGGGTTAGGTTTAGATTTGGGGTTAGGTTTAGATTTTAGGTTTAGATTTGGGGTTAGGTTTAGATTTGGGGTTAGGTTTAGATTTTAGGTTTAGATTAGGGGTTAGGTTTAGATTTTAGGTTTAGATTTGGGGTTAGGTTTAGACTTGGGGTTAGGTTTAGATTTTAGGTTTAGATTTGGGGTTAGGTTTAGATTTTAGGTTTAGATTTGGGGTTAGGTTTAGATTTTAGGTTTAGATTTGGGGTTAGGTTTAGATTTTAGGTTTAGATTTGGGGTTAGGTTTAGATTTTAGGTTTAGATTTGGGGTTAGGTTTAGATTTTATGTTTAGATATGGGGTTAGGTTTAGATTTGGGGTTAGGTTTAGATTTTAGGTTTAGATTTGGCGTTAGGTTTAGATTTGGGGTTAGGTTTAGATTTTAGGTTTAGATTTGGGGTTAGGTTTATATTTTAGGTTTAGATTTGGGGTTAGGTTTAGATTTGGGGTTAGGTTTAGATTTTAGGTTTAGATTTGGGGTTAGGTTTAGATTTTAGGTTTAGATTTTAGGTTTAGATTTGGGGTTAGGTTTAGATTTTAGGTTTAGATTTGGGGTTAGGTTTAGATTTTAAGTTTAGATATGGGGTTAGGTTTAGATTTTAGGTTTAGATTTGGGGTTAGGTTTATATTTTAGGATTAGATTTGGGGTTAGGTTTAGATTTGGGGTTAGGTTTAGATTTTAGGTTTAGATTTGGGGTTAGGTTTAGATTTTAGGTTTAGATTTTAGGTTTAGATTTGGGGTTAGGTTTAGATTTTAGGTTTAGATTTGGGGTTAGGTTTAGATTTTAGGTTTAGATTTGGGGTTAGGTTTAGATTTTAGGTTTAGATTTGGGGTTAGGTTTAGATTTTAGGTTTAGATTTGGGGTTAGGTTTAGATTTTAGGTTTAGATTTGGGGTTAGGTTTAGATTTTAGGTTTAGATTTGGTGTTAGGTTTAGATTTTAGGTTTAGATTTGGGGTTAGGTTTAGATTTCAGGTTTAGATTTGGGGTTAGGTTTAGATTTTAGGTTTAGATTTGGTGTTAGGTTTAGATTTTAGGTTTAGATTTGGGGTTAGGTTTAGATTTTAGGTTTAGATTTGGGGTTAGGTTTAGATTTTAGGTTTAGATTTGGGGTTAGGTTTAGATTTTAGGTTTAGATTTGGGGTTAGGTTTAGATTTTAGGTTTAGATTTGGTGTTAGGTTTAGATTTTAGGTTTAGATTTGGGGTTAGGTTTAGATTTTAGGTTTAGATTTGGGGTTAGGTTTAGATTTGGGGTTAGGTTTAGATTTTTGGTTTAGATTTGGGGTTAGGTTTAGATTTTAGGTTTAGATATGGGGTTAGGTTTAGATTTGGGGTTAGGTTTAGATTTTAGGTTTAGATTTGGGGTTAGGTTTAGATTTTGGGTTAGGTTTAGATTTTAGGTGTAGATTTGGGGTTAGGTTTAGATTTTAGGTTTAGATTTGGGGTTAGGTGTAGATTTGGGGTTAGGTTTAGATTTTAGGTTTAGATTTGGGGTTAGGTTTAGATTTTAGGTTTAGATTTGGGGTTAGGTTTAGATTTTAGGTTTAGATTTGGGGTTAGGTTTAGATTTTAGGTTTAGATTTGGGGTTAGGTGTAGATTTGGGGTTAGGTTTAGATTTTAGGTTTAGATTTGGGGTTAGGTTTAGATTTTAGGTTTAGATTTTAGGTTTAGATTTGGGGTTAGGTTTAGATTTTAGGTTTAGATTTGGGGTTAGGTTTAGATTTGGGGTTAGGTTTAGATTTTAGGTTTAGATTTGGGGTTAGGTTTAGATTTGGGGTTAGGTTTAGATTTTAGGTTTAGATTTGGGGTTAGGTTTAGATTTTAGGTTTAGATTTGGGGTAAGGTTTACATTTGGGCTTAGGTTTAGATTTTAGGTTAGATTTGGGGTTAGGTTTAGATTTCGGGTTAGGTTTAGATTTTAGGTTTAGATTTGGGTTTAGGTTTAGATTTTATGTTTAGATTTGGGGTTAGGTTTAGATTTGGGTTTAGGTTTAGATTTTATGTTTAGATTTGGGTTTAGGTTTAGATTTTAGGTTTAGATTTGGGGTTAGGTTTATATTTTAGGTTTAGATTTGGGGTTCGGTTTAGATTTGGGGTTAGGTTTAGATTTTAGGTTTAGATTTGGGGTTAGGTTTTGATTTTAGGTTTAGATTTTAGGTTTAGATTTGGGGTTAGGTTTAGATTTTAGGTTTAGATTTGGGGTTTAGGTTTAGATTTTAAGTTTAGATTTGGGGTTAGGTTTAGATTTTAGGTTTAGATTTGGGGTTAGGTTTAGATTTGGGGTTAGGTTTAGATTTTAGGTTTAGATTTGGGTTAGGTTTAGATTTGGGGTTAGGTTTAGATTTTAGGTTTAGATTTGGGGTTAGGTTTAGATTTTAGGTTTAGATTTGGGGTTAGGTTTAGATTTTAGGTTAGGTTAGATTTTAGGTTTAGATTTGGGGTTAGGTTTAGATTTGGGGTTAGGTTTAGATTTTAGGTTTAGATTTGGGGTTAGGTTTAGA
This sequence comes from Patagioenas fasciata, assembly GCF_037038585.1. Taxonomy (NCBI): domain Eukaryota; kingdom Metazoa; phylum Chordata; class Aves; order Columbiformes; family Columbidae; genus Patagioenas; species Patagioenas fasciata. Next base: position 88,079 of record NC_092528.1, read on the forward strand.
TTTTAGGTTTAGATTTTAGGTTTAGATTTGGGGTTAGGTTTAGATTTTAGGTTTAGATTTTAGGTTAGGTTTAGATTTTAGGTTTAGATTTGGGGTTAGGTTTAGAATTGGGGGTTAGGTTTAGATTTTAGGTTTAGATTTGGGGTTAGGTTTAGATTTTAGGTTTAGATTTGGGGGTTAGGTTTAGATTTGGGGTTAGGTTTAGATTTTAGGTTTAGATTTGGGGTTAGGTTTAGATTTGGGGTTAGGTTTAGATTTTAGGTTTAGATTTGGGGTTAGGTTTAGATTTTAGGTTTAGATTTAAGGTTTAGATTTGGGGTTAGGTTTAGATTTTAGGTTTAGATTTGGGGTTAGGTTTAGATTTGGGGTTAGGTTTAGATTTTAGGTTTAGATTTGGGGTTAGGTTTAGATTTGGGGTTAGGTTTAGATTTTAGGTTTAGATTAGGGGTTAGGTTTAGATTTTAGGTTTAGATTTGGGGTTAGGTTTAGACTTGGGGTTAGGTTTAGATTTTAGGTTTAGATTTGGGTTAGGTTTAGATTTTAGGTTTAGATTTGGGGTTAGGTTTAGATTTTAGGTTTAGATTTGGGGTTAGGTTTAGATTTTAGGTTTAGATTTGGGGTTAGGTTTAGATTTTAGGTTTAGATTTGGGGTTAGGTTTAGATTTTATGTTTAGATATGGGGTTAGGTTTAGATTTGGGGTTAGGTTTAGATTTTAGGTTTAGATTTGGCGTTAGGTTTAGATTTGGGGTTAGGTTTAGAATTAGGTTTAGATTTGGGGTTAGGTTTATATTTTAGGTTTAGATTTGGGGTTAGGTTTAGATTTGGGGTTAGGTTTAGATTTTAGGTTTAGATTTGGGGTTAGGTTTAGATTTTAGGTTTAGATTTTAGGTTTAGATTTGGGGTTAGGTTTAGATTTTAGGTTTAGATTTGGGGTTAGGTTTAGATTTTAAGTTTAGATATGGGGTTAGGTTTAGATTTTAGGTTTAGATTTGGGGTTAGGTTTATATTTTAGGATTAGATTTGGGGTTAGGTTTAGATTTGGGGTTAGGTTTAGATTTTAGGTTTAGATTTGGGGTTAGGTTTAGATTTTAGGTTTAGATTTTAGGTTTAGATTTGGGGTTAGGTTTAGATTTTAGGTTTAGATTTGGGGTTAGGTTTAGATTTTAGGTTTAGATTTGGGGTTAGGTTTAGATTTAGGTTTAGATTTGGGGTTAGGTTTAGATTTTAGGTTTAGATTTGGGGTTAGGTTTAGATTTTAGGTTTAGATTTGGGGTTAGGTTTAGATTTTAGGTTTAGATTTGGTGTTAGGTTTAGATTTTAGGTTTAGATTTGGGGTTAGGTTTAGATTTCAGGTTTAGATTTGGGGTTAGGTTTAGATTTTAGGTTTAGATTTGGTGTTAGGTTTAGATTTTAGGTTTAGATTTGGGGTTAGGTTTAGATTTTAGGTTTAGATTTGGGGTTAGGTTTAGATTTGGGGTTAGGTTTAGATTTTTGGTTTAGATTTGGGGTTAGGTTTAGATTTTAGGTTTAGATATGGGGTTAGGTTTAGATTTGGGGTTAGGTTTAGATTTTAGGTTTAGATTTGGGGTTAGGTTTAGATTTTGGGTTAGGTGTAGATTTGGGGTTAGGTTTAGATTTTAGGTTTAGATTTGGGGTTAGGTTTAGATTTTAGGTTTAGATTTGGGGTTAGGTTTAGATTTTAGGTTTAGATTTGGTGTTAGGTTTAGATTTTAGGTTTAGATTTGGGGTTAGGTTTAGATTTTAGGTTTAGATTTGGGGTTAGGTTTAGATTTTAGGTTTAGATTTGGTGTTAGGTTTAGATTTTAGGTTTAGATTTGGGGTTAGGTTTAGATTTTAGGTTTAGATTTGGGGTTAGGTTTAGATTTGGGGTTAGGTTTAGATTTTTGGTTTAGATTTGGGGTTAGGTTTAGATTTTAGGTTTAGATATGGGGTTAGGTTTAGATTTGGGGTTAGGTTTAGATTTTAGGTTTAGATTTGGGGTTAGGTGTAGATTTGGGGTTAGGTTTAGATTTTAGGTTTAGATTTGGGGTTAGGTTTAGATTTTAGGTTTAGATTTGGGGTTAGGTTTAGATTTTAGGTTTAGATTTGGAGTTAGGTTTAGATTTTAGGTTTAGATTTGGGGTTAGGTGTAGATTTGGGGTTAGGTTTAGATTTTAGGTTTAGATTTGGGGTTAGGTTTAGATTTTAGGTTTAGATTTTAGGTTTAGATTTGGGGTTAGGTTTAGATTTTAGGTTTAGATTTGGGGTTAGGTTTAGATTTGGGGTTAGGTTTAGATTTTAGGTTTAGATTTGGGGTTAGGTTTAGATTTGGGGTTAGGTTTATATTTTAGGATTAGATTTGGGGTTAGGTTTAGATTTGGGGTTAGGTTTAGATTTTAGGTTTAGATTTGGGGTTAGGTTTAGATTTTAGGTTTAGATTTTAGGTTTAGATTTGGGGTTAGGTTTAGATTTTAGGTTTAGATTTGGGGTTAGGTTTAGATTTTAGGTTTAGATTTGGGGTTAGGTTTAGATTTTAGGTTTAGATTTGGGGTTAGGTTTAGATTTTAGGTTTAGATTTGGGGTTAGGTTTAGATTTTAGGTTTAGATTTGGGGTTAGGTTTAGATTTTAGGTTTAGATTTGGTGTTAGGTTTAGATTTTAGGTTTAGATTTGGGGTTAGGTTTAGATTTTAGGTTTAGATTTGGGGTTAGGTTTAGATTTTAGGTTTAGATTTGGTGTTAGGTTTAGATTTTAGGTTTAGATTTGGGGTTAGGTTTAGATTTTAGGTTTAGATTTGGGGTTAGGTTTAGATTTGGGGTTAGGTTTAGATTTTTGGTTTAGATTTGGGGTTAGGTTTAGATTTTAGGTTTAGATATGGGGTTAGGTTTAGATTTGGGGTTAGGTTTAGATTTTAGGTTTAGATTTGGGGTTAGGTTTAGATTTTGGGTTAGGTGTAGATTTGGGGTTAGGTTTAGATTTTAGGTTTAGATTTGGGGTTAGGTTTAGATTTTAGGTTTAGATTTGGGGTTAGGTTTAGATTTTAGGTTTAGATTTGGTGTTAGGTTTAGATTTTAGGTTTAGATTTGGGGTTAGGTTTAGATTTTAGGTTTAGATTTGGGGTTAGGTTTAGATTTTAGGTTTAGATTTGGTGTTAGGTTTAGATTTTAGGTTTAGATTTGGGGTTAGGTTTAGATTTTAGGTTTAGATTTGGGGTTAGGTTTAGATTTGGGGTTAGGTTTAGATTTTTGGTTTAGATTTGGGGTTAGGTTTAGATTTTAGGTTTAGATATGGGGTTAGGTTTAGATTTGGGGTTAGGTTTAGATTTTAGGTTTAGATTTGGGGTTAGGTGTAGATTTGGGGTTAGGTTTAGATTTTAGGTTTAGATTTGGGGTTAGGTTTAGATTTTAGGTTTAGATTTGGGGTTAGGTTTAGATTTTAGGTTTAGATTTGGGGTTAGGTTTAGATTTTAGGTTTAGATTTGGTGTTAGGTTTAGATTTTAGGTTTAGATTTGGGGTTAGGTTTAGATTTTAGGTTTAGATTTGGGGTTAGGTTTAGATTTGGGGTTAGGTTTAGATTTTTGGTTTAGATTTGGGGTTAGGTTTAGATTTTAGGTTTAGATATGGGGTTAGGTTTAGATTTGGGGTTAGGTTTAGATTTTAGGTTTAGATTTGGGGTTAGGTTTAGATTTTGGGTTAGGTGTAGATTTGGGGTTAGGTTTAGATTTTAGGTTTAGATTTGGGGTTAGGTTTAGATTTTAGGTTTAGATTTGGGGTTAGGTTTAGATTTTAGGTTTAGATTTGGTGTTAGGTTTAGATTTTAGGTTTAGATTTGGGGTTAGGTTTAGATTTTAGGTTTAGATTTGGGGTTAGGTTTAGATTTTAGGTTTAGATTTGGTGTTAGGTTTAGATTTTAGGTTTAGATTTGGGGTTAGGTTTAGATTTTAGGTTTAGATTTGGGGTTAGGTGTAGATTTGGGGTTAGGTTTAGATTTTTGGTTTAGATTTGGGGTTAGGTTAGATTTTAGGTTTAGATATGGGGTTAGGTTTAGATTTGGGGTTAGGTTTAGATTTTAGGTTTAGATTTGGGGTTAGGTGTAGATTTGGGGTTAGGTTTAGATTTTAGGTTTAGATTTGGGGTTAGGTTTAGATTTTAGGTTTAGATTTGGGGTTAGGTTTAGATTTTAGGTTTAGATTTGGGGTTAGGTTTAGATTTTAGGTTTAGATTTGGGGTTAGGTGTAGATTTGGGGTTAGGTTTAGATTTTAGGTTTAGATTTGGGGTTAGGTTTAGATTTTAGTTTTAGATTTTAGGTTTAGATTTGGGGTTAGGTTTAGATTTTAGGTTTAGATTTGGGGTTAGGTTTAGATTTGGGGTTAGGTTTAGATTTTAGGTTTAGATTTGGGGTTAGGTTTAGATTTGGGGTTAGGTTTAGATTTTAGGTTTAGATTTGGGGTTAGGTTTATATTTTAGGTTTAGATTTGGGGTAAGGTTTACATTTGGGCTTAGGTTTAGATTTTAGGTTTAGATTTGGGGTTAGGTTTAGATTTCGGGTTAGGTTTAGATTTTAGGTTTAGATTTGGGTTTAGGTTTAGATTTTATGTTTAGATTTGGGGTTAGGTTTAGATTTGGGTTTAGGTTTAGATTTTATGTTTAGATTTGGGTTTAGGTTTAGATTTTAGGTTTAGATTTGGGGTTAGGTTTATATTTTAGGTTTAGATTTGGGGTTCGGTTTAGATTTGGGGTTAGGTTTAGATTTTAGGTTTAGATTTGGGGTTAGGTTTAGATTTTAGGTTTAGATTTTAGGTTTAGATTTGGGGTTAGGTTTAGATTTTAGGTTTAGATTTGGGGTTAGGTTTAGATTTTAAGTTTAGATTTGGGGTTAGGTTTAGATTTTAGGTTTAGATTTGGGGTTAGGTTTAGATTTGGGGTTAGGTTTAGATTTTAGGTTTAGATTTGGGGTTAGGTTTAGATTTGGGGTTAGGTTTAGATTTTAGGTTTAGATTTGGGGTTAGGTTTAGATTTTAGGTTTAGATTTGGGGTTAGGTTTAGATTTTAGGTTAGGTTTAGATTTTAGGTTTAGATTTGGGGTTAGGTTTAGATTTGGGGTTAGGTTTAGATTTTAGGTTTAGATTTGGGGTTAGGTTTAGATTTTAGGTTTAGATTTTAGGTTTAGATTTGGGGTTAGGTTTAGATTTTAGGTTTAGATTTGGGGTTAGGTTTAGATTTTAGGTTTAGATTTGGGGTTAGGTTTAGAATTGGGGTTAGGTTTAGATTTTAGGTTTAGATTTGGGGTTAGGTTTAGATTTTAGGTTTAGATTTGGGGTTAGGTTTAGATTTGGGGTTAGGTTTAGATTTTAGGTTTAGATTTGGGGTTAGGTTTAGATTTGGGGTTAGGTTTAGATTTTAGGTTTAGATTTGGGGTTAGGTTTAGATTTTAGGTTTAGATTTAAGGTTTAGATTTGGGGTTAGGTTTAGATTTTAGGTTTAGATTTGGGGTTAGGTTTAGATTTGGGGTTAGGTTTAGATTTTAGGTTTAGATTTGGGGTTAGGTTTAGATTTGGGGTTAGGTTTAGATTTTAGGTTTAGATTAGGGGTTAGGTTTAGATTTTAGGTTTAGATTTGGGGTTAGGTTTAGACTTGGGGTTAGGTTTAGATTTTAGGTTTAGATTTGGGGTTAGGTTTAGATTTTAGGTTTAGATTTGGGGTTAGGTTTAGATTTGGGGTTAGGTTTAGATTTTAGGTTTAGATTTGGGGTTAGGTTTAGATTTGGGGTTAGGTTTAGATTTTAGGTTTAGATTTGGGGTTAGGTTTAGATTTTAGGTTTAGATTTGGGGTTAGGTTTAGATTTGGGGTTAGGGATAGATTTTAGGTTTAGATTTGGGGTTAGGTTTAGATTTTAGGTTTAGATTTGGGGTTAGGTTTAGATTTAAGGTTTAGATTTGGGGTTAGGTTTAGATTTGGGGTTAGGTTTAGATTTTAGGTTTAGATTTGGGGTTAGGTTTAGATTTTAGGTTTAGATTTGGGGTTAGGTTTAGACTTAGGGTTAGGTTTAGATTTTAGGTTTAGATTTGGGGTTAGGTTTAGATTTTAGGTTTAGATTTGGGGTTAGGTTTAGATTTGGGGTTAGGTTTAGATTTTAGGTTTAGATTTGGGGTTAGGTTTAGATTTGGGGTTAGGTTTAGATTTTAGGTTTAGATTTGGGGTTAGGTTTAGATTTGGGGTTAGGTTTAGATTTTAGGTTTAGATTTGGGGTTAGGTTTAGATTTTAGGTTTAGATTTGGGGTTAGGTTTAGATTTTAGGTTTAGATTTGGGGTTAGGTTTAGATTTTATGTTTAGATATGGGGTTAGGTTTAGATTTGGGGTTAGGTTTAGATTTTAGGTTTAGATTTGGGGTTAGGTTTAGATTTGGGGTTAGGTTTAGATTTTAGGTTTAGATTTGGGGTTAGGTTTATATTTTAGGTTTAGATTTGGGGTTAGGTTTAGATTTGGGGTTAGGTTTAGATTTTAGGTTTAGATTTGGGGTTAGGTTTAGATTTTAGGTTTAGATTTTAGGTTTAGATTTGGGGTTAGGTTTAGATTTTAGGTTTAGATTTGGGGTTAGGTTTAGATTTTAAGTTTAGATATGGGGTTAGGTTTAGATTTTAGGTTTAGATTTGGGGTTAGGTTTAGATTTGGGGTTAGGTTTATATTTTAGGATTAGATTTGGGGTTAGGTTTAGATTTGGGGTTAGGTTTAGATTTTAGGTTTAGACTTGGGGTTAGGTTTAGATTTTAGGTTTAGATTTGGGGTTAGGTTTATAGTTTAGGATTAGATTTGGGGTTAGGTTTAGATTTGGGGTTAGGTTTAGATTTTTGGTTTAGTTTTGGGGTTAGGTTTAGATTTTAGGTTTAGATATGGGGTTAGGTTTAGATTTGGGGTTAGGTTTAGATTTTAGGTTTAGATTTGGGGTTAGGTTTAGATTTTGGGTTAGGTTTAGATTTTAGGTTTAGATTTGGGGTTAGGTTTAGATTTTAGGTTTAGATTTGGGGTTAGGTGTAGATTTGGGGTTAGGTTTAGATTTTAGGTTTAGATTTGGGGTTAGGTTTAGATTTAAGGTTTAGATTTGGGGTTAGGTTTAGATTTTAGGTTTAGATTTGGGGTTAGGTTTAGATTTTAGGTTTAGATTTGGGGTTAGGTGTAGATTTGGGGTTAGGTTTAGATTTTAGGTTTAGATTTGGGGTTAGGTTTAGATTTTAGGTTTAGATTTTAGGTTTAGATTTGGGGTTAGGTTTAGATTTTAGGTTTAGATTTGGGGTTAGGTTTAGATTTGGGGTTAGGTTTAGATTTTAGGTTTAGATTTGGGGTTAGGTTTAGATTTGGGGTTAGGTTTAGATTTTAGGTTTAGATTTGGGGTTAGGTTTAGATTTTAGGTTTAGATTTGGGGTAAGGTTTACATTTGGGCTTAGGTTTAGATTTTAGGTTTAGATTTGGGGTTAGGTTTAGATTTCGGGTTAGGTTTAGATTTTAGGTTTAGATTTGGGGTTAGGTTTAGATTTGGGGTTAGGTTTAGATTTTAGGTTTAGATTTGGGGTTAGGTTTAGATTTTAGGTTTAGATTTGGGGTTAGGTTTAGATTTGGGGTTAGGTTTAGATTTTAGGTTTAGATTTGGGGTTAGGTTTAGATTTTAGGTTTAGATTTGGGGTTAGGTTTAGATTTGGGGTTAGGGATAGATTTTAGGTTTAGATTTGGGGTTAGGTTTAGATTTTAGGTTTAGATTTGGGGTTAGGTTTAGATTTAAGGTTTAGATTTGGGGTTAGGTTTAGATTTGGGGTTAGGTTTAGATTTTAGGTTTAGATTTGGGGTTAGGTTTAGATTTTAGGTTTAGATTTGGGGTTAGGTTTAGACTTGGGGTTAGGTTTAGATTTTAGGTTTAGATTTGGGGTTAGGTTTAGATTTTGGGTTAGGGTTAGATTTTAGGTTTAGATTTGGGGTTAGGTTTAGATTTGGGGTTAGGTTTAGATTTTAGGTTTAGATTTGGGGTTAGGTTTAGATTTTAGGTTTAGATTTGGGGTTAGGTTTAGATTTTAGGTTTAGATTTGGGGTTAGGTTTAGATTTTATGTTTAGATATGGGGTTAGGTTTAGATTTGGGGTTAGGTTTAGATTTTAGGGTTAGATTTGGCGTTAGGTTTAGATTTGGGGTTAGGTTTAGATTTTAGGTTTAGATTTGGGGTTAGGTTTATATTTTAGGTTTAGATTTGGGGTTAGGTTTAGATTTGGGGTTAGGTTTAGATTTTAGGTTTAGATTTGGGGTTAGGTTTAGATTTTAGGTTTAGATTTTAGGTTTAGATTTGGGGTTAGGTTTAGATTTTAGGTTTAGATTTGGGGTTAGGTTTAGATTTTAAGTTTAGATATGGGGTTAGGTTTAGATTTTAGGTTTAGATTTGGGGTTAGGTTTAGATTTGGGGTTAGGTTTATATTTTAGGATTAGATTTGGGGTTAGGTTTAGATTTGGGGTTAGGTTTAGATTTTAGGTTTAGATTTGGGGTTAGGTTTAGATTTTAGGTTTAGATTTTAGGTTTAGATTTGGGGTTAGGTTTAGATTTTAGGTTTAGATTTGGGGTTAGGTTTAGATTTTAGGTTTAGATTTGGGGTTAGGTTTAGATTTTAGGTTTAGATTTGGGGTTAGGTTTAGATTTTAGGTTTAGATTTGGGGTTAGGTTTAGATTTTAGGTTTAGATTTGGTGTTAGGTTTAGATTTTAGGTTTAGATTTGGGGTTAGGTTTAGATTTTAGGTTTAGATTTGGGGTTAGGTTTAGATATTAGGTTTAGATTTGGTGTTAGGTTTAGATTTTAGGTTTAGATTTGGGGTTAGGTTTAGATTTTAGGTTTAGATTTGGGGTTAGGTTTAGATTTGGGGTTAGGTTTAGATTTTAGGTTTAGATTTGGGGTTAGGTTTAGATTTGGGGTTAGGTTTAGATTTTAGGTTTAGATTTGGGGTTAGGTTTAGATTTTAGGTTTAGATTTGGGGTTAGGTTTAGACTTGGGGTTAGGTTTAGATTTTAGGTTTAGATTTGGGGTTAGGTTTAGATTTTAGGTTTAGATTTGGGGTTAGGTTTAGATTTGGGGTTAGGTTTAGATTTTAGGTTTAGATTTGGGGTTAGGTTTAGATTTTGGGTTAGGTTTAGATTTTAGGTTTAGATTTGGGGTTAGGTTTAGATTTGGGGTTAGGTTTAGATTTTAGGTTTAGATTTGGGGTTAGGTTTAGATTTTAGGTTTAGATTTGGGGTTAGGTTTAGATTTTAGGTTTAGATTTGGGGTTAGGTTTAGATTTTATGTTTAGATATGGGGTTAGGTTTAGATTTGGGGTTAGGTTTAGATTTTAGGTTTAGATTTGGCGTTAGGTTTAGATTTGGGGTTAGGTTTAGATTTTAGGTTTAGATTTGGGGTTAGGTTTATATTTTAGGTTTAGATTTGGGGTTAGGTTTAGATTTGGGGTTAGGTTTAGATTTTAGGTTTAGATTTGGGGTTAGGTTTAGATTTTAGGTTTAGATTTTAGGTTTAGATTTGGGGTTAGGTTTAGATTTTAGGTTTAGATTTGGGGTTAGGTTTAGATTTTAAGTTTAGATATGGGGTTAGGTTTAGATTTTAGGTTTAGATTTGGGGTTAGGTTTAGATTTGGGGTTAGGTTTATATTTTAGGATTAGATTTGGGGTTAGGTTTAGATTTGGGGTTAGGTTTAGATTTTAGGTTTAGATTTGGGGTTAGGTTTAGATTTGGGGTTAGGTTTAGATTTTAGGTTTAGATTTGGGGTTAGGTTTAGATTTTAGGTTTAGATTTGGGGTTAGGTTTAGATTTGGGGTTAGGTTTAGATTTTAGGTTTAGATTTGGGGTTAGGTTTAGATTTGGGGTTAGGTTTAGATTTTAGGTTTAGATTTGGGGTTAGGTTTAGATTTTAGGTTTAGATTTGGGGTTAGGTTTAGACTTGGGGTTAGGTTTAGATTTTAGGTTTAGATTTGGGGTTAGGTTTAGATTTTAGGTTTAGATTTGGGGTTAGGTTTAGATTTGGGGTTAGGTTTAGATTTTAGGTTTAGATTTGGGGTTAGGTTTAGATTTTGGGTTAGGTTTAGATTTTAGGTTTAGATTTGGGGTTAGGTTTAGATTTGGGGTTAGGTTTAGATTTTAGGTTTAGATTTGGGGTTAGGTTTAGATTTTAGGTTTAGATTTGGGGTTAGGTTTAGATTTTAGGTTTAGATTTGGGGTTAGGTTTAGATTTTATGTTTAGATATGGGGTTAGGTTTAGATTTGGGGTTAGGTTTAGATTTTAGGTTTAGATTTGGCGTTAGGTTTAGATTTGGGGTTAGGTTTAGATTTTAGGTTTAGATTTGGGGTTAGGTTTATATTTTAGGTTTAGATTTGGGGTTAGGTTTAGATTTGGGGTTAGGTTTAGATTTTAGGTTTAGATTTGGGGTTAGGTTTTAGATTTTAGGTTTAGATTTTAGGTTTAGATTTGGGGTTAGGTTTAGATTTTAGGTTTAGATTTGGGGTTAGGTTTAGATTTTAAGTTTAGATATGGGGTTAGGTTTAGATTTTAGGTTTAGATTTGGGGTTAGGTTTAGATTTGGGGTTAGGTTTATATTTTAGGATTAGATTTGGGGTTAGGTTTAGATTTGGGGTTAGGTTTAGATTTTAGGTTTAGATTTGGGGTTAGGTTTAGATTTTAGGTTTAGATTTTAGGTTTAGATTTGGGGTTAGGTTTAGATTTTAGGTTTAGATTTGGGGTTAGGTTTAGATTTTAGGTTTAGATTTGGGGTTAGGTTTAGATTTTAGGTTTAGATTTGGTGTTAGGTTTAGATTTTAGGTTTAGATTTGGGGTTAGGTTTAGATTTTAGGTTTAGATTTGGGGTTAGGTTTAGATTTTAGGTTTAGATTTGGTGTTAGGTTTAGATTTTAGGTTTAGATTTGGGGTTAGGTTTAGATTTTAGGTTTAGATTTGGGGTTAGGTTTAGATTTGGGGTTAGGTTTAGATTTTTGGTTTAGATTTGGGGTTAGGTTTAGATTTTAGGTTTAGATATGGGGTTAGGTTTAGATTTGGGGTTAGGTTTAGATTTTAGGTTTAGATTTGGGGTTAGGTTTAGATTTTGGGTTAGGTTTAGATTTTAGGTTTAGATTTGGGGTTAGGTTTAGATTTTAGGTTTAGATTTGGGGTTAGGTGTAGATTTGGGGTTAGGTTTAGATTTTAGGTTTAGATTTGGGGTTAGGTTTAGATTTTAGGTTTAGATTTGGGGTTAGGTTTAGATTTTAGGTTTAGATTTGGGGTTAGGTGTAGATTTGGGGTTAGGTTTAGATTTTAGGTTTAGATTTGGGGTTAGGTTTAGATTTTAGGTTTAGATTTTAGGTTTAGATTTGGGGTTAGGTTTAGATTTTAGGTTTAGATTTGGGGTTAGGTTTAGATTTGGGGTTAGGTTTAGATTTTAGGTTTAGATTTGGGGTTAGGTTTAGATTTGGGGTTAGGTTTAGATTTTAGGTTTAGATTTGGGGTTAGGTTTAGATTTTAGGTTTAGATTTGGGGTAAGGTTTACATTTGGGCTTAGGTTTAGATTTTAGGTTTTGATTTGGGGTTAGGTTTAGATTTCGGGTTAGGTTTAGATTTTAGGTTTAGATTTGGGTTTAGGTTTAGATTTTATGTTTAGATTTGGGGTTAGGTTTAGATTTGGGTTTAGGTTTAGATTTTATGTTTAGATTTGGGTTTAGGTTTAGATTTTAGGTTTAGATTTGGGGTTAGGTTTATATTTTAGGTTTAGATTTGGGGTTAGGTTTAGATTTTAGGTTTAGATTTTAGGTTTAGATTTGGGGTTAGGTTTAGATTTTAGGTTTAGATTTTAGGTTTAGATTTGGGGTTAGGTTTAGATTTTAGGTTTAGATTTGGGGTTAGGTTTAGATTTTAAGTTTAGATTTGGGGTTAGGTTTAGATTTTATGTTTAGATTTGGGGTTAGGTTTAGATTTGGGGTTAGGTTTAGATTTTAGGTTTAGATTTGGGGTTAGGTTTAGATTTGGGGTTAGGTTTAGATTTTAGGTTTAGATTTGGGGTTAGGTTTAGATTTTAGGTTTAGATTTGGGGTTAGGTTTAGATTTTAGGTTAGGTTTAGATTTTAGGTTTAGATTTGGGGTTAGGTTTAGATTTGGGGTTAGGTTTAGATTTTAGGTTTAGATTTGGGGTTAGGTTTAGATTTTAGGTTTAGATTTTAGGTTTAGATTTGGGGTTAGGTTTAGATTTTAGGTTTAGATTTGGGGTTAGGTTTAGATTTTAGGTTTAGATTTGGGGTTAGGTTTAGAATTGGGGTTAGGTTTAGATTTTAGGTTTAGATTTGGGGTTAGGTTTAGATTTTAGGTTTAGATTTGGGGTTAGGTTTAGATTTGGGGTTAGGTTTAGATTTTAGGTTTAGATTTGGGGTTAGGTTTAGATTTGGGGTTAGGTTTAGATTTTAGGTTTAGATTTGGGGTTAGGTTTAGATTTTAGGTTTAGATTTAAGGTTTAGATTTGGGGTTAGGTTTAGATTTTAGGTTTAGATTTGGGGTTAGGTTTAGATTTGGGGTTAGGTTTAGATTTTAGGTTTAGATTTGGTTGGTTAGGTTTAGATTTGGGGTTAGGTTTAGATTTTAGGTTTAGATTAGGGGTTAGGTTTAGATTTTAGGTTTAGATTTGGGGTTAGGTTTAGACTTGGGGTTAGGTTTAGATTTTAGGTTTAGATTTGGGGTTAGGTTTAGATTTTAGGTTTAGATTTGGGGTTAGGTTTAGATTTTAGGTTTAGATTTGGGGTTAGGTTTAGATTTTATGTTTAGATATGGGGTTAGGTTTAGATTTGGGGTTAGGTTTAGATTTTAGGTTTAGATTTGGCGTTAGGTTTAGATTTGGGGTTAGGTTTAGATTTTAGGTTTAGATTTGGGGTTAGGTTTATATTTTAGGTTTAGATTTGGGGTTAGGTTTAGATTTGGGGTTAGGTTTAGATTTTAGGTTTAGATTTGGGGTTAGGTTTAGATTTTAGGTTTAGATTTTAGGTTTAGATTTGGGGTTAGGTTTAGATTTTAGGTTTAGATTTGGGGTTAGGTTTAGATTTTAAGTTTAGATATGGGGTTAGGTTTAGATTTTAGGTTTAGATTTGGGGTTAGGTTTAGATTTGGGGTTAGGTTTATATTTTAGGATTAGATTTGGGGTTAGGTTTAGATTTGGGGTTAGGTTTAGATTTTAGGTTTAGATTTGGGGTTAGGTTTAGATTTTAGGTTTAGATTTTAGGTTTAGATTTGGGGTTAGGTTTAGATTTTAGGTTTAGATTTGGGGTTAGGTTTAGATTTTAGGTTTAGATTTGGGGTTAGGTTTAGATTTTAGGTTTAGATTTGGGGTTAGGTTTAGATTTTAGGTTTAGATTTGGGGTTAGGTTTAGATTTTAGGTTTAGATTTGGGGTTAGGTTTAGATTTTAGGTTTAGATTTGGTGTTAGGTTTAGATTTTAGGTTTAGATTTGGGGTTAGGTTTAGATTTTAGGTTTAGATTTGGGGTTAGGTTTAGATTTTAGGTTTAGATTTGGTGTTAGGTTTAGATTTTAGGTTTAGATTTGGGGTTAGGTTTAGATTTTAGGTTTAGATTTGGGGTTAGGTTTAGATTTGGGGTTAGGTTTAGATTTTAGGTTTAGATTTGGGGTTAGGTTTAGATTTGGGGTTAGGTTTAGATTTTAGGTTTAGATTTGGGGTTAGGTTTAGATTTTAGGTTTAGATTTGGGGTTAGGTTTAGACTTGGGGTTAGGTTTAGATTTTAGGTTTAGATTTGGGGTTAGGTTTAGATTTTAGGTTTAGATTTGGGGTTAGGTTTAGATTTGGGGTTAGGTTTAGATTTTAGGTTTAGATTTGGGGTTAGGTTTAGATTTTGGGTTAGGTTTAGATTTTAGGTTTAGATTTGGGGTTAGGTTTAGATTTGGGGTTAGGTTTAGATTTTAGGTTTAGATTTGGGGTTAGGTTTAGATTTTAGGTTTAGATTTGGGGTTAGGTTTAGATTTTAGGTTTAGATTTGGGGTTAGGTTTAGATTTTATGTTTAGATATGGGGTTAGGTTTAGATTTGGGGTTAGGTTTAGATTTTAGGTTTAGATTTGGCGTTAGGTTTAGATTTGGGGTTAGGTTTAGATTTTAGGTTTAGATTTGGGGTTAGGTTTAGATTTTAGGTTTAGATTTGGGGTTAGGTTTAGATTTGGGGTTAGGTTTAGATTTTAGGTTTAGATTTGGGGTTAGGTTTAGATTTTAGGTTTAGATTTTAGGTTTAGATTTGGGGTTAGGTTTAGATTTTAGGTTTAGATTTGGGGTTAGGTTTAGATTTTAAGTTTAGATATGGGGTTAGGTTTAGATTTTAGGTTTAGATTTGGGGTTAGGTTTAGATTTGGGGTTAGGTTTATATTTTAGGATTAGATTTGGGGTTAGGTTTAGATTTGGGGTTAGGTTTAGATTTTAGGTTTAGATTTGGGGTTGGGTTTAGATTTTAGGTATAGATTTTAGGTTTAGATTTGGGGTTAGGCTTAGATTATAGGTTTAGTTTTGGGGTTAGGTTTAGATTTTAGGTTTAGATTTGGGGTTAGGTTTAGATTTTAGGTTTAGATTTGGGGTTAGGTTTAGATTTTAGGTTTAGATTTGGGGTTAGGTTTAGATTTTAGGTTTAGATTTGGGGTTAGGTTTAGATTTTAGGTTTAGATTTGGTGTTAGGTTTAGATTTTAGGTTTAGATTTGGGGTTAGGTTTAGATTTTAGGTTTAGATTTGGGGTTAGGTTTAGATTTTAGGTTTAGATTTGGTGTTAGGTTTAGATTTTAGGTTTAGATTTGGGGTTAGGTTTAGATTTTAGGTTTAGATTTGGGGTTAGGTTTAGATTTGGGGTTAGGTTTAGATTTTTGGTTTAGATTTGGGGTTAGGTTTAGATTTTAGGTTTAGATATGGGGTTAGGTTTAGATTTGGGGTTAGGTTTAGATTTTAGGTTTAGATTTGGGGTTAGGTTTAGATTTTGGGTTAGGTTTAGATTTTAGGTTTAGATTTGGGGTTAGGTTTAGATTTTAGGTTTAGATTTGGGGTTAGGTGTAGATTTGGGGTTAGGTTTAGATTTTAGGTTTAGATTTGGGGTTAGGTTTAGATTTTAGGTTTAGATTTGGGGTTAGGTTTAGATTTTAGGTTTAGATTTGGGGTTAGGTTTAGATTTTAGGTTTAGATTTGGGGTTAGGTGTAGATTTGGGGTTAGGTTTAGATTTTAGGTTTAGATTTGGGGTTAGGTTTAGATTTTAGGTTTAGATTTTAGGTTTAGATTTGGGGTTAGGTTTAGATTTTAGGTTTAGATTTGGGGTTAGGTTTAGATTTGGGGTTAGGTTTAGATTTTAGGTTTAGATTTGGGGTTAGGTTTAGATTTGGGGTTAGGTTTAGATTTTAGGTTTAGATTTGGGGTTAGGTTTAGATTTTAGGTTTAGATTTGGGGTAAGGTTTACATTTGGGCTTAGGTTTAGATTTTAGGTTTAGATTTGGGGTTAGGTTTAGATTTCGGGTTAGGTTTAGATTTTAGGTTTAGATTTGGGTTTAGGTTTAGATTTTATGTTTAGATTTGGGGTTAGGTTTAGATTTGGGTTTAGGTTTAGATTTTATGTTTAGATTTGGGTTTAGGTTTAGATTTTAGGTTTAGATTTGGGGTTAGGTTTATATTTTAGGTTTAGATTTGGGGTTCGGTTTAGATTTGGGGTTAGGTTTAGATTTTAGGTTTAGATTTGGGGTTAGGTTTAGATTTTAGGTTTAGATTTTAGGTTTAGATTTGGGGTTAGGTTTAGATTTTAGGTTTAGATTTGGGGTTAGGTTTAGATTTTAAGTTTAGATTTGGGGTTAGGTTTAGATTTTAGGTTTAGATTTGGGGTTAGGTTTAGATTTGGGGTTAGGTTTAGATTTTAGGTTTAGATTTGGGGTTAGGTTTAGATTTGGGGTTAGGTTTAGATTTTAGGTTTAGATTTGGGGTTAGGTTTAGATTTTAGGTTTAGATTTGGGGTTAGGTTTAGATTTTAGGTTAGGTTTAGATTTTAGGTTTAGATTTGGGGTTAGGTTTAGATTTGGGGTTAGGTTTAGATTTTAGGTTTAGATTTGGGGTTAGGTTTAGATTTTAGGTTTAGATTTTAGCTTTAGATTTGGGGTTAGGTTTAGATTTTAGGTTTAGATTTGGGGTTAGGTTTAGATTTTAGGATTAGATTTGGGGTTAGGTTTAGAATTGGGGTTAGGTTTAGATTTTAGGTTTAGATTTGGGGTTAGGTTTAGATTTTAGGTTTAGATTTGGGGTTAGGTTTAGATTTGGGGTTAGGTTTAGATTTTAGGTTTAGATTTGGGGTTAGGTTTAGATTTGGGGTTAGGTTTAGATTTTAGGTTTAGATTTAAGGTTTAGATTTGGGGTTAGGTTTAGATTTTAGGTTTAGATTTGGGGTTAGGTTTAGATTTGGGGTTAGGTTTAGATTTTAGGTTTAGATTTGGGGTTAGGTTTAGATTTGGGGTTAGGTTTAGATTTTAGGTTTAGATTAGGGGTTAGGTTTAGATTTTAGGTTTAGATTTGGGGTTAGGTTTAGACTTGGGGTTAGGTTTAGATTTTAGGTTTAGATTTGGGGTTAGGTTTAGATTTTAGGTTTAGATTTGGGGTTAGGTTTAGATTTGGGGTTAGGTTTAGATTTTAGGTTTAGATTTGGGGTTAGGTTTAGATTTGGGGTTAGGTTTAGATTTTAGGTTTAGATTTGGGGTTAGGTTTAGATTTTAGGTTTAGATTTGGGGTTAGGTTTAGATTTGGGGTTAGGGATAGATTTTAGGTTTAGATTTGGGGTTAGGTTTAGATTTTAGGTTTAGATTTGGGGTTAGGTTTAGATTTAAGGTTTAGATTTGGGGTTAGGTTTAGATTTGGGGTTAGGTTTAGATTTTAGGTTTAGATTTGGGGTTAGGTTTAGATTTGGGGTTAGGGATAGATTTTAGGTTTAGATTTGGGGTTAGGTTTAGATTTTAGGTTTAGATTTGGGGTTAGGTTTAGATTTAAGGTTTAGATTTGGGGTTAGGTTTAGATTTGGGGTTAGGTTTAGATTTTAGGTTTAGATTTTAGGTTTAGATTTGGGGTTAGGTTTAGATTTTAGGTTTAGATTTGGGGTTAGGTTTAGATTTTAGGTTTAGATTTGGGGTTAGGTTTAGATTTTAGGTTTAGATTTGGGGTTAGGTTTAGATTTTAGGTTTAGATTTGGGGTTAGGTTTAGATTTTAGGTTTAGATTTGGTGTTAGGTTTAGATTTTAGGTTTAGATTTGGGGTTAGGTTTAGATTTTAGGTTTAGATTTGGGGTTAGGTTTAGATTTTAGGTTTAGATTTGGTGTTAGGTTTAGATTTTAGGGTTAGATTTGGGGTTAGGTTTAGATTTTAGGTTTAGATTTGGGGTTAGGTTTAGATTTGGGGTTAGGTTTAGATTTTAGGTTTAGATTTGGGGTTAGGTTTAGATTTGGGGTTAGGTTTAGATTTTAGGTTTAGATTTGGGGTTAGGTTTAGATTTTAGGTTTAGATTTGGGGTTAGGTTTAGACTTGGGGTTAGGTTTAGATTTTAGGTTTAGATTTGGGGTTAGGTTTAGATTTTAGGTTTAGATTTGGGGTTAGGTTTAGATTTGGGGTTAGGTTTAGATTTTAGGTTTAGATTTGGGGTTAGGTTTAGATTTTGGGTTAGGTTTAGATTTTAGGTTTAGATTTGGGGTTAGGTTTAGATTTGGGGTTAGGTTTAGATTTTAGGTTTAGATTTGGGGTTAGGTTTAGATTTTAGGTTTAGATTTGGGGTTAGGTTTAGATTTTAGGTTTAGATTTGGGGTTAGGTTTAGATTTTATGTTTAGATATGGGGTTAGGTTTAGATTTGGGGTTAGGTTTAGATTTTAGGTTTAGATTTGGCGTTAGGTTTAGATTTGGGGTTAGGTTTAGATTTTAGGTTTAGATTTGGGGTTAGGTTTATATTTTAGGTTTAGATTTGGGGTTAGGTTTAGATTTGGGGTTAGGTTTAGATTTTAGGTTTAGATTTGGGGTTAGGTTTAGATTTTAGGTTTAGATTTTAGGTTTAGATTTGGGGTTAGGTTTAGATTTTAGGTTTAGAATTTGGGGTTAGGTTTAGATTTTAGGTTTAGATTTGGGGTTAGGTTTAGATTTTAGGTTTAGATTTGGGGTTAGGTTTAGATTTGGGGGTTAGGTTTAGATTTTAGGTTTAGATTTGGGGTTAGGTTTAGATTTGGGGTTAGGTTTAGATTTTAGGTTTAGATTTGGGGTTAGGTTTAGATTTTAGGTTTAGATTGGTAGGTTTAGATTTGGGGTTAGGTTTAGATTTTAGGTTTAGATTTGGGGTTAGGTTTAGATTTTAGGTTTAGATTTGGGGTTAGGTTTAGATTTGGGGTTAGGTTTAGATTTTAGGTTTAGATTTGGGGTTAGGTTTAGATTTGGGGTTAGGTTTAGATTTTAGGTTTAGATTTGGGGTTAGGTTTAGATTTTAGGTTTAGATTTGGGGTTAGGTTTAGATTGGGGTTAGGTTTAGATTTTAGGTTTAGATTTGGGGTTAGGTTTAGATTTTAGGTTTAGATTTGGGTTAGGTTTAGATTGGGGTTAGGTTTAGATTTTAGGTTTAGATTTGGGGTTAGGTTTAGATTTGGGGTTAGGTTTAGATTTTAGGTTTAGATTTGGGGTTAGGTTTAGATTTGGGGTTAGGTTTAGATTTTAGGTTTAGATTTGGGGTTAGGTTTAGATTTAGGTTTAGATTTGGGGTTAGGTTTAGATTTTTGGTTTAGATTTGGGGTTAGGTTTAGATTTTATGTTTAGATTTGGGGTTAGGTTTAGATTTGGGGTTAGGTTTAGATTTTAGGTTTAGATTTGGCGTTAGGTTTAGATTTGGGGTTAGGTTTAGATTTTAGGTTTAGATTTGGGGTTTGGTTTATATTTTAGGTTTAGATTTGGGGTTAGGTTTAGATTTGGGGTTAGGTTTAGATTTTAGGTTTAGATTTGGGGTTAGGTTTTAGATTTTAGGTTTAGATTTTAGGTTTAGATTTGGGGTTAGGTTTAGATTTTAGGTTTAGATTTGGTGTTAGGTTTAGATTTTAGGTTTAGATTTGGGGTTAGGTTTAGATTTTAGGTTTAGATTTGGGGTTAGGTTTAGATTTTAGGTTTAGATTTGGTGTTAGGTTTAGATTTTAGGTTTAGATTTGGGGTTAGGTTTAGATTTTAGGTTTAGATTTGGGGTTAGGTTTAGATTTTAGGTTTAGATTGGTGTTAGGTTTAGATTTTAGGTTTAGATTTGGGGTTAGGTTTAGATTTTAGGTTTAGATTTGGGGTTAGGTTTAGATTTGGGGTTAGGTTTAGATTTTAGGTTTAGATTTGGGGTTAGGTTTAGATTTTGGGTTAGGTTTAGATTTTAGGTTTAGATTCTGGGGTTAGGTTTAGATTTTAGGTTTAGATTTGGGGTTAGGTGTAGATTTGGGGTTAGGTTTAGATTTTAGGTTTAGATTTGGGGTTAGGTTTAGATTTTAGGTTTAGATTTGGGGTTAGGTTTAGATTTAGGTTAGATTTGGGGTTAGGTGTAGATTTGGGGTAGGTTAGATGTTAGGTTTAGATTTGGGGTTAGGTTTAGATTTTAGGTTTAGATTTTAGGTTTAGATTTGGGGTTAGGTTTAGATTTTAGGTTTAGATTGGGGTTAGGTTTAGATTTGGGGTTAGGTTTAGATTTTAGGTTTAGATTTGGGGTTAGGTTTAGATTTGGGGTTAGGTTTAGATTTTAGGTTTAGATTTGGGGTTAGGTTAGATTTAGGTTTAGATTTGGGGTAAGGTTTACATTGGGCTTAGGTTTAGATTTTAGGTTAGATTTGGGGTTAGGTTTAGATTTGGGTTAGGTTTAGATTTTAGGTTTAGATTTGGGTTTAGGTTTAGATTTTATGTTTAGATTTGGGTTTAGGTTTAGATTTTAGGTTTAGATTTGGGGTTAGGTTTAGATTTTAGGTTTAGATTTGGGGTTCGGTTTAGATTTGGGGTTAGGTTTAGATTTTAGGTTTAGATTTGGGGTTAGGTTTAGATTTTAGGTTTAGATTTTAGGTTTAGATTTGGGGTTAGGTTTAGATTTTAGGTTTAGATTTGGGGTTAGGTTTAGATTTTAAGTTTAGATTTGGGGTTAGGTTTAGATTTTAGGTTTAGATTTGGGGTTAGGTTTAGATTTGGGGTTAGGTTTAGATTTTAGGTTAGATTTGGGGTTAGGTTTAGATTTGGGGTTAGGTTTAGATTTTAGGTTTAGATTTGGGGTTAGGTTTAGATTTTAGGTTTAGATTTGGGGTTAGGTTTAGATTTTAGGTTAGGTTTAGATTTTAGGTTTAGATTTGGGGTTAGGTTTAGATTTGGGGTTAGGTTTAGATTTTAGGTTTAGATTTGGGGTTAGGTTTAGATTTTAGGTTTAGATTTTAGGTTTAGATTTGGGGTTAGGTTTAGATTTTAGGTTAGATTTGGGGTTAGGTTTAGATTTTAGGATTAGATTTGGGGTTAGGTTTAGAATTGGGGTTAGGTTTAGATTTTAGGTTTAGATTTGGGGTTAGGTTTAGATTTAGGTTTAGATTTGGGGTTAGGTTTAGTTTGGGGTTAGGTTTAGATTTTAGGTTTAGATTTGGGGTTAGGTTTAGATTTGGGTTAGGTTTAGATTTTAGGTTTAGATTTAAGGTTTAGATTTGGGGTTAGGTTTAGATTTTAGGTTAAGATTTGGGGTTAGGTTTAGATTTGGGGTTAGGTTTAGATTTTAGGTTTAGATTTGGGGTTAGGTTTAGATTTGGGGTTAGGTTTAGATTTTAGGTTTAGATTAGGCTTAGGTTTAGATTTTAGGTTTAGATTTGGGGTTAGGTTTAGACTTGGGGTTAGGTTTAGATTTTAGGTTTAGATTTGGGGTTAGGTTTAGATTTTAGGTTTAGATTTGGGGTTAGGTTTAGATTTGGGGTTAGGTTTAGATTTTATGTTTAGATTTGGGGTTAGGTTTAGATTTGGGGTTAGGTTTAGATTTTAGGTTTAGATTTGGGGTTAGGTTTAGATTTTAGGTTTAGATTTGGGGTTAGGTTTAGATTTGGGGTTAGGGATAGATTTTAGGTTTAGATTTGGGGTTAGGTTTAGATTTTAGGTTTAGATTTGGGGTTAGGTTTAGATTTAAGGTTTAGATTTGGGGTTAGGTTTAGATTTGGGGTTAGGTTTAGATTTTAGGTTTAGATTTGGGGTTAGGTTTAGATTTGGGGTTAGGGATAGATTTTAGGTTTAGATTTGGGGTTAGGTTTAGATTTTAGGTTTAGATTTGGGGTTAGGTTTAGATTTAAGGTGTTTAGATTTGGGGTTAGGTTTAGATTTGGGGTTAGGTTTAGATTTTAGGTTTAGATTTTAGGTTTAGATTGGGGTTAGGTTTAGATTTTAGGTTAGATTTGGGGTTAGGTTTAGATTTTAGGTTTAGATTTGGGGTTAGGTTTAGATTTTAGGTTTAGATTTGGGGTTAGGTTTAGATTTTAGGTTTAGATTTGGGGTTAGGTTTAGATTTTAGGTTTAGATTTGGTGTTAGGTTTAGATTTTAGGTTTAGATTTGGGGTTAGGTTTAGATTTTAGGTTTAGATTTGGGGTTAGGTTTAGATTTTAGGTTTAGATTTGGTGTTAGGTTTAGATTTTAGGTTTAGATTTGGGGTTAGGTTTAGATTTTAGGTTTAGATTTGGGGTTAGGTTTAGATTTGGGGTTAGGTTTAGATTTTAGGTTTAGATTTGGGGTTAGGTTTAGATTTGGGGTTAGGTTTAGATTTTAGGTTTAGATTTGGGGTTAGGTTTAGATTTTAGGTTTAGATTTGGGGTTAGGTTTAGACTTGGGGTTAGGTTTAGATTTTAGGTTTAGATTTGGGGTTAGGTTTAGATTTTAGGTTTAGATTTGGGGTTAGGTTTAGATTTGGGGTTAGGTTTAGATTTTAGGTTTAGATTTGGGGTTAGGTTTAGATTTTGGGTTAGGTTTAGATTTTAGGTTTAGATTTGGGGTTAGGTTTAGATTTGGGGTTAGGTTTAGATTTTAGGTTTAGATTTGGGGTTAGGTTTAGATTTTAGGTTTAGATTTGGGGTTAGGTTTAGATTTTAGGTTTAGATTTGGGGTTAGGTTTAGATTTTATGTTTAGATATGGGGTTAGGTTTAGATTTGGGGTTAGGTTTAGATTTTAGGTTTAGATTTGGCGTTAGGTTTAGATTTGGGGTTAGGTTTAGATTTTAGGTTTAGATTTGGGGTTAGGTTTATATTTTAGGTTTAGATTTGGGGTTAGGTTTAGATTTGGGGTTAGGTTTAGATTTTAGGTTTAGATTTGGGGTTAGGTTTAGATTTTAGGTTTAGATTTTAGGTTTAGATTTGGGGTTAGGTTTAGATTTTAGGTTTAGATTTGGGGTTAGGTTTAGATTTTAAGTTTAGATATGGGGTTAGGTTTAGATTTTAGGTTTAGATTTGGGGTTAGGTTTAGATTTGGGGTTAGGTTTATATTTTAGGATTAGATTTGGGGTTAGGTTTAGATTTGGGGTTAGGTTTAGATTTTAGGTTTAGATTTGGGGTTAGGTTTAGATTTTAGGTTTAGATTTTAGGTTTAGATTTGGGGTTAGGTTTAGATTTTAGGTTTAGATTTGGGGTTAGGTTTAGATTTTAGGTTTAGATTTGGGGTTAGGTTTAGATTTGGGGTTAGGTTTAGATTTTAGGTTTAGATTTGGGGTTAGGTTTAGATTTGGGGTTAGGTTTAGATTTTAGGTTTAGATTTGGGGTTAGGTTTAGATTTTAGGTTTAGATTTGGGGTTAGGTTTAGACTTGGGGTTAGGTTTAGATTTTAGGTTTAGATTTGGGGTTAGGTTTAGATTTTAGGTTTAGATTTGGGGTTAGGTTTAGATTTGGGGTTAGGTTTAGATTTTAGGTTTAGATTTGGGGTTAGGTTTAGATTTTGGGTTAGGTTTAGATTTTAGGTTTAGATTTGGGGTTAGGTTTAGATTTGGGGTTAGGTTTAGATTTTAGGTTTAGATTTGGGGTTAGGTTTAGATTTTAGGTTTAGATTTGGGGTTAGGTTTAGATTTGGGGTTAGGTTTAGATTTTAGGTTTAGATTTGGGGTTAGGTTTAGATTTTATGTTTAGATATGGGGTTAGGTTTAGATTTGGGGTTAGGTTTA
This sequence comes from Patagioenas fasciata, assembly GCF_037038585.1. Lineage (NCBI taxonomy): Eukaryota > Metazoa > Chordata > Aves > Columbiformes > Columbidae > Patagioenas > Patagioenas fasciata. Next base: position 111,288 of record NC_092528.1, read on the forward strand.
GATTTTAGGTTTAGATTTGGCGTTAGGTTTAGATTTGGGGTTAGGTTTAGATTTTAGGTTTAGATTTGGGGTTAGGTTTATATTTTAGGTTTAGATTTGGGGTTAGGTTTAGATTTGGGGTTAGGTTTAGATTTTAGGTTTAGATTTGGGGTTAGGTTTAGATTTTAGGTTTAGATTTTAGGTTTAGATTTGGGGTTAGGTTTAGATTTTAGGTTTAGATTTGGGGTTAGGTTTAGATTTTAAGTTTAGATATGGGGTTAGGTTTAGATTTTAGGTTTAGATTTGGGGTTAGGTTTAGATTTGGGGTTAGGTTTATATTTTAGGATTAGATTTGGGGTTAGGTTTAGATTTGGGGTTAGGTTTAGATTTTAGGTTTAGATTTGGGGTTAGGTTTAGATTTTAGGTTTAGATTTTAGGTTTAGATTTGGGGTTAGGTTTAGATTTTAGGTTTAGATTTGGGGTTAGGTTTAGATTTTAGGTTTAGATTTGGATTTAGGTTTAGATTTTAGGTTTAGATTTGGTGTTAGGTTTAGATTTTAGGTTTAGATTTGGGGTTAGGTTTAGATTTTAGGTTTAGATTTGGGGTTAGGTTTAGATTTTAGGTTTAGATTTGGTGTTAGGTTTAGATTTTAGGTTTAGATTTGGGGTTAGGTTTAGATTTTAGGTTTAGATTTGGGGTTAGGTTTAGATTTGGGGTTAGGTTTAGATTTTTGGTTTAGATTTGGGGTTAGGTTTAGATTTTAGGTTTAGATATGGGGTTAGGTTTAGATTTGGGGTTAGGTTTAGATTTTAGGTTTAGATTTGGGGTTAGGTTTAGATTTTGGGTTAGGTTTAGATTTTAGGTTTAGATTTGGGGTTAGGTTTAGATTTTAGGTTTAGATTTGGGGTTAGGTGTAGATTTGGGGTTAGGTTTAGATTTTAGGTTTAGATTTGGGGTTAGGTTTAGATTTTAGGTTTAGATTTGGGGTTAGGTTTAGATTTTAGGTTTAGATTTGGGGTTAGGTGTAGATTTGGGGTTAGGTTTAGATTTTAGGTTTAGATTTGGGGTTAGGTTTAGATTTTAGGTTTAGATTTTAGGTTTAGATTTGGGGTTAGGTTTAGATTTTAGGTTTAGATTTGGGGTTAGGTTTAGATTTGGGGTTAGGTTTAGATTTTAGGTTTAGATTTGGGGTTAGGTTTAGATTTGGGGTTAGGTTTAGATTTTAGGTTTAGATTTGGGGTTAGGTTTAGATTTTAGGTTTAGATTTGGGGTAAGGTTTACATTTGGGCTTAGGTTTAGATTTTAGGTTTTGATTTGGGGTTAGGTTTAGATTTCGGGTTAGGTTTAGATTTTAGGTTTAGATTTGGGTTTAGGTTTAGATTTTATGTTTAGATTTGGGGTTAGGTTTAGATTTGGGTTTAGGTTTAGATTTTATGTTTAGATTTGGGTTTAGGTTTAGATTTTAGGTTTAGATTTGGGGTTAGGTTTATATTTTAGGTTTAGATTTGGGGTTAGGTTTAGATTTTAGGTTTAGATTTTAGGTTTAGATTTGGGGTTAGGTTTAGATTTTAGGTTTAGATTTTAGGTTTAGATTTGGGGTTAGGTTTAGATTTTAGGTTTAGATTTGGGGTTAGGTTTAGATTTTAAGTTTAGATTTGGGGTTAGGTTTAGATTTTAGGTTTAGATTTGGGGTTAGGTTTAGATTTGGGGTTAGGTTTAGATTTTAGGTTTAGATTTGGGGTTAGGTTTAGATTTGGGGTTAGGTTTAGATTTTAGGTTTAGATTTGGGGTTAGGTTTAGATTTTAGGTTTAGATTTGGGGTTAGGTTTAGATTTTAGGTTAGGTTTAGATTTTAGGTTTAGATTTGGGGTTAGGTTTAGATTTGGGGTTAGGTTTAGATTTTAGGTTTAGATTTGGGGTTAGGTTTAGATTTTAGGTTTAGATTTTAGGTTTAGATTTGGGGTTAGGTTTAGATTTTAGGTTTAGATTTGGGGTTAGGTTTAGATTTTAGGTTTAGATTTGGGGTTAGGTTTAGAATTGGGTTTAGGTTTAGATTTTAGGTTTAGATTTGGGGTTAGGTTTAGATTTTAGGTTTAGATTTGGGGTTAGGTTTAGATTTGGGGTTAGGTTTAGATTTTAGGTTTAGATTTGGGGTTAGGTTTAGATTTGGGGTTAGGTTTAGATTTTAGGTTTAGATTTGGGGTTAGGTTTAGATTTTAGGTTTAGATTTGGGGTAAGGTTTACATTTGGGCTTAGGTTTAGATTTTAGGTTTAGATTTGGGGTTAGGTTTAGATTTGGGGTTAGGTTTAGATTTTAGGTTTAGATTTGGGGTTAGGTTTAGATTTGGGGTTAGGTTTAGATTTTAGGTTTAGATTAGGGGTTAGGTTTAGATTTTAGGTTTAGATTTGGGGTTAGGTTTAGACTTGGGGTTAGGTTTAGATTTTAGGTTTAGATTTGGGGTTAGGTTTAGATTTTAGGTTTAGATTTGGGGTTAGGTTTAGATTTTAGGTTTAGATTTGGGGTTAGGTTTAGATTTTATGTTTAGATATGGGGTTAGGTTTAGATTTGGGGTTAGCTTTAGATTTTAGGTTTAGATTTGGCGTTAGGTTTAGATTTGGGGTTAGGTTTAGATTTTAGGTTTAGATTTGGGGTTAGGTTTATATTTTAGGTTTAGATTTGGGGTTAGGTTTAGATTTGGGGTTAGGTTTAGATTTTAGGTTTAGATTTGGGGTTAGGTTTAGATTTTAGGTTTAGATTTTAGGTTTAGATTTGGGGTTAGGTTTAGATTTTAGGTTTAGATTTGGGGTTAGGTTTAGATTTTAAGTTTAGATATGGGGTTAGGTTTAGATTTTAGGTTTAGATTTGGGGTTAGGTTTAGATTTGGGGTTAGGTTTATATTTTAGGATTAGATTTGGGGTTAGGTTTAGATTTGGGGTTAGGTTTAGATTTTAGGTTTAGATTTGGGGTTAGGTTTAGATTTTAGGTTTAGATTTTAGGTTTAGATTTGGGGTTAGGTTTAGATTTTAGGTTTAGATTTGGGGTTAGGTTTAGATTTTAGGTTTAGATTTGGGGTTAGGTTTAGATTTTAGGTTTAGATTTGGGGTTAGGTTTAGATTTTAGGTTTAGATTTGGGGTTAGGTTTAGATTTTAGGTTTAGATTTGGTGTTAGGTTTAGATTTTAGGTTTAGATTTGGGGTTAGGTTTAGATTTTAGGTTTAGATTTGGGGTTAGGTTTAGATTTTAGGTTTAGATTTGGTGTTAGGTTTAGATTTTAGGTTTAGATTTGGGGTTAGGTTTAGATTTTAGGTTTAGATTTGGGGTTAGGTTTAGATTTGGGGTTAGGTTTAGATTTTAGGTTTAGATTTGGGGTTAGGTTTAGATTTGGGGTTAGGTTTAGATTTTAGGTTTAGATTTGGGGTTAGGTTTAGATTTTAGGTTTAGATTTGGGGTTAGGTTTAGACTTGGGGTTAGGTTTAGATTTTAGGTTTAGATTTGGGGTTAGGTTTAGATTTTAGGTTTAGATTTGGGGTTAGGTTTAGATTTGGGGTTAGGTTTAGATTTTAGGTTTAGATTTGGGGTTAGGTTTAGATTTTGGGTTAGGTTTAGATTTTAGGTTTAGATTTGGGGTTAGGTTTAGATTTGGGGTTAGGTTTAGATTTTAGGTTTAGATTTGGGGTTAGGTTTAGATTTTAGGTTTAGATTTGGGGTTAGGTTTAGATTTTAGGTTTAGATTTGGGGTTAGGTTTAGATTTTATGTTTAGATATGGGGTTAGGTTTAGATTTGGGGTTAGGTTTAGATTTTAGGTTTAGATTTGGCGTTAGGTTTAGATTTGGGGTTAGGTTTAGATTTTAGGTTTAGATTTGGGGTTAGGTTTAGATTTTAGGTTTAGATTTGGGGTTAGGTTTAGATTTGGGGTTAGGTTTAGATTTTAGGTTTAGATTTGGGGTTAGGTTTAGATTTTAGGTTTAGATTTTAGGTTTAGATTTGGGGTTAGGTTTAGATTTTAGGTTTACATTTGGGCTTAGGTTTAGATTTTAAGTTTAGATATGGGGTTAGGTTTAGATTTTAGGTTTAGATTTGGGGTTAGGTTTAGATTTGGGGTTAGGTTTATATTTTAGGATTAGATTTGGGGTTAGGTTTAGATTTGGGGTTAGGTTTAGATTTTAGGTTTAGATTTGGGGTTAGGTTTAGATTTTAGGTTTAGATTTTAGGTTTAGATTTGGGGTTAGGTTTAGATTTTAGGTTTAGATTTGGGGTTAGGTTTAGATTTTAGGTTTAGATTTGGGGTTAGGTTTAGATTTTAGGTTTAGATTTGGGGTTAGGTTTAGATTTTAGGTTTAGATTTGGGGTTAGGTTTAGATTTTAGGTTTAGATTTGGGGTTAGGTTTAGATTTTAGGTTTAGATTTGGTGTTAGGTTTAGATTTTAGGTTTAGATTTGGGGTTAGGTTTAGATTTTAGGTTTAGATTTGGGGTTAGGTTTAGATTTTAGGTTTAGATTTGGTGTTAGGTTTAGATTTTAGGTTTAGATTTGGGGTTAGGTTTAGATTTTAGGTTTAGATTTGGGGTTAGGTTTAGATTTTAGGTTTAGATTTGGGGTTAGGTTTAGATTTTAGGTTTAGATTTGGGGTTAGGTTTAGATTTTAGGTTTAGATTTGGGGTTAGGTTTAGATTTTATGTTTAGATATGGGGTTAGGTTTAGATTTGGGGTTAGGTTTAGATTTTAGGTTTAGATTTGGCGTTAGGTTTAGATTTGGGGTTAGGTTTAGATTTTAGGTTTAGATTTGGGGTTAGGTTTATATTTTAGGTTTAGATTTGGGGTTAGGTTTAGATTTGGGGTTAGGTTTAGATTTTAGGTTTAGATTTGGGGTTAGGTTTAGATTTTAGGTTTAGATTTGGGGTTAGGTTTAGATTTTAGGTTTAGATTTGGGGTTAGGTTTAGATTTTAGGTTTAGATTTGGGGTTAGGTTTAGATTTTAGGTTTAGATTTGGTGTTAGGTTTAGATTTTAGGTTTAGATTTGGGGTTAGGTTTAGATTTTAGGTTTAGATTTGGGGTTAGGTTTAGATTTTAGGTTTAGATTTGGTGTTAGGTTTAGATTTTAGGTTTAGATTTGGGGTTAGGTTTAGATTTTAGGTTTAGATTTGGGGTTAGGTTTAGATTTTAGGTTTAGATTTGGTGTTAGGTTTAGATTTTAGGTTTAGATTTGGGGTTAGGTTTAGATTTTAGGTTTAGATTTGGGGTTAGGTTTAGATTTGGGGTTAGGTTTAGATTTTAGGTTTAGATTTGGGGTTAGGTTTAGATTTTGGGTTAGGTTTAGATTTTAGGTTTAGATTTGGGGTTAGGTTTAGATTTTAGGTTTAGATTTGGGGTTAGGTGTAGATTTGGGGTTAGGTTTAGATTTTAGGTTTAGATTTGGGGTTAGGTTTAGATTTTAGGTTTAGATTTTAGGTTTAGATTTGGGGTTAGGTTTAGATTTTAGGTTTAGATTTGGGGTTAGGTTTAGATTTGGGGTTAGGTTTAGATTTTAGGTTTAGATTTGGGGTTAGGTTTAGATTTGGGGTTAGGTTTAGATTTTAGGTTTAGATTTGGGGTTAGGTTTAGATTTTAGGTTTAGATTTGGGGTAAGGTTTACATTTGGGCTTAGGTTTAGATTTTAGGTTTAGATTTGGGGTTAGGTTTAGATTTCGGGTTAGGTTTAGATTTTAGGTTTAGATTTGGGTTTAGGTTTAGATTTTATGTTTAGATTTGGGTTTAGGTTTAGATTTTAGGTTTAGATTTGGGGTTAGGTTTATATTTTAGGTTTAGATTTGGGGTTCGGTTTAGATTTGGGGTTAGGTTTAGATTTTAGGTTTAGATTTGGGGTTAGGTTTAGATTTTAGGTTTAGATTTTAGGTTTAGATTTGGGGTTAGGTTTAGATTTTAGGTTTAGATTTGGGGTTAGGTTTAGATTTTAAGTTTAGATTTGGGGTTAGGTTTAGATTTTAGGTTTAGATTTGGGGTTAGGTTTAGATTTGGGGTTAGGTTTAGATTTTAGGTTTAGATTTGGGGTTAGGTTTAGATTTGGGGTTAGGTTTAGATTTTAGGTTTAGATTTGGGGTTAGGTTTAGATTTTAGGTTTAGATTTGGGGTTAGGTTTAGATTTTAGGTTAGGTTTAGATTTTAGGTTTAGATTTTAGGTTTAGATTTGGGGTTAGGTTTAGATTTTAGGTTTAGATTTGGGGTTAGGTTTAGATTTTAGGTTTAGATTTTAGGTTTAGATTTGGGGTTAGGTTTAGATTTTAGGTTTAGATTTGGGGTTAGGTTTAGATTTTAGGATTAGATTTGGGGTTAGGTTTAGAATTGGGGTTAGGTTTAGATTTTAGGTTTAGATTTGGGGTTAGGTTTAGATTTTAGGTTTAGATTTGGGGTTAGGTTTAGATTTGGGGTTAGGTTTAGATTTTAGGTTTAGATTTGGGGTTAGGTTTAGATTTGGGGTTAGGTTTAGATTTTAGGTTTAGATTTAAGGTTTAGATTTGGGGTTAGGTTTAGATTTTAGGTTAAGATTTGGGGTTAGGTTTAGATTTGGGGTTAGGTTTAGATTTTAGGTTTAGATTTGGGGTTAGGTTTAGATTTGGGGTTAGGTTTAGATTTTAGGTTTAGATTAGGCTTAGGTTTAGATTTTAGGTTTAGATTTGGGGTTAGGTTTAGACTTGGGGTTAGGTTTAGATTTTAGGTTTAGATTTGGGGTTAGGTTTAGATTTTAGGTTTAGATTTGGGGTTAGGTTTAGATTTGGGGTTAGGTTTAGATTTTATGTTTAGATTTGGGGTTAGGTTTAGATTTGGGGTTAGGTTTAGATTTTAGGTTTAGATTTGGGGTTAGGTTTAGATTTTAGGTTTAGATTTGGGGTTAGGTTTAGATTTGGGGTTAGGGATAGATTTTAGGTTTAGATTTGGGGTTAGGTTTAGATTTTAGGTTTAGATTTGGGGTTAGGTTTAGATTTAAGGTTTAGATTTGGGGTTAGGTTTAGATTTGGGGTTAGGTTTAGATTTTAGGTTTAGATTTGGGGTTAGGTTTAGATTTGGGGTTAGGGATAGATTTTAGGTTTAGATTTGGGGTTAGGTTTAGATTTTAGGTTTAGATTTGGGGTTAGGTTTAGATTTAAGGTTTAGATTTGGGGTTAGGTTTAGATTTGGGGTTAGGTTTAGATTTTAGGTTTAGATTTTAGGTTTAGATTTGGGGTTAGGTTTAGATTTTAGGTTTAGATTTGGGGTTAGGTTTAGATTTTAGGTTTAGATTTGGGGTTAGGTTTAGATTTTAGGTTTAGATTTGGGGTTAGGTTTAGATTTTAGGTTTAGATTTGGGGTTAGGTTTAGATTTTAGGTTTAGATTTGGTGTTAGGTTTAGATTTTAGGTTTAGATTTGGGGTTAGGTTTAGATTTTAGGTTTAGATTTGGGGTTAGGTTTAGATTTTAGGTTTAGATTTGGTGTTAGGTTTAGATTTTAGGTTTAGATTTGGGGTTAGGTTTAGATTTTAGGTTTAGATTTGGGGTTAGGTTTAGATTTGGGGTTAGGTTTAGATTTTAGGTTTAGATTTGGGGTTAGGTTTAGATTTGGGGTTAGGTTTAGATTTTAGGTTTAGATTTGGGGTTAGGTTTAGATTTTAGGTTTAGATTTGGGGTTAGGTTTAGACTTGGGGTTAGGTTTAGATTTTAGGTTTAGATTTGGGGTTAGGTTTAGATTTTAGGTTTAGATTTGGGGTTAGGTTTAGATTTGGGGTTAGGTTTAGATTTTAGGTTTAGATTTGGGGTTAGGTTTAGATTTTGGGTTAGGTTTAGATTTTAGGTTTAGATTTGGGGTTAGGTTTAGATTTGGGGTTAGGTTTAGATTTTAGGTTTAGATTTGGGGTTAGGTTTAGATTTTAGGTTTAGATTTGGGGTTAGGTTTAGATTTTAGGTTTAGATTTGGGGTTAGGTTTAGATTTTATGTTTAGATATGGGGTTAGGTTTAGATTTGGGGTTAGGTTTAGATTTTAGGTTTAGATTTGGCGTTAGGTTTAGATTTGGGGTTAGGTTTAGATTTTAGGTTTAGATTTGGGGTTAGGTTTATATTTTAGGTTTAGATTTGGGGTTAGGTTTAGATTTGGGGTTAGGTTTAGATTTTAGGTTTAGATTTGGGGTTAGGTTTAGATTTTAGGTTTAGATTTTAGGTTTAGATTTGGGGTTAGGTTTAGATTTTAGGTTTAGATTTGGGGTTAGGTTTAGATTTTAAGTTTAGATATGGGGTTAGGTTTAGATTTTAGGTTTAGATTTGGGGTTAGGTTTAGATTTGGGGTTAGGTTTATATTTTAGGATTAGATTTGGGGTTAGGTTTAGATTTGGGGTTAGGTTTAGATTTTAGGTTTAGATTTGGGGTTAGGTTTAGATTTTAGGTTTAGATTTTAGGTTTAGATTTGGGGTTAGGTTTAGATTTTAGGTTTAGATTTGGGGTTAGGTTTAGATTTTAGGTTTAGATTTGGGGTTAGGTTTAGATTTGGGGTTAGGTTTAGATTTTAGGTTTAGATTTGGGGTTAGGTTTAGATTTGGGGTTAGGTTTAGATTTTAGGTTTAGATTTGGGGTTAGGTTTAGATTTTAGGTTTAGATTTGGGGTTAGGTTTAGACTTGGGGTTAGGTTTAGATTTTAGGTTTAGATTTGGGGTTAGGTTTAGATTTTAGGTTTAGATTTGGGGTTAGGTTTAGATTTGGGGTTAGGTTTAGATTTTAGGTTTAGATTTGGGGTTAGGTTTAGATTTTGGGTTAGGTTTAGATTTTAGGTTTAGATTTGGGGTTAGGTTTAGATTTGGGGTTAGGTTTAGATTTTAGGTTTAGATTTGGGGTTAGGTTTAGATTTTAGGTTTAGATTTGGGGTTAGGTTTAGATTTGGGGTTAGGTTTAGATTTTAGGTTTAGATTTGGGGTTAGGTTTAGATTTTATGTTTAGATATGGGGTTAGGTTTAGATTTGGGGTTAGGTTTAGATTTTAGGTTTAGATTTGGCGTTAGGTTTAGATTTGGGGTTAGGTATAGATTTTAGGTTTAGATTTGGGGTTAGGTTTATATTTTAGGTTTAGATTTGGGGTTAGGTTTAGATTTGGGGTTAGGTTTAGATTTTAGGTTTAGATTTGGGGTTAGGTTTAGATTTTAGGTTTAGATTTTAGGTTTAGATTTGGGGTTAGGTTTAGATTTTAGGTTTAGATTTGGGGTTAGGTTTAGATTTTAAGTTTAGATATGGGGTTAGGTTTAGATTTTAGGTTTAGATTTGGGGTTAGGTTTAGATTTGGGGTTAGGTTTATATTTTAGGATTAGATTTGGGGTTAGGTTTAGATTTGGGGTTAGGTTTAGATTTTAGGTTTAGATTTGGGGTTAGGTTTAGATTTTAGGTTTAGATTTTAGGTTTAGATTTGGGGTTAGGTTTAGATTTTAGGTTTAGATTTGGGGTTAGGTTTAGATTTTAGGTTTAGATTTGGATTTAGGTTTAGATTTTAGGTTTAGATTTGGTGTTAGGTTTAGATTTTAGGTTTAGATTTGGGGTTAGGTTTAGATTTTAGGTTTAGATTTGGGGTTAGGTTTAGATTTTAGGTTTAGATTTGGTGTTAGGTTTAGATTTTAGGTTTAGATTTGGGGTTAGGTTTAGATTTTAGGTTTAGATTTGGGGTTAGGTTTAGATTTGGGGTTAGGTTTAGATTTTTGGTTTAGATTTGGGGTTAGGTTTAGATTTTAGGTTTAGATATGGGGTTAGGTTTAGATTTGGGGTTAGGTTTAGATTTTAGGTTTAGATTTGGGGTTAGGTTTAGATTTTGGGTTAGGTTTAGATTTTAGGTTTAGATTTGGGGTTAGGTTTAGATTTTAGGTTTAGATTTGGGGTTAGGTGTAGATTTGGGGTTAGGTTTAGATTTTAGGTTTAGATTTGGGGTTAGGTTTAGATTTTAGGTTTAGATTTGGGGTTAGGTTTAGATTTTAGGTTTAGATTTGGGGTTAGGTGTAGATTTGGGGTTAGGTTTAGATTTTAGGTTTAGATTTGGGGTTAGGTTTAGATTTTAGGTTTAGATTTTAGGTTTAGATTTGGGGTTAGGTTTAGATTTTAGGTTTAGATTTGGGGTTAGGTTTAGATTTGGGGTTAGGTTTAGATTTTAGGTTTAGATTTGGGGTTAGGTTTAGATTTGGGGTTAGGTTTAGATTTTAGGTTTAGATTTGGGGTTAGGTTTAGATTTTAGGTTTAGATTTGGGGTAAGGTTTACATTTGGGCTTAGGTTTAGATTTTAGGTTTTGATTTGGGGTTAGGTTTAGATTTCGGGTTAGGTTTAGATTTTAGGTTTAGATTTGGGTTTAGGTTTAGATTTTATGTTTAGATTTGGGGTTAGGTTTAGATTTGGGTTTAGGTTTAGATTTTATGTTTAGATTTGGGTTTAGGTTTAGATTTTAGGTTTAGATTTGGGGTTAGGTTTATATTTTAGGTTTAGATTTGGGGTTAGGTTTAGATTTTAGGTTTAGATTTTAGGTTTAGATTTGGGGTTAGGTTTAGATTTTAGGTTTAGATTTTAGGTTTAGATTTGGGGTTAGGTTTAGATTTTAGGTTTAGATTTGGGGTTAGGTTTAGATTTTAAGTTTAGATTTGGGGTTAGGTTTAGATTTTAGGTTTAGATTTGGGGTTAGGTTTAGATTTGGGGTTAGGTTTAGATTTTAGGTTTAGATTTGGGGTTAGGTTTAGATTTGGGGTTAGGTTTAGATTTTAGGTTTAGATTTGGGGTTAGGTTTAGATTTTAGGTTTAGATTTGGGGTTAGGTTTAGATTTTAGGTTAGGTTTAGATTTTAGGTTTAGATTTGGGGTTAGGTTTAGATTTGGGGTTAGGTTTAGATTTTAGGTTTAGATTTGGGGTTAGGTTTAGATTTTAGGTTTAGATTTTAGGTTTAGATTTGGGGTTAGGTTTAGATTTTAGGTTTAGATTTGGGGTTAGGTTTAGATTTTAGGTTTAGATTTGGGGTTAGGTTTAGAATTGGGGTTAGGTTTAGATTTTAGGTTTAGATTTGGGGTTAGGTTTAGATTTTAGGTTTAGATTTGGGGTTAGGTTTAGATTTGGGGTTAGGTTTAGATTTTAGGTTTAGATTTGGGGTTAGGTTTAGATTTGGGGTTAGGTTTAGATTTTAGGTTTAGATTTGGGGTTAGGTTTAGATTTTAGGTTTAGATTTAAGGTTTAGATTTGGGGTTAGGTTTAGATTTTAGGTTTAGATTTGGGGTTAGGTTTAGATTTGGGGTTAGGTTTAGATTTTAGGTTTAGATTTGGGGTTAGGTTTAGATTTGGGGTTAGGTTTAGATTTTAGGTTTAGATTAGGGGTTAGGTTTAGATTTTAGGTTTAGATTTGGGGTTAGGTTTAGACTTGGGGTTAGGTTTAGATTTTAGGTTTAGATTTGGGGTTAGGTTTAGATTTTAGGTTTAGATTTGGGGTTAGGTTTAGATTTTAGGTTTAGATTTGGGGTTAGGTTTAGATTTTATGTTTAGATATGGGGTTAGGTTTAGATTTGGGGTTAGGTTTAGATTTTAGGTTTAGATTTGGCGTTAGGTTTAGATTTGGGGTTAGGTTTAGATTTTAGGTTTAGATTTGGGGTTAGGTTTATATTTTAGGTTTAGATTTGGGGTTAGGTTTAGATTTGGGGTTAGGTTTAGATTTTAGGTTTAGATTTGGGGTTAGGTTTAGATTTTAGGTTTAGATTTTAGGTTTAGATTTGGGGTTAGGTTTAGATTTTAGGTTTAGATTTGGGGTTAGGTTTAGATTTTAAGTTTAGATATGGGGTTAGGTTTAGATTTTAGGTTTAGATTTGGGGTTAGGTTTAGATTTGGGGTTAGGTTTATATTTTAGGATTAGATTTGGGGTTAGGTTTAGATTTGGGGTTAGGTTTAGATTTTAGGTTTAGATTTGGGGTTAGGTTTAGATTTTAGGTTTAGATTTTAGGTTTAGATTTGGGGTTAGGTTTAGATTTTAGGTTTAGATTTGGGGTTAGGTTTAGATTTTAGGTTTAGATTTGGGGTTAGGTTTAGATTTTAGGTTTAGATTTGGGGTTAGGTTTAGATTTTAGGTTTAGATTTGGGGTTAGGTTTAGATTTTAGGTTTAGATTTGGTGTTAGGTTTAGATTTTAGGTTTAGATTTGGGGTTAGGTTTAGATTTTAGGTTTAGATTTGGGGTTAGGTTTAGATTTTAGGTTTAGATTTGGTGTTAGGTTTAGATTTTAGGTTTAGATTTGGGGTTAGGTTTAGATTTGGGGTTAGGTTTAGATTTTAGGTTTAGATTTGGGGTTAGGTTTAGATTTTAGGTTTAGATTTGGGGTTAGGTTTAGATTTGGGGTTAGGTTTAGATTTTAGGTTTAGATTTGGGGTTAGGTTTAGATTTTAGGTTTAGATTTGGGGTTAGGTTTAGACTTGGGGTTAGGTTTAGATTTTAGGTTTAGATTTGGGGTTAGGTTTAGATTTTAGGTTTAGATTTGGGGTTAGGTTTAGATTTGGGGTTAGGTTTAGATTTTAGGTTTAGATTTGGGGTTAGGTTTAGATTTTGGGTTAGGTTTAGATTTTAGGTTTAGATTTGGGGTTAGGTTTAGATTTGGGGTTAGGTTTAGATTTTAGGTTTAGATTTGGGGTTAGGTTTAGATTTTAGGTTTAGATTTGGGGTTAGGTTTAGATTTTAGGTTTAGATTTGGGGTTAGGTTTAGATTTTATGTTTAGATATGGGGTTAGGTTTAGATTTGGGGTTAGGTTTAGATTTTAGGTTTAGATTTGGCGTTAGGTTTAGATTTGGGGTTAGGTTTAGATTTTAGGTTTAGATTTGGGGTTAGGTTTAGATTTTAGGTTTAGATTTGGGGTTAGGTTTAGATTTGGGGTTAGGTTTAGATTTTAGGTTTAGATTTGGGGTTAGGTTTAGATTTTAGGTTTAGATTTTAGGTTTAGATTTGGGGTTAGGTTTAGATTTTAGGTTTACATTTGGGCTTAGGTTTAGATTTTAAGTTTAGATATGGGGTTAGGTTTAGATTTTAGGTTTAGATTTGGGGTTAGGTTTAGATTTGGGGTTAGGTTTATATTTTAGGATTAGATTTGGGGTTAGGTTTAGATTTGGGGTTAGGTTTAGATTTTAGGTTTAGATTTGGGGTTAGGTTTAGATTTTAGGTTTAGATTTTAGGTTTAGATTTGGGGTTAGGTTTAGATTTTAGGTTTAGATTTGGGGTTAGGTTTAGATTTTAGGTTTAGATTTGGGGTTAGGTTTAGATTTTAGGTTTAGATTTGGGGTTAGGTTTAGATTTTAGGTTTAGATTTGGGGTTAGGTTTAGATTTTAGGTTTAGATTTGGGGTTAGGTTTAGATTTTAGGTTTAGATTTGGTGTTAGGTTTAGATTTTAGGTTTAGATTTGGGGTTAGGTTTAGATTTTAGGTTTAGATTTGGGGTTAGGTTTAGATTTTAGGTTTAGATTTGGTGTTAGGTGTAGATTTTAGGTTTAGATTTGGGGTTAGGTTTAGATTTTAGGTTTAGATTTGGGGTTAGGTTTAGATTTGGGGTTAGGTTTAGATTTTTGGTTTAGATTTGGGGTTAGGTTTAGATTTTAGGTTTAGATATGGGGTTAGGTTTAGATTTGGGGTTAGGTTTAGATTTTAGGTTTAGATTTGGGGTTAGGTTTAGATTTTGGGTTAGGTTTAGATTTTAGGTTTAGATTTGGGGTTAGGTTTAGATTTTAGGTTTAGATTTGGGGTTAGGTGTAGATTTGGGGTTAGGTTTAGATTTTAGGTTTAGATTTGGGGTTAGGTTTAGATTTTAGGTTTAGATTTTAGGTTTAGATTTGGGGTTAGGTTTAGATTTTAGGTTTAGATTTGGGGTTAGGTTTAGATTTGGGGTTAGGTTTAGATTTTAGGTTTAGATTTGGGGTTAGGTTTAGATTTGGGGTTAGGTTTAGATTTTAGGTTTAGATTTGGGGTTAGGTTTAGATTTTAGGTTTAGATTTGGGGTAAGGTTTACATTTGGGCTTAGGTTTAGATTTTAGGTTTAGATTTGGGGTTAGGTTTAGATTTCGGGTTAGGTTTAGATTTTAGGTTTAGATTTGGGTTTAGGTTTAGATTTTATGTTTAGATTTGGGGTTAGGTTTAGATTTGGGTTTAGGTTTAGATTTTATGTTTAGATTTGGGTTTAGGTTTAGATTTTAGGTTTAGATTTGGGGTTAGGTTTATATTTTAGGTTTAGATTTGGGGTTCGGTTTAGATTTGGGGTTAGGTTTAGATTTTAGGTTTAGATTTGGGGTTAGGTTTAGATTTTAGGTTTAGATTTTAGGTTTAGATTTGGGGTTAGGTTTAGATTTTAGGTTTAGATTTGGGGTTAGGTTTAGATTTTAAGTTTAGATTTGGGGTTAGGTTTAGATTTTAGGTTTAGATTTGGGGTTAGGTTTAGATTTGGGGTTAGGTTTAGATTTTAGGTTTAGATTTGGGGTTAGGTTTAGATTTGGGGTTAGGTTTAGATTTTAGGTTTAGATTTGGGGTTAGGTTTAGATTTTAGGTTTAGATTTGGGGTTAGGTTTAGATTTTAGGTTAGGTTTAGATTTTAGGTTTAGATTTGGGGTTAGGTTTAGATTTGGGGTTAGGTTTAGATTTTAGGTTTAGATTTGGGGTTAGGTTTAGATTTTAGGTTTAGATTTTAGGTTTAGATTTGGGGTTAGGTTTAGATTTTAGGTTTAGATTTGGGGTTAGGTTTAGATTTTAGGATTAGATTTGGGGTTAGGTTTAGAATTGGGGTTAGGTTTAGATTTTAGGTTTAGATTTGGGGTTAGGTTTAGATTTTAGGTTTAGATTTGGGGTTAGGTTTAGATTTGGGGTTAGGTTTAGATTTTAGGTTTAGATTTGGGGTTAGGTTTAGATTTGGGGTTAGGTTTAGATTTTAGGTTTAGATTTAAGGTTTAGATTTGGGGTTAGGTTTAGATTTTAGGTTTAGATTTGGGGTTAGGTTTAGATTTGGGGTTAGGTTTAGATTTTAGGTTTAGATTTGGGGTTAGGTTTAGATTTGGGGTTAGGTTTAGATTTTAGGTTTAGATTAGGGGTTAGGTTTAGATTTTAGGTTTAGATTTGGGGTTAGGTTTAGACTTGGGGTTAGGTTTAGATTTTAGGTTTAGATTTGGGGTTAGGTTTAGATTTTAGGTTTAGATTTGGGGTTAGGTTTAGATTTGGGGTTAGGTTTAGATTTTAGGTTTAGATTTGGGGTTAGGTTTAGATTTGGGGTTAGGTTTAGATTTTAGGTTTAGATTTGGGGTTAGGTTTAGATTTTAGGTTTAGATTTGGGGTTAGGTTTAGATTTGGGGTTAGGGATAGATTTTAGGTTTAGATTTGGGGTTAGGTTTAGATTTTAGGTTTAGATTTGGGGTTAGGTTTAGATTTAAGGTTTAGATTTGGGGTTAGGTTTAGATTTGGGGTTAGGTTTAGATTTTAGGTTTAGATTTGGGGTTAGGTTTAGATTTTAGGTTTAGATTTGGGGTTAGGTTTAGATTTGGAGTTAGGGTTAGATTTTAGGTTTAGATTTGGGGTTAGGTTTAGATTTTAGGTTTAGATTTGGGGTTAGGTTTAGATTTGGGGTTAGGTTTAGATTTTAGGTTTAGATTTGGTGTTAGGTTTAGATTTTAGGTTTAGATTTGGGGTTAGGTTTAGATTTTAGGTTTAGATTTGGGGTTAGGTTTAGATTTGGGGTTAGGTTTAGATTTTTGGTTTAGATTTGGGGTTAGGTTTAGATTTTAGGTTTAGATATGGGGTTAGGTTTAGATTTGGGGTTAGGTTTAGATTTTAGGTTTAGATTTGGGGTTAGGTTTAGATTTTGGGTTAGGTTTAGATTTTAGGTTTAGATTTGGGGTTAGGTTTAGATTTTAGGTTTAGATTTGGGGTTAGGTGTAGATTTGGGGTTAGGTTTAGATTTTAGGTTTAGATTTGGGGTTAGGTTTAGATTTTAGGTTTAGATTTGGGGTTAGGTTTAGATTTTAGGTTTAGATTTGGGGTTAGGTTTAGATTTTAGGTTTAGATTTGGGGTTAGGTGTAGATTTGGGGTTAGGTTTAGATTTTAGGTTTAGATTTGGGGTTAGGTTTAGATTTTAGGTTTAGATTTTAGGTTTAGATTTGGGGTTAGGTTTAGATTTTAGGTTTAGATTTGGGGTTAGGTTTAGATTTGGGGTTAGGTTTAGATTTTAGGTTTAGATTTGGGGTTAGGTTTAGATTTGGGGTTAGGTTTAGATTTTAGGTTTAGATTTGGGGTTAGGTTTAGATTTTAGGTTTAGATTTGGGGTAAGGTTTACATTTGGGCTTAGGTTTAGATTTTAGGTTTAGATTTGGGGTTAGGTTTAGATTTCGGGTTAGGTTTAGATTTTAGGTTTAGATTTGGGTTTAGGTTTAGATTTTATGTTTAGATTTGGGGTTAGGTTTAGATTTGGGTTTAGGTTTAGATTTTATGTTTAGATTTGGGTTTAGGTTTAGATTTTAGGTTTAGATTTGGGGTTAGGTTTATATTTTAGGTTTAGATTTGGGGTTCGGTTTAGATTTGGGGTTAGGTTTAGATTTTAGGTTTAGATTTGGGGTTAGGTTTAGATTTTAGGTTTAGATTTTAGGTTTAGATTTGGGGTTAGGTTTAGATTTTAGGTTTAGATTTGGGGTTAGGTTTAGATTTTAAGTTTAGATTTGGGGTTAGGTTTAGATTTTAGGTTTAGATTTGGGGTTAGGTTTAGATTTGGGGTTAGGTTTAGATTTTAGGTTTAGATTTGGGGTTAGGTTTAGATTTGGGGTTAGGTTTAGATTTTAGGTTTAGATTTGGGGTTAGGTTTAGATTTTAGGTTTAGATTTGGGGTTAGGTTTAGATTTTAGGTTAGGTTTAGATTTTAGGTTTAGATTTGGGGTTAGGTTTAGATTTGGGGTTAGGTTTAGATTTTAGGTTTAGATTTGGGGTTAGGTTTAGATTTTAGGTTTAGATTTTAGGTTTAGATTTGGGGTTAGGTTTAGATTTTAGGTTTAGATTTGGGGTTAGGTTTAGATTTTAGGATTAGATTTGGGGTTAGGTTTAGAATTGGGGTTAGGTTTAGATTTTAGGTTTAGATTTGGGGTTAGGTTTAGATTTTAGGTTTAGATTTGGGGTTAGGTTTAGATTTGGGGTTAGGTTTAGATTTTAGGTTTAGATTTGGGGTTAGGTTTAGATTTGGGGTTAGGTTTAGATTTTAGGTTTAGATTTAAGGTTTAGATTTGGGGTTAGGTTTAGATTTTAGGTTTAGATTTGGGGTTAGGTTTAGATTTTAGGTTTAGATTTGGGGTTAGGTTTAGACTTGGGGTTAGGTTTAGATTTTAGGTTTAGATTTGGGGTTAGGTTTAGATTTTAGGTTTAGATTTGGGGTTAGGTTTAGATTTGGGGTTAGGTTTAGATTTTAGGTTTAGATTTGGGGTTAGGTTTAGATTTGGGGTTAGGTTTAGATTTTAGGTTTAGATTTTAGGTTTAGATTTGGGGTTAGGTTTAGATTTTAGGTTTAGATTAGGGGTTAGGTTTAGATTTTAGGTTTAGATTTGGGGTTAGGTTTAGACTTGGGGTTAGGTTTAGATTTTAGGTTTAGATTTGGGGTTAGGTTTAGATTTTAGGTTTAGATTTGGGGTTAGGTTTAGATTTGGGGTTAGGTTTAGATTTTAGGTTTAGATTTGGGGTTAGGTTTAGATTTGGGGTTAGGTTTAGATTTTAGGTTTAGATTTGGGGTTAGGTTTAGATTTTAGGTTTAGATTTGGGGTTAGGTTTAGATTTGGGGTTAGGGATAGATTTTAGGTTTAGATTTGGGGTTAGGTTTAGATTTTAGGTTTAGATTTGGGGTTAGGTTTAGATTTAAGGTTTAGATTTGGGGTTAGGTTTAGATTTGGGGTTAGGTTTAGATTTTAGGTTTAGATTTGGGGTTAGGTTTAGATTTTAGGTTTAGATTTGGGGTTAGGTTTAGATTTGGAGTTAGGGTTAGATTTTAGGTTTAGATTTGGGGTTAGGTTTAGATTTTAGGTTTAGATTTGGGGTTAGGTTTAGATTTGGGGTTAGGTTTAGATTTTAGGTTTAGATTTGGGGTTAGGTTTAGATTTTGGGTTAGGTTTAGATTTTAGGTTTAGATTTGGGGTTAGGTTTAGATTTGGGGTTAGGTTTAGATTTTAGGTTTAGATTTGGGGTTAGGTTTAGATTTTAGGTTTAGATTTGGGGTTAGGTTTAGATTTTAGGTTTAGATTTGGGGTTAGGTTTAGATTTTATGTTTAGATATGGGGTTAGGTTTAGATTTGGGGTTAGGTTTAGATTTTAGGTTTAGATTTGGCGTTAGGTTTAGATTTGGGGTTAGGTTTAGATTTTAGGTTTAGATTTGGGGTTAGGTTTATATTTTAGGTTTAGATTTGGGGTTAGGTTTAGATTTGGGGTTAGGTTTAGATTTTAGGTTTAGATTTGGGGTTAGGTTTAGATTTTAGGTTTAGATTTTAGGTTTAGATTTGGGGTTAGGTTTAGATTTTAGGTTTAGATTTGGGGTTAGGTTTAGATTTTAAGTTTAGATATGGGGTTAGGTTTAGATTTGGGGTTAGGTTTATATTTTAGGATTAGATTTGGGGTTAGGTTTAGATTTGGGGTTAGGTTTAGATTTTAGGTTTAGATTTGGGGTTAGGTTTAGATTTTAGGTTTAGATTTGGGGTTAGGTTTATAGTTTAGGATTAGATTTGGGGTTAGGTTTAGATTTGGGGTTAGGTTTAGATTTTAGGTTTAGATTTGGGGTTAGGTTTAGATTTTAGGTTTAGATTTTAGGTTTAGATTTGGGGTTAGGTTTAGATTTTAGGTTTAGATTTGGGGTTAGGTTTAGATTTTAGGTTTAGATTTGGGGTTAGGTTTAGATTTGGAGTTAGGTTTAGATTTTAGGTTTAGATTTGGGGTTAGGTTTAGATTTTAGGTTTAGATTTGGGGTTAGGTTTAGATTTTAGGTTTAGATTTGGGGTTAGGTTTAGATTTGGGGTTAGGTTTAGATTTTAGGTTTAGATTTGGGGTTAGGTTTAGATTTTAGGTTTAGATTTGGGGTTAGGTTTAGATTTGGGGTTAGGTTTAGATTTTAGGTTTAGATTTGGGGTTAGGTTTAGATTTTAGGTTTAGATTTGGGGTTAGGTTTAGATTTGGGGTTAGGTTTAGATTTTAGGTTTAGATTTGGGGTTAGGTTTAGATTTTAGGTTTAGATTTGGGGTTAGGTTTAGATTTAAGGTTTAGATTTGGGGTTAGGTTTAGATTTGGGGTTAGGTTTAGATTTTAGGTTTAGATTTGGGGTTAGGTTTAGATTTTAGGTTTAGATTTGGGGTTAGGTTTAGACTTGGGGTTAGGTTTAGATTTTAGGTTTAGATTTGGGGTTAGGTTTAGATTTTAGGTTTAGATTTGGGGTTAGGTTTAGATTTGGGGTTAGGTTTAGATTTTAGGTTTAGATTTGGGGTTAGGTTTAGATGTTGGGTTAGGTTTAGATTTTAGGTTTAGATTTGGGGTTAGGTTTAGATTTGGGGTTAGGTTTAGATTTTAGGTTTAGATTTGGGGTTAGGTTTAGATTTTAGGTTTAGATTTGGGGTTAGGTTTAGATTTTAGGTTTAGATTTGGGGTTAGGTTTAGATTTTATGTTTAGATATGGGGTTAGGTTTAGATTTGGGGTTAGGTTTAGATTTTAGGTTTAGATTTGGCGTTAGGTTTAGATTTGGGGTTAGGTTTAGATTTTAGGTTTAGATTTGGGGTTAGGTTTATATTTTAGGTTTAGATTTGGGGTTAGGTTTAGATTTGGGGTTAGGTTTAGATTTTAGGTTTAGATTTGGGGTTAGGTTTAGATTTTAGGTTTAGATTTTAGGTTTAGATTTGGGGTTAGGTTTAGATTTTAGGTTTAGATTTGGGGTTAGGTTTAGATTTTAAGTTTAGATATGGGGTTAGGTTTAGATTTTAGGTTTAGATTTGGGGTTAGGTTTAGATTTGGGGTTAGGTTTATATTTTAGGATTAGATTTGGGGTTAGGTTTAGATTTGGGGTTAGGTTTAGATTTTAGGTTTAGATTTGGGGTTAGGTTTAGATTTTAGGTTTAGATTTTAGGTTTAGATTTGGGGTTAGGTTTAGATTTTAGGTTTAGATTTGGGGTTAGGTTTAGATTTTAGGTTTAGATTTGGGGTTAGGTTTAGATTTTAGGTTTAGATTTGGTGTTAGGTTTAGATTTTAGGTTTAGATTTGGGGTTAGGTTTAGATTTTAGGTTTAGATTTGGGGTTAGGTTTAGATTTTAGGTTTAGATTTGGTGTTAGGTTTAGATTTTAGGTTTAGATTTGGGGTTAGGTTTAGATTTTAGGTTTAGATTTGGGGTTAGGTTTAGATTTGGGGTTAGGTTTAGATTTTAGGTTTAGATTTGGGGTTAGGTTTAGATTTGGGGTTAGGTTTAGATTTTAGGTTTAGATTTGGGGTTAGGTTTAGATTTTAGGTTTAGATTTGGGGTTAGGTTTAGACTTGGGGTTAGGTTTAGATTTTAGGTTTAGATTTGGGGTTAGGTTTAGATTTTAGGTTTAGATTTGGGGTTAGGTTTAGATTTGGGGTTAGGTTTAGATTTTAGGTTTAGATTTGGGGTTAGGTTTAGATTTTGGGTTAGGTTTAGATTTTAGGTTTAGATTTGGGGTTAGGTTTAGATTTGGGGTTAGGTTTAGATTTTAGGTTTAGATTTGGGGTTAGGTTTAGATTTTAGGTTTAGATTTGGGGTTAGGTTTAGATTTTAGGTTTAGATTTGGGGTTAGGTTTAGATTTTATGTTTAGATATGGGGTTAGGTTTAGATTTGGGGTTAGGTTTAGATTTTAGGTTTAGATTTGGCGTTAGGTTTAGATTTGGGGTTAGGTTTAGATTTTAGGTTTAGATTTGGGGTTAGGTTTATATTTTAGGTTTAGATTTGGGGTTAGGTTTAGATTTGGGGTTAGGTTTAGATTTTAGGTTTA
Organism: Patagioenas fasciata; assembly: GCF_037038585.1. Classification (NCBI taxonomy): domain Eukaryota; kingdom Metazoa; phylum Chordata; class Aves; order Columbiformes; family Columbidae; genus Patagioenas; species Patagioenas fasciata. The sequence goes on from NC_092528.1 coordinate 132,260, forward strand.
GATTTGGGGTTAGGTTTAGATTTTAGGTTTAGATTTTAGGTTTAGATTTGGGGTTAGGTTTAGATTTTAGGTTTAGATTTGGGGTTAGGTTTAGATTTTAAGTTTAGATATGGGGTTAGGTTTAGATTTTAGGTTTAGATTTGGGGTTAGGTTTAGATTTGGGGTTAGGTTTATATTTTAGGATTAGATTTGGGGTTAGGTTTAGATTTGGGGTTAGGTTTAGATTTTAGGTTTAGATTTGGGGTTAGGTTTAGATTTTAGGTTTAGATTTTAGGTTTAGATTTGGGGTTAGGTTTAGATTTTAGGTTTAGATTTGGGGTTAGGTTTAGATTTTAGGTTTAGATTTGGGGTTAGGTTTAGATTTTAGGTTTAGATTTGGGGTTAGGTTTAGATTTTAGGTTTAGATTTGGGGTTAGGTTTAGATTTTAGGTTTAGATTTGGGGTTAGGTTTAGATTTTAGGTTTAGATTTGGTGTTAGGTTTAGATTTTAGGTTTAGATTTGGGGTTAGGTTTAGATTTTAGGTTTAGATTTGGGGTTAGGTTTAGATTTTAGGTTTAGATTTGGTGTTAGGTTTAGATTTTAGGTTTAGATTTGGGGTTAGGTTTAGATTTTAGGTTTAGATTTGGGGTTAGGTTTAGATTTGGGGTTAGGTTTAGATTTTTGGTTTAGATTTGGGGTTAGGTTTAGATTTTAGGTTTAGATATGGGGTTAGGTTTAGATTTGGGGTTAGGTTTAGATTTTAGGTTTAGATTTGGGGTTAGGTTTAGATTTTGGGTTAGGTTTAGATTTTAGGTTTAGATTTGGGGTTAGGTTTAGATTTTAGGTTTAGATTTGGGGTTAGGTGTAGATTTGGGGTTAGGTTTAGATTTTAGGTTTAGATTTGGGGTTAGGTTTAGATTTTAGGTTTAGATTTGGGGTTAGGTTTAGATTTTAGGTTTAGATTTGGGGTTAGGTTTAGATTTTAGGTTTAGATTTGGGGTTAGGTGTAGATTTGGGGTTAGGTTTAGATTTTAGGTTTAGATTTGGGGTTAGGTTTAGATTTTAGGTTTAGATTTTAGGTTTAGATTTGGGGTTAGGTTTAGATTTTAGGTTTAGATTTGGGGTTAGGTTTAGATTTGGGGTTAGGTTTAGATTTTAGGTTTAGATTTGGGGTTAGGTTTAGATTTGGGGTTAGGTTTAGATTTTAGGTTTAGATTTGGGGTTAGGTTTAGATTTTAGGTTTAGATTTGGGGTAAGGTTTACATTTGGGCTTAGGTTTAGATTTTAGGTTTTGATTTGGGGTTAGGTTTAGATTTCGGGTTAGGTTTAGATTTTAGGTTTACATTTGGGTTTAGGTTTAGATTTTATGTTTAGATTTGGGGTTAGGTTTAGATTTGGGGTTAGGTTTAGATTTAAGGTTTAGATTTGGGTTTAGGTTTAGATTTTAGGTTTAGATTTGGGGTTAGGTTTATATTTTAGGTTTAGATTAAGGGGTTCGGTTTAGATTTGGGGTTAGGTTTAGATTTTAGGTTTAGATTTGGGGTTAGGTTTAGATTTTAGGTTTAGATTTTAGGATAGATTTGGGGTTAGGTTTAGATTTTAGGTTTAGATTTGGGGTTAGGTTTAGATTTTAAGTTTAGATTTGGGGTTAGGTTTAGATTTTAGGTTTAGATTTGGGGTTAGGTTTAGATTTGGGGTTAGGTTTAGATTTTAGGTTTAGATTTGGGGTTAGGTTTAGATTTGGGGTTAGGTTTAGATTTTAGGTTTAGATTTGGGGTTAGGTTTAGATTTTAGGTTTAGATTTGGGGTTAGGTTTAGATTTTAGGTTAGGTTTAGATTTTAGGTTTAGATTTGGGGTTAGGTTTAGATTTGGGGTTAGGTTTAGATTTTAGGTTTAGATTTGGGGTTAGGTTTAGATTTTAGGTTTAGATTTTAGGTTTAGATTTGGGGTTAGGTTTAGATTTTAGGTTTAGATTTGGGGTTAGGTTTAGATTTTAGGTTTAGATTTGGGGTTAGGTTTAGAATTGGGGTTAGGTTTAGATTTTAGGTTTAGATTTGGGGTTAGGTTTAGATTTTAGGTTTAGATTTGGGGTTAGGTTTAGATTTGGGGTTAGGTTTAGATTTTAGGTTTAGATTTGGGGTTAGGTTTAGATTTGGGGTTAGGTTTAGATTTTAGGTTTAGATTTGGGGTTAGGTTTAGATTTTAGGTTTAGATTTAAGGTTTAGATTTGGGGTTAGGTTTAGATTTTAGGTTTAGATTTGGGGTTAGGTTTAGATTTGGGGTTAGGTTTAGATTTTAGGTTTAGATTTGGGGTTAGGTTTAGATTTGGGGTTAGGTTTAGATTTTAGGTTTAGATTAGGGGTTAGGTTTAGATTTTAGGTTTAGATTTGGGGTTAGGTTTAGACTTGGGGTTAGGTTTAGATTTTAGGTTTAGATTTGGGGTTAGGTTTAGATTTTAGGTTTAGATTTGGGGTTAGGTTTAGATTTTAGGTTTAGATTTGGGGTTAGGTTTAGATTTTATGTTTAGATATGGGGTTAGGTTTAGATTTGGGGTTAGGTTTAGATTTTAGGTTTAGATTTGGCGTTAGGTTTAGATTTGGGGTTAGGTTTAGATTTTAGGTTTAGATTTGGGGTTAGGTTTATATTTTAGGTTTAGATTTGGGGTTAGGTTTAGATTTGGGGTTAGGTTTAGATTTTAGGTTTAGATTTGGGGTTAGGTTTAGATTTTAGGTTTAGATTTTAGGTTTAGATTTGGGGTTAGGTTTAGATTTTAGGTTTAGATTTGGGGTTAGGTTTAGATTTTAAGTTTAGATATGGGGTTAGGTTTAGATTTTAGGTTTAGATTTGGGGTTAGGTTTAGATTTGGGGTTAGGTTTATATTTTAGGATTAGATTTGGGGTTAGGTTTAGATTTGGGGTTAGGTTTAGATTTTAGGTTTAGATTTGGGGTTAGGTTTAGATTTTAGGTTTAGATTTTAGGTTTAGATTTGGGGTTAGGTTTAGATTTTAGGTTTAGATTTGGGGTTAGGTTTAGATTTTAGGTTTAGATTTGGGGTTAGGTTTAGATTTTAGGTTTAGATTTGGGGTTAGGTTTAGATTTTAGGTTTAGATTTGGGGTTAGGTTTAGATTTTAGGTTTAGATTTGGGGTTAGGTTTAGATTTTAGGTTTAGATTTGGTGTTAGGTTTAGATTTTAGGTTTAGATTTGGGGTTAGGTTTAGATTTTAGGTTTAGATTTGGGGTTAGGTTTAGATTTTAGGTTTAGATTTGGTGTTAGGTTTAGATTTTAGGTTTAGATTTGGGGTTAGGTTTAGATTTTAGGTTTAGATTTGGGGTTAGGTTTAGATTTGGGGTTAGGTTTAGATTTTAGGTTTAGATTTGGGGTTAGGTTTAGATTTGGGGTTAGGTTTAGATTTTAGGTTTAGATTTGGGGTTAGGTTTAGATTTTAGGTTTAGATTTGGGGTTAGGTTTAGACTTGGGGTTAGGTTTAGATTTTAGGTTTAGATTTGGGGTTAGGTTTAGATTTTAGGTTTAGATTTGGGGTTAGGTTTAGATTTGGGGTTAGGTTTAGATTTTAGGTTTAGATTTGGGGTTAGGTTTAGATTTTGGGTTAGGTTTAGATTTTAGGTTTAGATTTGGGGTTAGGTTTAGATTTGGGGTTAGGTTTAGATTTTAGGTTTAGATTTGGGGTTAGGTTTAGATTTTAGGTTTAGATTTGGGGTTAGGTTTAGATTTTAGGTTTAGATTTGGGGTTAGGTTTAGATTTTATGTTTAGATATGGGGTTAGGTTTAGATTTGGGGTTAGGTTTAGATTTTAGGTTTAGATTTGGCGTTAGGTTTAGATTTGGGGTTAGGTTTAGATTTTAGGTTTAGATTTGGGGTTAGGTTTAGATTTTAGGTTTAGATTTGGGGTTAGGTTTAGATTTGGGGTTAGGTTTAGATTTTAGGTTTAGATTTGGGGTTAGGTTTAGATTTTAGGTTTAGATTTTAGGTTTAGATTTGGGGTTAGGTTTAGATTTTAGGTTTAGATTTGGGGTTAGGTTTAGATTTTAAGTTTAGATATGGGGTTAGGTTTAGATTTTAGGTTTAGATTTGGGGTTAGGTTTAGATTTGGGGTTAGGTTTATATTTTAGGATTAGATTTGGGGTTAGGTTTAGATTTGGGGTTAGGTTTAGATTTTAGGTTTAGATTTGGGGTTAGGTTTAGATTTTAGGTTTAGATTTTAGGTATAGATTTGGGGTTAGGTTTAGATTTTAGGTTTAGATTTGGGGTTAGGTTTAGATTTTAGGTTTAGATTTGGGGTTAGGTTTAGATTTTAGGTTTAGATTTGGGGTTAGGTTTAGATTTTAGGTTTAGATTTGGGGTTAGGTTTAGATTTTAGGTTTAGATTTGGGGTTAGGATTAGATTTTAGGTTTAGATTTGGGGTTAGGTTTAGATTTGGGGTTAGGTTTAGATTTTAGGTTTAGATTTGGGGTTAGGTTTAGATTTGGGGTTAGGTTTAGATTTTTGGTTTAGATTTGGGGTTAGGTTTAGATTTGGGGTTAGGTTTAGATTTTAGGTTTAGATTTGGCGTTAGGTTTAGATTTGGGGTTAGGTTTAGATTTTAGGTTTAGATTTGGGGTTAGGTTTATATTTTAGGTTTAGATTTGGGGTTAGGTGTAGATTTGGGGTTAGGTTTAGATTTTAGGTTTAGATTTGGGGTTAGGTTTAGATTTTAGGTTTAGATTTTAGGTTTAGATTTGGGGTTAGGTTTAGATTTTAGGTTTAGATTTGGGGTTAGGTTTAGATTTTAAGTTTAGATATGGGGTTAGGTTTAGATTTTAGGTTTAGATTTGGGGTTAGGTTTAGATTTGGGGTTAGGTTTATATTTTAGGATTAGATTTGGGGTTAGGTTTAGATTTGGGGTTAGGTTTAGATTTTAGGTTTAGATTTGGGGTTAGGTTTAGATTTTAGGTTTAGATTTGGGGTTAGGTTTAGATTTTAGGTTTATATTTGGGGTAAGGTTTAGATTTGGGGTTAGGTTTAGATTTTAGGTTTAGGTTTGGGGTTAGTTTTAGATTTTAGGTTTAGATTTGGGGTTAGGTTTAGATTTTAGGTTTGGATTTGGGGTTAGGTTTAGATTTGGGGTTAGGTTTAGATTTTAGGTTTAGATTTGGGGTTAGGTTTAGATTTTAGGTTTAGATTTGGGGTTAGGTTTAGATTTTATGTTTAGATATGGGGTTAGGTTTAGATTTGGGGTTAGGTTTAGATTTTAGGTTTAGATTTGGCGTTAGGTTTAGATTTGGGGTTAGGTTTAGATTTTAGGTTTAGATTTGGGGTTAGGTTTATATTTTAGGTTTAGATTTGGGGTTAGGTTTAGATTTGGGGTTAGGTTTAGATTTTAGGTTTAGATTTGGGGTTAGGTTTAGATTTTAGGTTTAGATTTTAGGTTTAGATTTGGGGTTAGGTTTAGATTTTAGGTTTAGATTTGGGGTTAGGTTTAGATTTTAAGTTTAGATATGGGGTTAGGTTTAGATTTTAGGTTTAGATTTGGGGTTAGGTTTAGATTTGGGGTTAGGTTTAGATTTTAGGATTAGATTTGGGGTTAGGTTTAGATTTGGGGTTAGGTTTAGATTTTAGGTTTAGATTTGGGGTTAGGTTTAGATTTTAGGTTTAGATTTTAGGTTTAGATTTGGGGTTAGGTTTAGATTTTAGGTTTAGATTTGGGGTTAGGTTTAGATTTTAGGTTTAGATTTGGGGTTAGGTTTAGATTTTAGGTTTAGATTTGGGGTTAGGTTTAGATTTTAGGTTTAGATTTGGGGTTAGGTTTAGATTTTAGGTTTAGATTTGGGGTTAGGTTTAGATTTTAGGTTTAGATTTGGTGTTAGGTTTAGATTTTAGGTTTAGATTTGGGGTTAGGTTTAGATTTTAGGTTTAGATTTGGGGTTAGGTTTAGATTTTAGGTTTAGATTTGGTGTTAGGTTTAGATTTTAGGTTTAGATTTGGGGTTAGGTTTAGATTTTAGGTTTAGATTTGGGGTTAGGTTTAGATTTGGGGTTAGGTTTAGATTTTTGGTTTAGATTTGGGGTTAGGTTTAGATTTTAGGTTTAGATATGGGGTTAGGTTTAGATTTGGGGTTAGGTTTAGATTTTAGGTTTAGATTTGGGGTTAGGTTTAGATTTTGGGTTAGGTTTAGATTTTAGGTTTAGATTTGGGGTTAGGTTTAGATTTTAGGTTTAGATTTGGGGTTAGGTGTAGATTTGGGGTTAGGTTTAGATTTTAGGTTTAGATTTGGGGTTAGGTTTAGATTTTAGGTTTAGATTTGGGGTTAGGTTTAGATTTTAGGTTTAGATTTGGGGTTAGGTTTAGATTTTAGGTTTAGATTTGGGGTTAGGTGTAGATTTGGGGTTAGGTTTAGATTTTAGGTTTAGATTTGGGGTTAGGTTTAGATTTTAGGTTTAGATTTTAGGTTTAGATTTGGGGTTAGGTTTAGATTTTAGGTTTAGATTTGGGGTTAGGTTTAGATTTGGGGTTAGGTTTAGATTTTAGGTTTAGATTTGGGGTTAGGTTTAGATTTGGGGTTAGGTTTAGATTTTAGGTTTAGATTTGGGGTTAGGTTTAGATTTTAGGTTTAGATTTGGGGTAAGGTTTACATTTGGGCTTATGTTTAGATTTTAGGTTTTGATTTGGGGTTAGGTTTAGATTTCGGGTTAGGTTTAGATTTTAGGTTTACATTTGGGTTTAGGTTTAGATTTTATGTTTAGATTTGGGGTTAGGTTTAGATTTGGGTTTAGGTTTAGATTTTATGTTTAGATTTGGGTTTAGGTTTAGATTTTAGGTTTAGATTTGGGGTTAGGTTTATATTTTAGGTTTAGATTTGGGGTTCGGTTTAGATTTGGGGTTAGGTTTAGATTTTAGGTTTAGATTTGGGGTTAGGTTTAGATTTTAGGTTTAGATTTTAGGTTTAGATTTGGGGTTAGGTTTAGATTTTAGGTTTAGATTTGGGGTTAGGTTTAGATTTTAAGTTTAGATTTGGGGTTAGGTTTAGATTTTAGGTTTAGATTTGGGGTTAGGTTTAGATTTGGGGTTAGGTTTAGATTTTAGGTTTAGATTTGGGGTTAGGTTTAGATTTGGGGTTAGGTTTAGATTTTAGGTTTAGATTTGGGGTTAGGTTTAGATTTTAGGTTTAGATTTGGGGTTAGGTTTAGATTTGGGGTTAGGTTTAGATTTTAGGTTTAGATTTGGGGTTAGGTTTAGATTTGGGGTTAGGTTTAGATTTTAGGTTTAGATTTGGGGTTAGGTTTAGATTTTAGGTTTAGATTTTAGGTTTAGATTTGGGGTTAGGTTTAGATTTTAGGTTTAGATTTGGGGTTAGGTTTAGATTTTAGGTTTAGATTTGGGGTTAGGTTTAGAATTGGGGTTAGGTTTAGATTTTAGGTTTAGATTTGGTGTTAGGTTTAGATTTTAGGTTTAGATTTGGGGTTAGGTTTAGATTTGGGGTTAGGTTTAGATTTTAGGTTTAGATTTGGGGTTAGGTTTAGATTTGGGGTTAGGTTTAGATTTTAGGTTTAGATTTGGGGTTAGGTTTAGATTTTAGGTTTAGATTTAAGGTTTAGATTTGGGGTTAGGTTTAGATTTTAGGTTTAGATTTGGGGTTAGGTTTAGATTTGGGGTTAGGTTTAGATTTTAGGTTTAGATTTGGGGTTAGGTTTAGATTTGGGGTTAGGTTTAGATTTTAGGTTTAGATTAGGGGTTAGGTTTAGATTTTAGGTTTAGATTTGGGGTTAGGTTTAGACTTGGGGTTAGGTTTAGATTTTAGGTTTAGATTTGGGGTTAGGTTTAGATTTTAGGTTTAGATTTGGGGTTAGGTTTAGATTTTAGGTTTAGATTTGGGGTTAGGTTTAGATTTTATGTTTAGATATGGGGTTAGGTTTAGATTTGGGGTTAGGTTTAGATTTTAGGTTTAGATTTGGCGTTAGGTTTAGATTTGGGGTTAGGTTTAGATTTTAGGTTTAGATTTGGGGTTAGGTTTATATTTTAGGTTTAGATTTGGGGTTAGGTTTAGATTTGGGGTTAGGTTTAGATTTTAGGTTTAGATTTGGGGTTAGGTTTAGATTTTAGGTTTAGATTTTAGGTTTAGATTTGGGGTTAGGTTTAGATTTTAGGTTTAGATTTGGGGTTAGGTTTAGATTTTAAGTTTAGATATGGGGTTAGGTTTAGATTTTAGGTTTAGATTTGGGGTTAGGTTTAGATTTGGGGTTAGGTTTATATTTTAGGATTAGATTTGGGGTTAGGTTTAGATTTGGGGTTAGGTTTAGATTTTAGGTTTAGATTTGGGGTTAGGTTTAGATTTTAGGTTTAGATTTTAGGTTTAGATTTGGGGTTAGGTTTAGATTTTAGGTTTAGATTTGGGGTTAGGTTTAGATTTTAGGTTTAGATTTGGGGTTAGGTTTAGATTTTAGGTTTAGATTTGGGGTTAGGTTTAGATTTTAGGTTTAGATTTGGGGTTAGGTTTAGATTTTAGGTTTAGATTTGGGGTTAGGTTTAGATTTTAGGTTTAGATTTGGTGTTAGGTTTAGATTTTAGGTTTAGATTTGGGGTTAGGTTTAGATTTTAGGTTTAGATTTGGGGTTAGGTTTAGATTTTAGGTTTAGATTTGGTGTTAGGTTTAGATTTTAGGTTTAGATTTGGGGTTAGGTTTAGATTTTAGGTTTAGATTTGGGGTTAGGTTTAGATTTGGGGTTAGGTTTAGATTTTAGGTTTAGATTTGGGGTTAGGTTTAGATTTGGGGTTAGGTTTAGATTTTAGGTTTAGATTTGGGGTTAGGTTTAGATTTTAGGTTTAGATTTGGGGTTAGGTTTAGACTTGGGGTTAGGTTTAGATTTTAGGTTTAGATTTGGGGTTAGGTTTAGATTTTAGGTTTAGATTTGGGGTTAGGTTTAGATTTGGGGTTAGGTTTAGATTTTAGGTTTAGATTTGGGGTTAGGTTTAGATTTTGGGTTAGGTTTAGATTTTAGGTTTAGATTTGGGGTTAGGTTTAGATTTGGGGTTAGGTTTAGATTTTAGGTTAGGTTTAGATTTTAGGTTTAGATTTGGGGTTAGGTTTAGATTTGGGGTTAGGTTTAGATTTTAGGTTTAGATTTGGGGTTAGGTTTAGATTTTAGGTTTAGATTTTAGGTTTAGATTTGGGGTTAGGTTTAGATTTTAGGTTTAGATTTGGGGTTAGGTTTAGATTTGGGGTTAGGTTTAGATTTTAGGTTTAGATTTGGGGTTAGGTTTAGATTTTAGGTTTAGATTTAAGGTTTAGATTTGGGGTTAGGTTTAGATTTTAGGTTTAGATTTGGGGTTAGGTTTAGATTTGGGGTTAGGTTTAGATTTTAGGTTTAGATTTGGGGTTAGGTTTAGATTTGGGGTTAGGTTTAGATTTTAGGTTTAGATTAGGGGTTAGGTTTAGATTTTAGGTTTAGATTTGTGGTTAGGTTTAGACTTGGGGTTAGGTTTAGATTTTAGGTTTAGATTTGGGGTTAGGTTTAGATTTTAGGTTTAGATTTGGGGTTAGGTTTAGATTTTAGGTTTAGATTTTAGGTTTAGATTTTATGTTTAGATATGGGGTTAGGTTTAGATTTGGGGTTAGGTTTAGATTTTTGGTTTAGATTTGGCGTTAGGTTTAGATTTGGGGTTAGGTTTAGATTTTAGGTTTAGATTTGGGGTTAGGTTTATATTTTAGGTTTAGATTTGGGGTTAGGTTTAGATTTGGGGTTAGGTTTAGATTTTAGGTTTAGATTTGGGGTTAGGTTTAGATTTTAGGTTTAGATTTTAGGTTTAGATTTGGGGTTAGGTTTAGATTTTAGGTTTAGATTTGGGGTTAGGTTTAGATTTTAAGTTTAGATATGGGGTTAGGTTTAGATTTTAGGTTTAGATTTGGGGTTAGGTTTAGATTTGGGGTTAGGTTTATATTTTAGGATTAGATTTGGGGTTAGGTTTAGATTTGGGGTTAGGTTTAGATTTTAGGTTTAGATTTGGGGTTAGGTTTAGATTTTAGGTTTAGATTTTAGGTTTAGATTTGGGGTTAGGTTTAGATTTTAGGTTTAGATTTGGGGTTAGGTTTAGATTTTAGGTTTAGATTTGGGGTTAGGTTTAGATTTTAGGTTTAGATTTGGGGTTAGGTTTAGATTTTAGGTTTAGATTTGGGGTTAGGTTTAGATTTTAGGTTTAGATTTTAGGTTTAGATTTGGGGTTAGGTTTAGATTTTAGGTTTAGATTTGGGGTTAGGTTTAGATTTTAGGTTTAGATTTGGGGTTAGGTTTAGATTTTAGGTTTAGATTTGGGGTTAGGTTTAGATTTTAGGTTTAGATTTGGTGTTAGGTTTAGATTTTAGGTTTAGATTTGGGGTTAGGTTTAGATTTTAGGTTTAGATTTGGGGTTAGGTTTAGATTTGGGGTTAGGTTTAGATTTTAGGTTTAGATTTGGGGTTAGGTTTAGATTTGGGGTTAGGTTTAGATTTTAGGTTTAGATTTGGGGTTAGGTTTAGATTTTAGGTTTAGATTTGGGGTTAGGTTTAGACTTGGGGTTAGGTTTAGATTTTAGGTTTAGATTTGGGGTTAGGTTTAGATTTTAGGTTTAGATTTGGGGTTAGGTTTAGATTTTAGGTTTAGATTTGGGGTTAGGTTTAGATTTTAGGTTTAGATTTGGGGTTAGGTTTAGATTTTATGTTTAGATATGGGGTTAGGTTTAGATTTGGGGTTAGGTTTAGATTTTAGGTTTAGATTTGGCGTTAGGTTTAGATTTGGGGTTAGGTTTAGATTTTAGGTTTAGATTTGGGGTTAGGTTTAGATTTTAGGTTTAGATTTGGGGTTAGGTTTAGATTTGGGGTTAGGTTTAGATTTTAGGTTTAGATTTGGGGTTAGGTTTAGATTTTAGGTTTAGATTTTAGGTTTAGATTTGGGGTTAGGTTTAGATTTTAGGTTTAGATTTGGGGTTAGGTTTAGATTTTAAGTTTAGATATGGGGTTAGGTTTAGATTTTAGGTTTAGATTTGGGGTTAGGTTTAGATTTGGGGTTAGGTTTATATTTTAGGATTAGATTTGGGGTTAGGTTTAGATTTTAGGTTTAGATTTGGGGTTAGGTTTAGATTTTAGGTTTAGATTTTAGGTTTAGATTTGGGGTTAGGTTTAGATTTTAGGTTTAGATTTGGGGTTAGGTTTAGATTTTAGGTTTAGATTTGGGGTTAGGTTTAGATTTTAGGTTTAGATTTGGGGTTAGGTTTAGATTTTAGGTTTAGATTTGGGGTTAGGTTTAGATTTTAGGTTTAGATTTGGGGTTAGGTTTAGATTTTAGGTTTAGATTTGGTGTTAGGTTTAGATTTTAGGTTTAGATTTGGGGTTAGGTTTAGATTTTAGGTTTAGATTTGGGGTTAGGTTTAGATTTTAGGTTTAGATTTGGTGTTAGGTTTAGATTTTAGGTTTAGATTTGGGGTTAGGTTTAGATTTTAGGTTTAGATTTGGTGTTAGGTTTAGATTTTAGGTTTAGATTTGGGGTTAGGTTTAGATTTTAGGTTTAGATTTGGGGTTAGGTTTAGATTTGGGGTTAGGTTTAGATTTTTGGTTTAGATTTGGGGTTAGGTTTAGATTTTAGGTTTAGATATGGGGTTAGGTTTAGATTTGGGGTTAGGTTTAGATTTTAGGTTTAGATTTGGGGTTAGGTTTAGATTTTGGGTTAGGTTTAGATTTTAGGTTTAGATTTGGGGTTAGGTTTAGATTTTAGGTTTAGATTTGGGGTTAGGTGTAGATTTGGGGTTAGGTTTAGATTTTAGGTTTAGATTTGGGGTTAGGTTTAGATTTTAGGTTTAGATTTGGGGTTAGGTTTAGATTTTAGGTTTAGATTTGGGGTTAGGTTTAGATTTTAGGTTTAGATTTGGGGTTAGGTGTAGATTTGGGGTTAGGTTTAGATTTTAGGTTTAGATTTGGGGTTAGGTTTAGATTTTAGGTTTAGATTTTAGGTTTAGATTTGGGGTTAGGTTTAGATTTTAGGGTTAGATTTGGCGTTAGGTTTAGATTTGGGGTTAGGTTTAGATTTTAGGTTTAGATTTGGGGTTAGGTTTAGATTTGGGGTTAGGTTTAGATTTTAGGTTTAGATTTGGGGTTAGGTTTAGATTTTAGGTTTAGATTTGGGGTAAGGTTTACATTTGGGCTTAGGTTTAGATTTTAGGTTTAGATTTGGGGTTAGGTTTAGATTTCGGGTTAGGTTTAGATTTTAGGTTTAGATTTGGGTTTAGGTTTAGATTTTATGTTTAGATTTGGGGTTAGGTTTAGATTTGGGTTTAGGTTTAGATTTTATGTTTAGATTTGGGGTTAGGTTTAGATTTTAGGTTTAGATTTGGGGTTAGGTTTATATTTTAGGTTTAGATTTGGGGTTCGGTTTAGATTTGGGGTTAGGTTTAGATTTTAGGTTTAGATTTGGGGTTAGGTTTAGATTTTAGGTTTAGATTTTAGGTTTAGATTTGGGGTTAGGTTTAGATTTTAGGTTTAGATTTGGGGTTAGGTTTAGATTTTAAGTTTAGATTTGGGGTTAGGTTTAGATTTTAGGTTTAGATTTGGGGTTAGGTTTAGATTTGGGGTTAGGTTTAGATTTTAGGTTTAGATTTGGGGTTAGGTTTAGATTTGGGGTTAGGTTTAGATTTTAGGTTTAGATTTGGGGTTAGGTTTAGATTTTAGGTTTAGATTTGGGGTTAGGTTTAGATTTTAGGTTAGGTTTAGATTTTAGGTTTAGATTTGGGGTTAGGTTTAGATTTGGGGTTAGGTTTAGATTTTAGGTTTAGATTTGGGGTTAGGTTTAGATTTTAGGTTTAGATTTTAGGTTTAGATTTGGGGTTAGGTTTAGATTTTAGGTTTAGATTTGGGGTTAGGTTTAGATTTTAGGTTTAGATTTGGGGTTAGGTTTAGAATTGGGGTTAGGTTTAGATTTTAGGTTTAGATTTGGGGTTAGGTTTAGATTTTAGGTTTAGATTTTAGGTTTAGATTTGGGGTTAGGTTTAGATTTTAGGTTTAGATTTGGGGTTAGGTTTAGATTTTAGGTTTAGATTTGGGGTTAGGTTTAGATTTTAGGTTTAGATTTGGGGTTAGGTTTAGATTTTAGGTTTAGATTTGGGGTTAGGTTTAGATTTTAGGTTTAGATTTGGGGTTAGGTTTAGATTTTAGGTTTAGATTTGGTGTTAGGTTTAGATTTTAGGTTTAGATTTGGGGTTAGGTTTAGATTTTAGGTTTAGATTTGGGGTTAGGTTTAGATTTTAGGTTTAGATTTGGTGTTAGGTTTAGATTTTAGGTTTAGATTTGGGGTTAGGTTTAGATTTTAGGTTTAGATTTGGTGTTAGGTTTAGATTTTAGGTTTAGATTTGGGGTTAGGTTTAGATTTTAGGTTTAGATTTGGGGTTAGGTTTAGATTTGGGGTTAGGTTTAGATTTTTGGTTTAGATTTGGGGTTAGGTTTAGATTTTAGGTTTAGATATGGGGTTAGGTTTAGATTTGGGGTTAGGTTTAGATTTTAGGTTTAGATTTGGGGTTAGGTTTAGATTTTGGGTTAGGTTTAGATTTTAGGTTTAGATTTGGGGTTAGGTTTAGATTTTAGGTTTAGATTTGGGGTTAGGTGTAGATTTGGGGTTAGGTTTAGATTTTAGGTTTAGATTTGGGGTTAGGTTTAGATTTTAGGTTTAGATTTGGGGTTAGGTTTAGATTTTAGGTTTAGATTTGGGGTTAGGTTTAGATTTTAGGTTTAGATTTGGGGTTAGGTGTAGATTTGGGGTTAGGTTTAGATTTTAGGTTTAGATTTGGGGTTAGGTTTAGATTTTAGGTTTAGATTTTAGGTTTAGATTTGGGGTTAGGTTTAGATTTGGGGTTAGGTTTAGATTTTAGGTTTAGATTTGGGGTTAGGTTTAGATTTGGGGTTAGGTTTAGATTTTAGGTTTAGATTTGGGGTTAGGTTTATATTTTAGGTTTAGATTTGGGGTAAGGTTTACATTTGGGCTTAGGTTTAGATTTTAGGTTTAGATTTGGGGTTAGGTTTAGATTTCGGGTTAGGTTTAGATTTTAGGTTTAGATTTGGGTTTAGGTTTAGATTTTATGTTTAGATTTGGGGTTAGGTTTAGATTTGGGTTTAGGTTTAGATTTTATGTTTAGATTTGGGTTTAGGTTTAGATTTTAGGTTTAGATTTGGGGTTCGGTTTAGATTTGGGGTTAGGTTTAGATTTTAGGTTTAGATTTGGGGTTAGGTTTAGATTTTAGGTTTAGATTTTAGGTTTAGATTTGGGGTTAGGTTTAGATTTTAGGTTTAGATTTGGGGTTAGGTTTAGATTTTAAGTTTAGATTTGGGGTTAGGTTTAGATTTTAGGTTTAGATTTGGGGTTAGGTTTAGATTTGGGGTTAGGTTTAGATTTTAGGTTTAGATTTGGGGTTAGGTTTAGATTTTAGGTTTAGATTTGGGGTTAGGTTTAGATTTTAGGTTAGGTTTAGATTTTAGGTTTAGATTTGGGGTTAGGTTTAGATTTGGGGTTAGGTTTAGATTTTAGGTTTAGATTTGGGGTTAGGTTTAGATTTTAGGTTTAGATTTTAGGTTTAGATTTGGGGTTAGGTTTAGATTTTAGGTTTAGATTTGGGGTTAGGTTTAGATTTTAGGTTTAGATTTGGGGTTAGGTTTAGAATTGGGGTTAGGTTTAGATTTTAGGTTTAGATTTGGGGTTAGGTTTAGATTTTAGGTTTAGATTTGGGGTTAGGTTTAGATTTGGGGTTAGGTTTAGATTTTAGGTTTAGATTTGGGGTTAGGTTTAGATTTGGGGTTAGGTTTAGATTTTAGGTTTAGATTTAAGGTTTAGATTTGGGGTTAGGTTTAGATTTTAGGTTTAGATTTGGGGTTAGGTTTAGATTTGGGGTTAGGTTTAGATTTTAGGTTTAGATTTGGGGTTAGGTTTAGATTTTAAGTTTAGATATGGGGTTAGGTTTAGATTTTAGGTTTAGATTTGGGGTTAGGTTTAGATTTGGGGTTAGGTTTATATTTTAGGATTAGATTTGGGGTTAGGTTTAGATTTTAGGTTTAGATTTGGGGTTAGGTTTAGATTTTAGGTTTAGATTTTAGGTTTAGATTTGGGGTTAGGTTTAGATTTTAGGTTTAGATTTGGGGTTAGGTTTAGATTTTAGGTTTAGATTTGGGGTTAGGTTTAGATTTTAGGTTTAGATTTGGGGTTAGGTTTAGATTTTAGGTTTAGATTTGGGGTTAGGTTTAGATTTTAGGTTTAGATTTGGGGTTAGGTTTAGATTTTAGGTTTAGATTTGGGGTTAGGTTTAGATTTTAGGTTTAGATTTGGGGTTAGGTTTAGATTTTAGGTTTAGATTTGGTGTTAGGTTTAGATTTTAGGTTTAGATTTGGGGTTAGGTTTAGATTTTAGGTTTAGATTTGGTGTTAGGTTTAGATTTTAGGTTTAGATTTGGGGTTAGGTTTAGATTTTAGGTTTAGATTTGGGGTTAGGTTTAGATTTGGGGTTAGGTTTAGATTTTTGGTTTAGATTTGGGGTTAGGTTTAGATTTTAGGTTTAGATATGGGGTTAGGTTTAGATTTGGGGTTAGGTTTAGATTTTAGGTTTAGATTTGGGGTTAGGTTTAGATTTTGGGTTAGGTTTAGATTTTAGGTTTAGATTTGGGGTTAGGTTTAGATTTTAGGTTTAGATTTGGGGTTAGGTGTAGATTTGGGGTTAGGTTTAGATTTTAGGTTTAGATTTGGGGTTAGGATTAGATTTTAGGTTTAGATTTGGGGTTAGGTTTAGATTTTAGGTTTAGATTTGGGGTTAGGTTTAGATTTTAGGTTTAGATTTGGGGTTAGGTGTAGATTTGGGGTTAGGTTTAGATTTTAGGTTTAGATTTGGGGTTAGGTTTAGATTTTAGGTTTAGATTTTAGGTTTAGATTTGGGGTTAGGTTTAGATTTTAGGGTTAGATTTGGCGTTAGGTTTAGATTTGGGGTTAGGTTTAGATTTTAGGTTTAGATTTGGGGTTAGGTTTAGATTTGGGGTTAGGTTTAGATTTTAGGTTTAGATTTGGGGTTAGGTTTAGATTTTAGGTTTAGATTTGGGGTAAGGTTTACATTTGGGCTTAGGTTTAGATTTTAGGTTTAGATTTGGGGTTAGGTTTAGATTTCGGGTTAGGTTTAGATTTTAGGTTTAGATTTGGGTTTAGGTTTAGATTTTATGTTTAGATTTGGGGTTAGGTTTAGATTTGGGTTTAGGTTTAGATTTTATGTTTAGATTTGGGTTTAGGTTTAGATTTTAGGTTTAGATTTGGGGTTAGGTTTATATTTTAGGTTTAGATTTGGGGTTCGGTTTAGATTTGGGGTTAGGTTTAGATTTTAGGTTTAGATTTGGGGTTAGGTTTAGATTTTAGGTTTAGATTTTAGGTTTAGATTTGGGGTTAGGTTTAGATTTTAGGTTTAGATTTGGGGTTAGGTTTAGATTTTAAGTTTAGATTTGGGGTTAGGTTTAGATTTTAGGTTTAGATTTGGGGTTAGGTTTAGATTTGGGGTTAGGTTTAGATTTTAGGTTTAGATTTGGGGTTAGGTTTAGATTTGGGGTTAGGTTTAGATTTTAGGTTTAGATTTGGGGTTAGGTTTAGATTTTAGGTTTAGATTTGGGGTTAGGTTTAGATTTTAGGTTAGGTTTATATTTTAGGTTTAGATTTGGGGTTAGGTTTAGATTTGGGGTTAGGTTTAGATTTTAGGTTTAGATTTGGGGTTAGGTTTAGATTTTAGGTTTAGATTTTAGGTTTAGATTTGGGGTTAGGTTTAGATTTTAGGTTTAGATTTGGGGTTAGGTTTAGATTTTAGGTTTAGATTTGGGGTTAGGTTTAGAATTGGGGTTAGGTTTAGATTTTAGGTTTAGATTTGGGGTTAGGTTTAGATTTTAGGTTTAGATTTTAGGTTTAGATTTGGGGTTAGGTTTAGATTTTAGGTTTAGATTTGGGGTTAGGTTTAGATTTTAGGTTTAGATTTGGGGTTAGGTTTAGATTTCGGGTTAGGTTTAGATTTTAGGTTTAGATTTGGGTTTAGGTTTAGATTTTATGTTTAGATTTGGGGTTAGGTTTAGATTTGGGTTTAGGTTTAGATTTTATGTTTAGATTTGGGTTTAGGTTTAGATTTTAGGTTTAGATTTGGGGTTAGGTTTATATTTTAGGTTTAGATTTGGGGTTCGGTTTAGATTTGGGGTTAGGTTTAGATTTTAGGTTTAGATTTGGGGTTAGGTTTAGATTTTAGGTTTAGATTTTAGGTTTAGATTTGGGGTTAGGTTTAGATTTTAGGTTTAGATTTGGGGTTAGGTTTAGATTTTAAGTTTAGATTTGGGGTTAGGTTTAGATTTTAGGTTTAGATTTGGGGTTAGGTTTAGATTTGGGGTTAGGTTTAGATTTTAGGTTTAGATTTGGGGTTAGGTTTAGATTTTAGGTTTAGATTTGGGGTTAGGTTTAGATTTTAGGTTAGGTTTAGATTTTAGGTTTAGATTTGGGGTTAGGTTTAGATTTGGGGTTAGGTTTAGATTTTAGGTTTAGATTTGGGGTTAGGTTTAGATTTTAGGTTTAGATTTTAGGTTTAGATTTGGGGTTAGGTTTAGATTTTAGGTTTAGATTTGGGGTTAGGTTTAGATTTTAGGTTTAGATTTGGGGTTAGGTTTAGAATTGGGGTTAGGTTTAGATTTTAGGTTTAGATTTGGGGTTAGGTTTAGATTTTAGGTTTAGATTTGGGGTTAGGTTTAGATTTGGGGTTAGGTTTAGATTTTAGGTTTAGATTTGGGGTTAGGTTTAGATTTGGGGTTAGGTTTAGATTTTAGGTTTAGATTTAAGGTTTAGATTTGGGGTTAGGTTTAGATTTTAGGTTTAGATTTGGGGTTAGGTTTAGATTTGGGGTTAGGTTTAGATTTTAGGTTTAGATTTGGGGTTAGGTTTAGATTTTAAGTTTAGATATGGGGTTAGGTTTAGATTTTAGGTTTAGATTTGGGGTTAGGTTTAGATTTGGGGTTAGGTTTATATTTTAGGATTAGATTTGGGGTTAGGTTTAGATTTTAGGTTTAGATTTGGGGTTAGGTTTAGATTTTAGGTTTAGATTTTAGGTTTAGATTTGGGGTTAGGTTTAGATTTTAGGTTTAGATTTGGGGTTAGGTTTAGATTTTAGGTTTAGATTTGGGGTTAGGTTTAGATTTTAGGTTTAGATTTGGGGTTAGGTTTAGATTTTAGGTTTAGATTTGGGGTTAGGTTTAGATTTTAGGTTTAGATTTGGTGTTAGGTTTAGATTTTAGGTTTAGATTTGGGGTTAGGTTTAGATTTTAGGTTTAGATTTGGGGTTAGGTTTAGATTTTAGGTTTAGATTTGGTGTTAGGTTTAGATTTTAGGTTTAGATTTGGGGTTAGGTTTAGATTTTAGGTTTAGATTTGGTGTTAGGTTTAGATTTTAGGTTTAGATTTGGGGTTAGGTTTAGATTTTAGGTTTAGATTTGGGGTTAGGTTTAGATTTGGGGTTAGGTTTAGATTTTTGGTTTAGATTTGGGGTTAGGTTTAGATTTTAGGTTTAGATATGGGGTTAGGTTTAGATTTGGGGTTAGGTTTAGATTTTAGGTTTAGATTTGGGGTTAGGTTTAGATTTTGGGTTAGGTTTAGATTTTAGGTTTAGATTTGGGGTTAGGTTTAGATTTTAGGTTTAGATTTGGGGTTAGGTGTAGATTTGGGGTTAGGTTTAGATTTTAGGTTTAGATTTGGGGTTAGGTTTAGATTTTAGGTTTAGATTTGGGGTTAGGTTTAGATTTTAGGTTTAGATTTGGGGTTAGGTTTAGATTTTAGGTTTAGATTTGGGGTTAGGTGTAGATTTGGGGTTAGGTTTAGATTTTAGGTTTAGATTTGGGGTTAGGTTTAGATTTTAGGTTTTGATTTTAGGTTTAGATTTGGGGTTAGGTTTAGATTTTAGGGTTAGATTTGGCGTTAGGTTTAGATTTGGGGTTAGGTTTAGATTTTAGGTTTAGATTTGGGGTTAGGTTTAGATTTGGGGTTAGGTTTAGATTTTAGGTTTAGATTTGGGGTTAGGTTTAGATTTTAGGTTTAGATTTGGGGTAAGGTTTACATTTGGGCTTAGGTTTAGATTTTAGGTTTAGATTTGGGGTTAGGTTTAGATTTCGGGTTAGGTTTAGATTTTAGGTTTAGATTTGGGTTTAGGTTTAGATTTTATGTTTAGATTTGGGGTTAGGTTTAGATTTGGGTTTAGGTTTAGATTTTATGTTTAGATTTGGGTTTAGGTTTAGATTTTAGGTTTAGATTTGGGGTTAGGTTTATATTTTAGGTTTAGATTTGGGGTTCGGTTTAGATTTGGGGTTAGGTTTAGATTTTAGGTTTAGATTTGGGGTTAGGTTTAGATTTTAGGTTTAGATTTTAGGTTTAGATTTTAGGTTTAGATTTGGGGTTAGGTTTAGATTTTAGGTTTAGATTTGGGGTTAGGTTTAGATTTTAAGTTTAGATTTGGGGTTAGGTTTAGATTTTAGGTTTAGATTTGGGGTTAGGTTTAGATTTGGGGTTAGGTTTAGATTTTAGGTTTAGATTTGGGGTTAGGTTTAGATTTGGGGTTAGGTTTAGATTTTAGGTTTAGATTTGGGGTTAGGTTTAGATTTTAGGTTTAGATTTGGGGTTAGGTTTAGATTTTAGGTTAGGTTTAGATTTTAGGTTTAGATTTGGGGTTAGGTTTAGATTTGGGGTTAGGTTTAGATTTTAGGTTTAGATTTGGGGTTAGGTTTAGATTTTAGGTTTAGATTTTAGGTTTAGATTTGGGGTTAGGTTTAGATTTTAGGTTTAGATTTGGGGTTAGGTTTAGATTTTAGGTTTAGATTTGGGGTTAGGTTTAGAATTGGGGTTAGGTTTAGATTTTAGGTTTAGATTTGGGGTTAGGTTTAGATTTTAGGTTTAGATTTTAGGTTTAGATTTGGGGTTAGGTTTAGATTTTAGGTTTAGATTTGGGGTTAGGTTTAGATTTTAGGTTTAGATTTGGGGTTAGGTTTAGATTTTAGGTTTAGATTTGGGGTTAGGTTTAGATTTTAGGTTTAGATTTGGGGTTAGGTTTAGATTTTAGGTTTAGATTTGGGGTTAGGTTTAGATTTTAGGTTTAGATTTGGTGTTAGGTTTAGATTTTAGGTTTAGATTTGGGGTTAGGTTTAGATTTTAGGTTTAGATTTGGGGTTAGGTTTAGATTTTAGGTTTAGATTTGGTGTTAGGTTTAGATTTTAGGTTTAGATTTGGGGTTAGGTTTAGATTTTAGGTTTAGATTTGGTGTTAGGTTTAGATTTTAGGTTTAGATTTGGGGTTAGGTTTAGATTTGGGGTTAGGTTTAGATTTTTGGTTTAGATTTGGGGTTAGGTTTAGATTTTAGGTTTAGATATGGGGTTAGGTTTAGATTTGGGGTTAGGTTTAGATTTTAGGTTTAGATTTGGGGTTAGGTTTAGATTTTGGGTTAGGTTTAGATTTTAGGTTTAGATTTGGGGTTAGGTTTAGATTTTAGGTTTAGATTTGGGGTTAGGTGTAGATTTGGGGTTAGGTTTAGATTTTAGGTTTAGATTTGGGGTTAGGTTTAGATTTTAGGTTTAGATTTGGGGTTAGGTTTAGATTTTAGGTTTAGATTTGGGGTTAGGTTTAGATTTTAGGTTTAGATTTGGGGTTAGGTGTAGATTTGGGGTTAGGTTTAGATTTTAGGTTTAGATTTGGGGTTAGGTTTAGATTTTAGGTTTAGATTTTAGGTTTAGATTTGGGGTTAGGTTTAGATTTTAGGGTTAGATTTGGCGTTAGGTTTAGATTTGGGGTTAGGTTTAGATTTTAGGTTTAGATTTGGGGTTAGGTTTAGATTTGGGGTTAGGTTTAGATTTTAGGTTTAGATTTGGGGTTAGGTTTAGATTTTAGGTTTAGATTTGGGGTAAGGTTTACATTTGGGCTTAGGTTTAGATTTTAGGTTTAGATTTGGGGTTAGGTTTAGATTTCGGGTTAGGTTTAGATTTTAGGTTTAGATTTGGGTTTAGGTTTAGATTTTATGTTTAGATTTGGGGTTAGGTTTAGATTTGGGTTTAGGTTTAGATTTTATGTTTAGATTTGGGTTTAGGTTTAGATTTTAGGTTTAGATTTGGGGTTAGGTTTATATTTTAGGTTTAGATTTGGGGTTCGGTTTAGATTTGGGGTTAGGTTTAGATTTTAGGTTTAGATTTGGGGTTAGGTTTAGATTTTAGGTTTAGATTTTAGGTTTAGATTTGGGGTTAGGTTTAGATTTTAGGTTTAGATTTGGGGTTAGGTTTAGATTTTAAGTTTAGATTTGGGGTTAGGTTTAGATTTTAGGTTTAGATTTGGGGTTAGGTTTAGATTTGGGGTTAGGTTTAGATTTTAGGATTAGATTTGGGGTTAGGTTTAGATTTGGGGTTAGGTTTAGATTTTAGGTTTAGATTTGGGGTTAGGTTTAGATTTTAGGTTTAGATTTGGGGTTAGGTTTAGATTTTAGGTTAGGTTTAGATTTTAGGTTTAGATTTGGGGTTAGGTTTAGATTTGGGGTTAGGTTTAGATTTTAGGTTTAGATTTGGGGTTAGGTTTAGATTTTAGGTTTAGATTTTAGGTTTAGATTTGGGGTTAGGTTTAGATTTTAGGTTTAGATTTGGGGTTAGGTTTAGATTTTAGGTTTAGATTTGGGGTTAGGTTTAGAATTGGGGTTAGGTTTAGATTTTAGGTTTAGATTTGGGGTTAGGTTTAGATTTTAGGTTTAGATTTTAGGTTTAGATTTGGGGTTAGGTTTAGATTTTAGGTTTAGATTTGGGGTTAGGTTTAGATTTTAGGTTTAGATTTGGGGTTAGGTTTAGATTTCGGGTTAGGTTTAGATTTTAGGTTTAGATTTGGGTTTAGGTTTAGATTTTATGTTTAGATTTGGGGTTAGGTTTAGATTTGGGTTTAGGTTTAGATTTTATGTTTAGATTTGGGTTTAGGTTTAGATTTTAGGTTTAGATTTGGGGTTAGGTTTATATTTTAGGTTTAGATTTGGGGTTCGGTTTAGATTTGGGGTTAGGTTTAGATTTTAGGTTTAGATTTGGGGTTAGGTTTAGATTTTAGGTTTAGATTTTAGGTTTAGATTTGGGGTTAGGTTTAGATTTTAGGTTTAGATTTGGGGTTAGGTTTAGATTTTAAGTTTAGATTTGGGGTTAGGTTTAGATTTTAGGTTTAGATTTGGGGTTAGGTTTAGATTTGGGGTTAGGTTTAGATTTTAGGTTTAGATTTGGGGTTAGGTTTAGATTTTAGGTTTAGATTTGGGGTTAGGTTTAGATTTTAGGTTAGGTTTAGATTTTAGGTTTAGATTTGGGGTTAGGTTTAGATTTGGGGTTAGGTTTAGATTTTAGGTTTAGATTTGGGGTTAGGTTTAGATTTTAGGTTTAGATTTTAGGTTTAGATTTGGGGTTAGGTTTAGATTTTAGGTTTAGATTTGGGGTTAGGTTTAGATTTTAGGTTTAGATTTGGGGTTAGGTTTAGAATTGGGGTTAGGTTTAGATTTTAGGTTTAGATTTGGGGTTAGGTTTAGATTTTAGGTTTAGATTTGGGGTTAGGTTTAGATTTGGGGTTAGGTTTAGATTTTAGGTTTAGATTTGGGGTTAGGTTTAGATTTGGGGTTAGGTTTAGATTTTAGGTTTAGATTTAAGGTTTAGATTTGGGGTTAGGTTTAGATTTTAGGTTTAGATTTGGGGTTAGGTTTAGATTTGGGGTTAGGTTTAGATTTTAGGTTTAGATTTGGGGTTAGGTTTAGATTTTAAGTTTAGATATGGGGTTAGGTTTAGATTTTAGGTTTAGATTTGGGGTTAGGTTTAGATTTGGGGTTAGGTTTATATTTTAGGATTAGATTTGGGGTTAGGTTTAGATTTTAGGTTTAGATTTGGGGTTAGGTTTAGATTTTAGGTTTAGATTTTAGGTTTAGATTTGGGGTTAGGTTTAGATTTTAGGTTTAGATTTGGGGTTAGGTTTAGATTTTAGGTTTAGATTTGGGGTTAGGTTTAGATTTTAGGTTTAGATTTGGGGTTAGGTTTAGATTTTAGGTTTAGATTTGGGGTTAGGTTTAGATTTTAGGTTTAGATTTGGGGTTAGGTTTAGATTTTAGGTTTAGATTTGGTGTTAGGTTTAGATTTTAGGTTTAGATTTGGGGTTAGGTTTAGATTTTAGGTTTAGATTTGGGGTTAGGTTTAGATTTTAGGTTTAGATTTGGTGTTAGGTTTAGATTTTAGGTTTAGATTTGGGGTTAGGTTTAGATTTTAGGTTTAGATTTGGTGTTAGGTTTAGATTTTAGGTTTAGATTTGGGGTTAGGTTTAGATTTTAGGTTTAGATTTGGGGTTAGGTTTAGATTTGGGGTTAGGTTTAGATTTTTGGTTTAGATTTGGGGTTAGGTTTAGATTTTAGGTTTAGATATGGGGTTAGGTTTAGATTTGGGGTTAGGTTTAGATTTTAGGTTTAGATTTGGGGTTAGGTTTAGATTTTGGGTTAGGTTTAGATTTTAGGTTTAGATTTGGGGTTAGGTTTAGATTTTAGGTTTAGATTTGGGGTTAGGTGTAGATTTGGGGTTAGGTTTAGATTTTAGGTTTAGATTTGGGGTTAGGTTTAGATTTTAGGTTTAGATTTGGGGTTAGGTTTAGATTTTAGGTTTAGATTTGGGGTTAGGTTTAGATTTTAGGTTTAGATTTGGGGTTAGGTGTAGATTTGGGGTTAGGTTTAGATTTTAGGTTTAGATTTGGGGTTAGGTTTAGATTTTAGGTTTTGATTTTAGGTTTAGATTTGGGGTTAGGTTTAGATTTTAGGGTTAGATTTGGCGTTAGGTTTAGATTTGGGGTTAGGTTTAGATTTTAGGTTTAGATTTGGGGTTAGGTTTAGATTTGGGGTTAGGTTTAGATTTTAGGTTTAGATTTGGGGTTAGGTTTAGATTTTAGGTTTAGATTTGGGGTAAGGTTTACATTTGGGCTTAGGTTTAGATTTTAGGTTTAGATTTGGGGTTAGGTTTAGATTTCGGGTTAGGTTTAGATTTTAGGTTTAGATTTGGGTTTAGGTTTAGATTTTATGTTTAGATTTGGGGTTAGGTTTAGATTTGGGTTTAGGTTTAGATTTTATGTTTAGATTTGGGTTTAGGTTTAGATTTTAGGTTTAGATTTGGGGTTAGGTTTATATTTTAGGTTTAGATTTGGGGTTCGGTTTAGATTTGGGGTTAGGTTTAGATTTTAGGTTTAGATTTGGGGTTAGGTTTAGATTTTAGGTTTAGATTTTAGGTTTAGATTTTAGGTTTAGATTTGGGGTTAGGTTTAGATTTTAGGTTTAGATTTGGGGTTAGGTTTAGATTTTAAGTTTAGATTTGGGGTTAGGTTTAGATTTTAGGTTTAGATTTGGGGTTAGGTTTAGATTTGGGGTTAGGTTTAGATTTTAGGTTTAGATTTGGGGTTAGGTTTAGATTTGGGGTTAGGTTTAGATTTTAGGTTTAGATTTGGGGTTAGGTTTAGATTTTAGGTTTAGATTTGGGGTTAGGTTTAGATTTTAGGTTAGGTTTAGATTTTAGGTTTAGATTTGGGGTTAGGTTTAGATTTGGGGTTAGGTTTAGATTTTAGGTTTAGATTTGGGGTTAGGTTTAGATTTTAGGTTTAGATTTTAGGTTTAGATTTGGGGTTAGGTTTAGATTTTAGGTTTAGATTTGGGGTTAGGTTTAGATTTTAGGTTTAGATTTGGGGTTAGGTTTAGAATTGGGGTTAGGTTTAGATTTTAGGTTTAGATTTGGGGTTAGGTTTAGATTTTAGGTTTAGATTTTAGGTTTAGATTTGGGGTTAGGTTTAGATTTTAGGTTTAGATTTGGGGTTAGGTTTAGATTTTAGGTTTAGATTTGGGGTTAGGTTTAGATTTTAGGTTTAGATTTGGGGTTAGGTTTAGATTTTAGGTTTAGATTTGGGGTTAGGTTTAGATTTTAGGTTTAGATTTGGGGTTAGGTTTAGATTTTAGGTTTAGATTTGGTGTTAGGTTTAGATTTTAGGTTTAGATTTGGGGTTAGGTTTAGATTTTAGGTTTAGATTTGGGGTTAGGTTTAGATTTTAGGTTTAGATTTGGTGTTAGGTTTAGATTTTAGGTTTAGATTTGGGGTTAGGTTTAGATTTTAGGTTTAGATTTGGTGTTAGGTTTAGATTTTAGGTTTAGATTTGGGGTTAGGTTTAGATTTTAGGTTTAGATTTGGGGTTAGGTTTAGATTTGGGGTTAGGTTTAGATTTTTGGTTTAGATTTGGGGTTAGGTTTAGATTTTAGGTTTAGATATGGGGTTAGGTTTAGATTTGGGGTTAGGTTTAGATTTTAGGTTTAGATTTGGGGTTAGGTTTAGATTTTGGGTTAGGTTTAGATTTTAGGTTTAGATTTGGGGTTAGGTTTAGATTTTAGGTTTAGATTTGGGGTTAGGTGTAGATTTGGGGTTAGGTTTAGATTTTAGGTTTAGATTTGGGGTTAGGTTTAGATTTTAGGTTTAGATTTGGGGTTAGGTTTAGATTTTAGGTTTAGATTTGGGGTTAGGTTTAGATTTTAGGTTTAGATTTGGGGTTAGGTGTAGATTTGGGGTTAGGTTTAGATTTTAGGTTTAGATTTGGGGTTAGGTTTAGATTTTAGGTTTAGATTTTAGGTTTAGATTTGGGGTTAGGTTTAGATTTGGGGTTAGGTTTAGATTTTAGGTTTAGATTTGGGGTTAGGTTTAGATTTGGGGTTAGGTTTAGATTTTAGGTTTAGATTTGGGGTTAGGTTTAGATTTTAGGTTTAGATTTGGGGTAAGGTTTACATTTGGGCTTAGGTTTAGATTTTAGGTTTAGATTTGGGTTTAGGTTTAGATTTTATGTTTAGATTTGGGGTTAGGTTTAGATTTGGGTTTAGGTTTAGATTTTATGTTTAGATTTGGGTTTAGGTTTAGATTTTAGGTTTAGATTTGGGGTTAGGTTTATATTTTAGGTTTAGATTTGGGGTTCGGTTTAGATTTGGGGTTAGGTTTAGATTTTAGGTTTAGATTTGGGGTTAGGTTTAGATTTTAGGTTTAGATTTTAGGTTTAGATTTGGGGTTAGGTTTAGATTTTAGGTTTAGATTTGGGGTTAGGTTTAGATTTTAAGTTTAGATTTGGGGTTAGGTTTAGATTTTAGGTTTAGATTTGGGGTTAGGTTTAGATTTGGGGTTAGGTTTAGATTTTAGGTTTAGATTTGGGGTTAGGTTTAGATTTTAGGTTTAGATTTGGGGTTAGGTTTAGATTTGGGGTTAGGTTTAGATTTTAGGTTTAGATTTGGGGTTAGGTTTAGATTTGGGGTTAGGTTTAGATTTTAGGTTTAGATTTGGGGTTAGGTTTAGATTTGGGGTTAGGGATAGATTTTAGGTTTAGATTTGGGGTTAGGTTTAGATTTTAGGTTTAGATTTGGGGTTAGGTTTAGATTTAAGGTTTAGATTTGGGGTTAGGTTTAGATTTGGGGTTAGGTTTAGATTTTAGGTTTAGATTTGGGGTTAGGTTTAGATTTTAGGTTTAGATTTGGGGTTAGGTTTAGATTTGGAGTTAGGTTTAGATTTTAGGTTTAGATTTGGGGTTAGGTTTAGATTTTAGGTTTAGATTTGGGGTTAGGTTTAGATTTGGGGTTAGGTTTAGATTTTAGGTTTAGATTTGGGGTTAGGTTTAGATTTTGGGTTAGGTTTAGATTTTAGGTTTAGATTTGGGGTTAGGTTTAGATTTGGGGTTAGGTTTAGATTTTAGGTTTAGATTTGGGGTTAGGTTTAGATTTTAGGTTTAGATTTGGGGTTAGGTTTAGATTTTAGGTTTAGATTTGGGGTTAGGTTTAGATTTTATGTTTAGATATGGGGTTAGGTTTAGATTTGGGGTTAGGTTTAGATTTTAGGTTTAGATTTGGCGTTAGGTTTAGATTTGGGGTTAGGTTTAGATTTTAGGTTTAGATTTGGGGTTAGGTTTATATTTTAGGTTTAGATTTGGGGTTAGGTTTAGATTTGGGGTTAGGTTTAGATTTTAGGTTTAGATTTGGGGTTAGGTTTAGATTTTAGGTTTAGATTTTAGGTTTAGATTTGGGGTTAGGTTTAGATTTTAGGTTTAGATTTGGGGTTAGGTTTAGATTTTAAGTTTAGATATGGGGTTAGGTTTAGATTTTAGGTTTAGATTTGGGGTTAGGTTTAGATTTGGGGTTAGGTTTATATTTTAGGATTAGATTTGGGGTTAGGTTTAGATTTGGGGTTAGGTTTAGATTTTAGGTTTAGATTTGGGGTTAGGTTTAGATTTTAGGTTTAGATTTGGGGTTAGGTTTATAGTTTAGGATTAGATTTGGGGTTAGGTTTAGATTTGGGGTTAGGTTTAGATTTTAGGTTTAGATTTGGGGTTAGGTTTAGATTTTAGGTTTAGATTTTAGGTTTAGATTTGGGGTTAGGTTTAGATTTTAGGTTTAGATTTGGGGTTAGGTTTAGATTTTAGGTTTAGATTTGGGGTTAGGTTTAGATTTTAGGTTTAGATTTGGGGTTAGGTTTAGATTTTAGGTTTAGATTTGGGGTTAGGTTTAGATTTTAGGTTTAGATTTGGGGTTAGGTTTAGATTTTAGGTTTAGATTTGGGGTTAGGTTTAGATTTTAGGTTTAGATTTGGTGTTAGGTTTAGATTTTAGGTTTAGATTTGGGGTTAGGTTTAGATTTTAGGTTTAGATTTGGGGTTAGGTTTAGATTTTAGGTTTAGATTTGGGGTTAGGTTTAGATTTTAGGTTTAGATTTGGGGTTAGGTTTAGACTTGGGGTTAGGTTTAGATTTTAGGTTTAGATTTGGGGTTAGGTTTAGATTTTTGGTTTAGATTTGGGGTTAGGTTTAGATTTTAGGTTTAGATATGGGGTTAGGTTTAGATTTGGGGTTAGGTTTAGATTTTAGGTTTAGATTTGGGGTTAGGTTTAGATTTTGGGTTAGGTTTAGATTTTAGGTTTAGATTTGGGGTTAGGTTTAGATTTTAGGTTTAGATTTGGGGTTAGGTGTAGATTTGGGGTTAGGTTTAGATTTTAGGTTTAGATTTGGGGTTAGGTTTAGATTTAAGGTTTAGATTTGGGGTTAGGTTTAGATTTTAGGTTTAGATTTGGGGTTAGGTTTAGATTTTAGGTTTAGATTTGGGGTTAGGTGTAGATTTGGGGTTAGGTTTAGATTTTAGGTTTAGATTTGGGGTTAGGTTTAGATTTTAGGTTTAGATTTTAGGTTTAGATTTGGGGTTAGGTTTAGATTTTAGGTTTAGATTTGGGGTTAGGTTTAGATTTGGGGTTAGGTTTAGATTTTAGGTTTAGATTTGGGGTTAGGTTTAGATTTGGGGTTAGGTTTAGATTTTAGGTTTAGATTTGGGGTTAGGTTTAGATTTTAGGTTTAGATTTGGGGTAAGGTTTACATTTGGGCTTAGGTTTAGATTTTAGGTTTAGATTTGGGGTTAGGTTTAGATTTCGGGTTAGGTTTAGATTTTAGGTTTAGATTTGGGTTTAGGTTTAGATTTTATGTTTAGATTTGGGGTTAGGTTTAGATTTGGGGTTAGGTTTAGATTTTAGGTTTAGATTTGGGGTTAGGTTTAGATTTTAGGTTTAGATTTTAGGTTTAGATTTGGGGTTAGGTTTAGATTTTAGGTTTAGATTTGGGGTTAGGTTTAGATATTAAGTTTAGATTTGGTGTTAGGTTTAGATTTTAGGTTTAGATTTGGGGTTAGGTTTAGATTTGGGGTTAGGTTTAGATTTTAGGTTTAGATTTGGGGTTAGGTTTAGATTTGGGGTTAGGTTTAGATTTTAGGTTTAGATTTGGGGTTAGGTTTAGATTTCAGGTTTAGATTTGGGGTTAGGTTTAGATTTTAGGTTAGGTTTAGATTTTAGGTTTAGATTTGGGGTTAGGTTTAGATTTGGGGTTAGGTTTAGATTTTAGGTTTAGATTTGGGGTTAGGTTTAGATTTTAGGTTTAGATTTTAGGTTTAGATTTGGGGTTAGGTTTAGATTTTAGGTTTAGATTTGTGGTTAGGTTTAGATTTTAGGTTTATATTTGGGGTAAGGTTTAGATTTGGGGTTAGGTTTAGATTTTAGGTTTAGATTTGGGGTTAGGTTTAGAATTGGGGTTAGGTTTAGATTTTAGGTTTAGATTTGGGGTTAGGTTTAGATTTTAGGTTTAGATTTGGGGTTAGGTTTAGATTTGGGGTTAGGTTTAGATTTTAGGTTTAGATTTGGGGTTAGGTTTAGATTTGGGGTTAGGTTTAGATTTTAGGTTTAGATTTGGGGTTAGGTTTAGATTTTAGGTTTAGATTTGGGGTTAGGTTTAGATTTGGGGTTAGGTTTAGATTTTAGGTTTAGATTTGGGGTTAGGTTTAGATTTTAGGTTTAGATTTGGGGTTAGGTTTAGATTTGGGGTTAGATTTGGGGTTAGGTTTAGATTTGGGGTTAGGTTTAGATTTTAGGTTTAGATTTGGGGTTAGGTTTAGATTTGGGGTTAGGTTTAGATTTTAGGTTTAGATTTGGGGTTAGGTTTAGATTTGGGGTTAGGTTTAGATTTTAGGTTTAGATTAGGGGTTAGGTTTAGATTTTAGGTTTAGATTTGGGGTTAGGTTTAGACTTGGGGTTAGGTTTAGATTTTAGGTTTAGATTTGGGGTTAGGTTTAGATTTTAGGTTTAGATTTGGGGTTAGGTTTAGATTTGGGGTTAGGTTTAGATTTTAGGTTTAGATTTGGGGTTAGGTTTAGATTTGGGGTTAGGTTTAGATTTTAGGTTTAGTTTTGGGGTTAGGTTTAGATTTTAGGTTTAGATTTGGGGTTAGTTTTAGATTTGGGGTTAGGGTTAGATTTTAGGTTTAGATTTGGGGTTAGGTTTAGATTTTAGGTTTAGATTTGGGGTTAGGTTTAGATTTAAGGTTTAGATTTGGGGTTAGGTTTAGATTTGGGGTTAGGTTTAGATTTTAGGTTTAGATTTGGGGTTAGGTTTAGATTTTAGGTTTAGATTTGGGGTTAGGTTTAGACTTGGGGTTAGGTTTAGATTTTAGGTTTAGATTTGGGGTTAGGTTTAGATTTTAGGTTTAGATTTGGGGTTAGGTTTAGATTTTGGGTTAGGTTTAGATTTTAGGTTTAGATTTGGGGTTAGGTGTAGATTTGGGGTTAGGTTTAGATTTTAGGTTTAGATTTGGGGTTAGGTTTAGATTTTAGGTTTAGATTTGGGGTTAGGTTTAGATTTGGGGTTAGGTTTAGATTTTTGGTTTAGATTTGGGGTTAGGTTTAGATTTGGGGTTAGGTTTAGATTTTAGGTTTAGATTTGGGGTTAGGTTTAGATTTTATGTTTAGATATG
The DNA here is from genome assembly GCF_037038585.1 of Patagioenas fasciata. Taxonomy (NCBI): domain Eukaryota; kingdom Metazoa; phylum Chordata; class Aves; order Columbiformes; family Columbidae; genus Patagioenas; species Patagioenas fasciata. The sequence goes on from NC_092528.1 coordinate 162,599, forward strand.
GGGTTAGGTTTAGATTTGGGGTTAGGTTTAGATTTTAGGTTTAGATTTGGCGTTAGGTTTAGATTTGGGGTTAGGTTTAGATTTTAGGTTTAGATTTGGGGTTAGGTTTATATTTTAGGTTTAGATTTGGGGTTAGGTTTAGATTTGGGGTTAGGTTTAGATTTTAGGTTTAGATTTGGGGTTAGGTTTAGATTTTAGGTTTAGATTTTAGGCTTAGATTTGGGGTTAGGTTTAGATTTTAAGTTTAGATTTGGGGTTAGGTTTAGATTTTAGGTTTAGATTTGGGGTTAGGTTTAGATTTGGGGTTAGGTTTAGATTTTAGGTTTAGATTTGGGGTTAGGTTTAGATTTGGGGTTAGGTTTAGATTTTAGGTTTAGATTTGGGGTTAGGTTTAGATTTTAGGTTTAGATTTGGGGTTAGGTTTAGATTTTAGGTTTAGATTTGGGGTTAGTTTTAGATTTTAGGTTAGGTTTAGATTTTAGGTTTAGATTTGGGGTTAGGTTTAGATTTGGGGTTAGGTTTAGATTTTAGGTTTAGATTTGGGGTTAGGTTTAGATTTTAGGTTTAGATTTTAGGTTTAGATTTGGGGTTAGGTTTAGATTTTAGGTTTAGATTTGTGGTTAGGTTTAGATTTTAGGTTTATATTTGGGGTAAGATTTAGATTTGGGGTTAGGTTTAGATTTTAGGTTTAGATTTGGGGTTAGGTTTAGATTTGGGGTTAGGTTTAGATTTTAGGTTTAGATTTGGGGTTAGGTTTAGATTTTAGGTTTAGATTTGGGGTTAGGTTTAGATTTGGGGTTAGGTTTAGATTTTAGGTTTAGATTTGGGGTTAGGTTTAGATTTGGGGTTAGGTTTAGATTTTAGGTTTAGATTTGGGGTTAGGTTTAGATTTTAGGTTTAGATTTGGGGTTAGGTTTAGATTTGGGGTTAGGTTTAGATTTTAGGTTTAGATTTGGGGTTAGGTTTAGATTTAGGTTTAGATTTGGGGTTAGGTTTAGATTTGGGGTTAGATTTGGGGTTAGGTTTAGATTTGGGGTTAGGTTTAGATTTTAGGTTTAGATTTGGGGTTAGGTTTAGATTTGGGGTTAGGTTTAGATTTTAGGTTTAGATTTGGGGTTAGGTTTAGATTTGGGGTTAGGTTTAGATTTTAGGTTTAGATTTGGGGTTAGGTTTAGATTTTAGGTTTAGATTTGGGGTTAGGTTTAGACTTGGGGTTAGGTTTAGATTTTAGGTTTAGATTTGGGGTTAGGTTTAGATTTTAGGTTTAGATTTGGGGTTAGGTTTAGATTTGGGGTTAGGTTTAGATTTTAGGTTTAGATTTGGGGTTAGGTTTAGATTTGGGGTTAGGTTTAGATTTTAGGTTTAGATTTGGGGTTAGGTTTAGATTTTAGGTTTAGATTTGGGGTTAGGTTTAGATTTGGGGTTAGGGTTAGATTTTAGGTTTAGATTTGGGGTTAGGTTTAGATTTTAGGTTTAGATTTGGGGTTAGGTTTAGATTTAAGGTTTAGATTTGGGGTTAGGTTTAGATTTGGGGTTAGGTTTAGATTTTAGGTTTAGATTTGGGGTTAGGTTTAGATTTTAGGTTTAGATTTGGGGTTAGGTTTAGACTTGGGGTTAGGTTTAGATTTTAGGTTTAGATTTGGGGTTAGGTTTAGATTTTAGGTTTATATTTGGGGTTAGGTTTAGATTTTGGGTTAGGTTTAGATTTTAGGTTTAGATTTGGGGTTAGGTTTAGATTTGGGGTTAGGTTTAGATTTTAGGTTTAGATTTGGGGTTAGGTTTAGATTTTAGGTTTAGATTTGGGGTTAGGTTTAGATTTGGGGTTAGGTTTAGATTTTTGGTTTAGATTTGGGGTTAGGTTTAGATTTGGGGTTAGGTTTAGATTTTAGGTTTAGATTTGGGGTTAGGTTTAGATTTTATGTTTAGATATGGGGTTAGGTTTAGATTTGGGGTTAGGTTTAGATTTTAGGTTTAGATTTTGCGTTAGGTTTAGATTTGGGGTTAGGTTTAGATTTTAGGTTTAGATTTGGGGTTAGGTTTATATTTTAGGTTTATATTTGGGGTAAGGTTTAGATTTGGGGTTAGGTTTAGATTTTAGGTTTAGATTTGGGGTTAGGTTTAGATTTTAGGTTTAGATTTTAGGTTTAGATTTGGGGTTAGGTTTAGATTTTAGGTTTAGATTTGGGGTTAGGTTTAGATTTTAAGTTTAGATATGGGGTTAGGTTTAGATTTTAGGTTTAGATTTGGGGTTAGGTTTAGATTTGGGGTTAGGTTTATATTTTAGGATTAGATTTGGGGTTAGGTTTAGATTTGGGGTTAGGTTTAGATTTTAGGTTTAGATTTGGGGTTAGGTTTAGATTTTAGGTTTAGATTTGGGGTTAGGTTTAGATTTTAGGTTTATATTTGGGGTAAGGTTTAGATTTGGGGTTAGGTTTAGATTTTAGGTTTAGGTTTGGGGTTAGTTTTAGATTTTAGGTTTAGATTTGGGGTTAGGTTTAGATTTTAGGTTTGGATTTGGGGTTAGGTTTAGATTTGGGGTTAGGTTTAGATTTTAGGTTTAGATTTGGGGTTAGGTTTAGATTTTAGGTTTAGATTTGGGGTTAGGTTTAGATTTGGGGTTAGGTTTAGATTTTAGGTTTAGATTTGGGGTTAGGTTTAGATTTGGGGTTAGGTTTAGATTTTAGGTTTAGATTTGGGGTTAGGTTTAGATTTGGGGTTAGGTTTAGATTTTAGGTTTAGATTTGGGGTTAGGTTTAGATTTTAGGTTTAGATTTGGGGTTAGGTTTAGATTTTAGGTTTAGATTTGGGGTTAGGTTTAGATTTTAGGTTTAGATTTGGGGTTAGGTTTAGATTTGGGGTTAGGATTAGATTTTAGGTTTAGATTTGGGGTTAGGTTTAGATTTGGAGTTAGGTTTAGATTTTAGGTTTAGATTTGGGGTTAGGTTTAGATTTTAGGTTTAGATTTGGGGTTAGGTTTAGATTTTAGGTTTATATTTGGGGTAAGGTTTAGATTTGGGGTTAGGATTAGATTTTAGGTTTAGATTTGGGGTTAGGTTTAGATTTGGGGTTAGGTTTAGATTTTAGGTTTAGATTTGGGGTTAGGTTTAGATTTTAGGTTTAGATTTGGGGTTAGGATTAGATTTTAGGTTTAGATTTGGGGTTAGGTTTAGATTTGGGGTTAGGTTTAGATTTTAGGTTTAGATTTGGGGTTAGGTTTAGATTTTAGGTTTAGATTTGGGGTTAGGTTTAGATTTGGGGTTAGGTTTAGATTTTAGGTTTAGATTTGGGGTTAGGTTTAGATTTTAGGTTTAGATTTGGGGTTAGGTTTAGATTTTAGGTTTAGATATGGGGTTAGGTTTAGATTTGGGGTTAGGTTTAGATTTTAGGTTTAGATTTTAGGTTTAGATTTGGGGTTAGGTTTAGATTTTAGGTTTAGATTTGGGGTTAGGTTTAGATTTTAGGTTTAGATTTGGGGTTAGGTTTAGATTTTAGGTTTAGATTTGGGGTTAGGTTTAGATTTTAGGTTTAGATTTGGGGTTAGGTTTAGATTTAAGGTTTAGATTTGGGGTTAGGTTTAGATTTGGGGTTAGGTTTAGATTTTAGGTTTAGATTTGGGGTTAGGTTTAGATTTTAGGTTTAGATTTGGGGTTAGGTTTAGATTTGGGGTTAGGTTTAGATTTTTGGTTTAGATTTGGGGTTAGGTTTAGATTTGGGGTTAGGTTTAGATTTTAGGTTTAGATTTGGGGTTAGGTTTAGATTTTATGTTTAGATATGGCGTTAGGTTTAGATTTGGGGTTAGGTTTAGATTTTAGGTTTAGATTTGGCGTTAGGTTTAGATTTGGGGTTAGGTTTAGATTTTAGGTTTAGATTTGGGGTTAGGTTTATATTTTAGGTTTAGATTTGGGGTTAGGTTTAGATTTGGGGTTAGGTTTAGATTTTAGGTTTAGATTTGGGGTTAGGTTTAGATTTTAGGTTTAGATTTTAGGTTTAGATTTGGGGTTAGGTTTAGATTTTAGGTTTAGATTTGGGGTTAGGTTTAGATTTTAAGTTTAGATATGGGGTTAGGTTTAGATTTTAGGTTTAGATTTGGGGTTAGGTTTAGATTTGGGGTTAGGTTTATATTTTAGGATTAGATTTGGGTTAGGTTTAGATTTGGGGTTAGGTTTAGATTTTAGGTTTAGATTTGGGGTTAGGTTTAGATTTTAGGTTTAGATTTGGGGTTAGGTTTAGATTTGGGGTTAGGTTTAGATTTTAGGTTTAGATTTGGGGTTAGGTTTAGATTTGGGGTTAGGTTTAGATTTTAGGTTTAGATTTGGGGTTAGGTTTAGATTTGGGGTTAGGTTTAGATTTTAGGTTTAGATTTGGGGTTAGGTTTAGATTTTAGGTTTAGATTTGGGGTTAGGTTTAGATTTTAGGTTTAGATTTGGGGTTAGGTTTAGATTTTAGGTTTATATTTGGGGTAAGGTTTAGATTTGGGGTTAGGATTAGATTTTAGGTTTAGATTTGGGGTTAGGTTTAGATTTTAGGTTTAGATTTGGGGTTAGGTTTAGATTTTAGGTTTATATTTGGGGTAAGGTTTAGATTTGGGGTTAGGTTTAGATTTTAGGTTTAGGTTTGGGGTTAGGTTTAGATTTTAGGTTTAGATTTGGGGTTAGGTTTAGATTTTAGGTTTGGATTTGGGGTTAGGTTTAGATTTGGGGTTAGGTTTAGATTTTAGGTTTAGATTTGGGGTTAGGTTTAGATTTTAGGTTTAGATTTGGGGTTAGGTTTAGATTTGGGGTTAGGTTTAGATTTTAGGTTTAGATTTGGGGTTAGGTTTAGATTTGGGGTTAGGTTTAGATTTTAGGTTTAGATTTGGGGTTAGGTTTAGATTTTAGGTTTAGATTTTAGGTTTAGATTTGGGGTTAGGTTTAGATTTTAGGTTTAGATTTGGGGTTAGGTTTAGATTTTAGGTTTAGATTTGGGGTTAGGTTTAGATTTTAGGTTTATATTTGGGGTAAGGTTTAGATTTGGGGTTAGGATTAGATTTTAGGTTTAGATTTGGGGTTAGGTTTAGATTTGGAGTTAGGTTTAGATTTTAGGTTTAGATTTGGGGTTAGGTTTAGATTTTAGGTTTAGATTTGGGGTTAGGTTTAGATTTTAGGTTTATATTTGGGGTAAGGATTAGATTTGGGGTTAGGATTAGATTTTAGGTTTAGATTTGGGGTTAGGTTTAGATTTGGGGTTAGGTTTAGATTTTAGGTTTAGATTTGGGGTTAGGTTTAGATTTTAGGTTTAGATTTGGGGTTAGGTTTAGATTTGGGGTTAGGTTTAGATTTTAGGTTTAGATTTGGGGTTAGGTTTAGATTTGGGGTTAGGTTTAGATTTTAGGTTTAGATTTGGGGTTAGGTTTTTATTTTAGGTTTAGATTTGGGGTTAGGTTTAGATTTGGGGTTAGGTTTAGATTTTAGGTTTAGATTTGGGGTTAGGTTTAGATTTTAGGTTTAGATATGGGGTTAGGTTTAGATTTGGGGTTAGGTTTAGATTTTAGGTTTAGATTTTAGGTTTAGATTTGGGGTTAGGTTTAGATTTTAGGTTTAGATTTGGGGTTAGGTTTAGATTTTAGGTTTAGATTTGGGGTTAGGTTTAGATTTTAGGTTTAGATTTGGGGTTAGGTTTAGATTTTAGGTTTAGATTTGGGGTTAGGATTAGATTTTAGGTTTAGATTTGGGGTTAGGTTTAGATTTGGGGTTAGGTTTAGATTTTAGGTTTAGATTTGGGGTTAGGTTTAGATTTTAGGTTTAGATTTGGGGTTAGGTTTAGATTTGGGGTTAGGTTTAGATTTTTGGTTTAGATTTGGGGTTAGGTTTAGATTTGGGGTTAGGTTTAGATTTTAGGTTTAGATTTGGGGTTAGGTTTAGATTTTATGTTTAGATATGGGGTTAGGTTTAGATTTGGGGTTAGGTTTAGATTTTAGGTTTAGATTTGGCGTTAGGTTTAGATTTGGGGTTAGGTTTAGATTTTAGGTTTAGATTTGGGGTTAGGTTTATATTTTAGGTTTAGATTTGGGGTTAGGTTTAGATTTGGGGTTAGGTTTAGATTTTAGGTTTAGATTTGGGGTTAGGTTTAGATTTTAGGTTTAGATTTTAGGTTTAGATTTGGGGTTAGGTTTAGATTTTAGGTTTAGATTTGGGGTTAGGTTTAGATTTTAAGTTTAGATATGGGGTTAGGTTTAGATTTTAGGTTTAGATTTGGGGTTAGGTTTAGATTTGGGGTTAGGTTTATATTTTAGGATTAGATTTGGGGTTAGGTTTAGATTTGGGGTTAGGTTTAGATTTTAGGTTTAGATTTGGGGTTAGGTTTAGATTTTAGGTTTAGATTTGGGGTTAGGTTTAGATTTTAGGTTTATATTTGGGGTAAGGTTTAGATTTGGGGTTAGGTTTAGATTTTAGGTTTAGGTTTGGGGTTAGTTTTAGATTTTAGGTTTAGATTTGGGGTTAGGTTTAGATTTTAGGTTTGGATTTGGGGTTAGGTTTAGATTTGGGGTTAGGTTTAGATTTTAGGTTTAGATTTGGGGTTAGGTTTAGATTTTAGGTTTAGATTTGGGGTTAGGTTTAGATTTGGGGTTAGGTTTAGATTTTAGGTTTAGATTTGGGGTTAGGTTTAGATTTGGGGTTAGGTTTAGATTTTAGGTTTAGATTTGGGGTTAGGTTTAGATTTTAGGTTTAGATTTTAGGTTTAGATTTGGGGTTAGGTTTAGATTTTAGGTTTAGATTTGGGGTTAGGTTTAGATTTTAGGTTTAGATTTGGGGTTAGGTTTAGATTTTAGGTTTATATTTGGGGTAAGGTTTAGATTTGGAGTTAGGATTAGATTTTAGGTTTAGATTTGGGGTTAGGTTTAGATTTGGAGTTAGGTTTAGATTTTAGGTTTAGATTTGGGGTTAGGTTTAGATTTTAGGTTTAGATTTGGGGTTAGGTTTAGATTTGGGGTTAGGTTTAGATTTTTGGTTTAGATTTGGGGTTAGGTTTAGATTTGGGGTTAGGTTTAGATTTTAGGTTTAGATTTGGGGTTAGGTTTAGATTTTAGGTTTAGATTTGGGGTTAGGTTTAGATTTTAGGTTTAGATTTGGGGTTAGGTTTAGATTTTAGGTTTATATTTGGGGTAAGGTTTAGATTTGGGGTTAGGATTAGATTTTAGGTTTAGATTTGGGGTTAGGTTTAGATTTGGAGTTAGGTTTAGATTTTAGGTTTAGATTTGGGGTTAGGTTTAGATTTTAGGTTTAGATTTGGGGTTAGGTTTAGATTTTAGGTTTATATTTGGGGTAAGGTTTAGATTTGGGGTTAGGATTAGATTTTAGGTTTAGATTTGGGGTTAGGTTTAGATTTGGGGTTAGGTTTAGATTTTAGGTTTAGATTTGGGGTTAGGTTTAGATTTTAGGTTTAGATTTGGGGTTAGGATTAGATTTTAGGTTTAGATTTGGGGTTAGGTTTAGATTTGGGGTTAGGTTTAGATTTTAGGTTTAGATTTGGGGTTAGGTTTAGATTTTAGGTTTAGATTTGGGGTTAGGTTTAGATTTGGGGTTAGGTTTAGATTTTAGGTTTAGATTTGGGGTTAGGTTTAGATTTTAGGTTTAGATTTGGGGTTAGGTTTAGATTTTAGGTTTAGATATGGGGTTAGGTTTAGATTTGGGGTTAGGTTTAGATTTTAGGTTTAGATTTTAGGTTTAGATTTGGGGTTAGGTTTAGATTTTAGGTTTAGATTTGGGGTTAGGTTTAGATTTTAGGTTTAGATTTGGTGTTAGGTTTAGAGTTTAGGTTTAGATTTGGGGTTAGGTTTAGATTTTAGGTTTAGATTTGGGGTTAGGATTAGATTTTAGGTTTAGATTTGGGGTTAGGTTTAGATTTGGGGTTAGGTTTAGATTTTAGGTTTAGATTTGGGGTTAGGTTTAGATTTGGGGTTAGGTTTAGATTTTTGGTTTAGATTTGGGGTTAGGTTTAGATTTTAGGTTTAGATTTGGGGTTAGGTTTAGATTTTATGTTTAGATATGGCGTTAGGTTTAGATTTGGGGTTAGGTTTAGATTTTAGGTTTAGATTTGGCGTTAGGTTTAGATTTGGGGTTAGGTTTAGATTTTAGGTTTAGATTTGGGGTTAGGTTTATATTTTAGGTTTAGATTTGGGGTTAGGTTTAGATTTGGGGTTAGGTTTAGATTTTAGGTTTAGATTTGGGGTTAGGTTTAGATTTTAGGTTTAGATTTTAGGTTTAGATTTGGGGTTAGGTTTAGATTTTAGGTTTAGATTTGGGGTTAGGTTTAGATTTTAAGTTTAGATATGGGGTTAGGTTTAGATTTTAGGTTTAGATTTGGGGTTAGGTTTAGATTTGGGGTTAGGTTTATATTTTAGGATTAGATTTGGGGTTAGGTTTAGATTTGGGGTTAGGTTTAGATTTTAGGTTTAGATTTGGGGTTAGGTTTAGATTTTAGGTTTAGATTTGGGGTTAGGTTTAGATTTGGGGTTAGGTTTAGATTTTAGGTTTAGATTTGGGGTTAGGTTTAGATTTGGGGTTAGGTTTAGATTTTAGGTTTAGATTTGGGGTTAGGTTTAGATTTGGGGTTAGGTTTAGATTTTAGGTTTAGATTTGGGGTTAGGTTTAGATTTTAGGTTTAGATTTGGGGTTAGGTTTAGATTTTAGGTTTAGATTTGGGGTTAGGTTTAGATTTTAGGTTTATATTTGGGGTAAGGTTTAGATTTGGGGTTAGGATTAGATTTTAGGTTTAGATTTGGGGTTAGGTTTAGATTTTAGGTTTAGATTTGGGGTTAGGTTTAGATTTTAGGTTTATATTTGGGGTAAGGTTTAGATTTGGGGTTAGGTTTAGATTTTAGGTTTAGGTTTGGGGTTAGGTTTAGATTTTAGGTTTAGATTTGGGGTTAGGTTTAGATTTTAGGTTTGGATTTGGGGTTAGGTTTAGATTTGGGGTTAGGTTTAGATTTTAGGTTTAGATTTGGGGTTAGGTTTAGATTTTAGGTTTAGATTTGGGGTTAGGTTTAGATTTTAGGTTTAGATTTGGGGTTAGGTTTAGATTTGGGGTTAGGTTTAGATTTTAGGTTTAGATTTGGGGTTAGGTTTAGATTTTAGGTTAGGTTTAGATTTTAGGTTTAGATTTGGGGTTAGGTTTAGATTTTAGGTTTAGATTTTAGGTTTAGATTTGGGGTTAGGTTTAGATTTTAGGTTTAGATTTGGGGTTAGGTTTAGATTTTAGGTTTAGATTTGGGGTTAGGTTTAGATTTTAGGTTTAGATTTGGGGTTAGGTTTAGATTTTAGGTTTAGATTTGGGGTTAGGTTTAGATTTTAGGTTTATATTTGGGGTAAGGATTAGATTTGGGGTTAGGATTAGATTTTAGGTTTAGATTTGGGGTTAGGTTTAGATTTGGGGTTAGGTTTAGATTTTAGGTTTAGATTTGGGGTTAGGTTTAGATTTTAGGTTTAGATTTGGGGTTAGGTTTAGATTTGGGGTTAGGTTTAGATTTTAGGTTTAGATTTGGCGTTAGGTTTAGATTTGGGGTTAGGTTTAGATTTTAGGTTTAGATTTGGGGTTAGGTTTATATTTTAGGTTTAGATTTGGGGTTAGGTTTAGATTTGGGGTTAGGTTTAGATTTTAGGTTTAGATTTGGGGTTAGGTTTAGATTTTAGGTTTAGATTTGGGGTTAGGTTTAGATTTTAGGTTTAGATATGGGGTTAGGTTTAGATTTGGGGTTAGGTTTAGATTTTAGGTTTAGATTTTAGGTTTAGATTTGGGGTTAGGTTTAGATTTTAGGTTTAGATTTGGGGTTAGGTTTAGATTTTAGGTTTAGATTTGGGGTTAGGTTTAGATTTTAGGTTTAGATTTGGGGTTAGGTTTAGATTTTAGGTTTAGATTTGGGGTTAGGATTAGATTTTAGGTTTAGATTTGGGGTTAGGTTTAGATTTGGGGTTAGGTTTAGATTTTAGGTTTAGATTTGGGGTTAGGTTTAGATTTTAGGTTTAGATTTGGGGTTAGGTTTAGATTTGGGGTTAGGTTTAGATTTTTGGTTTAGATTTGGGGTTAGGTTTAGATTTGGGGTTAGGTTTAGATTTTAGGTTTAGATTTGGGGTTAGGTTTAGATTTTAGGTTTAGATTTGGCGTTAGGTTTAGATTTGGGGTTAGGTTTAGATTTTAGGTTTAGATTTGGGGTTAGGTTTATATTTTAGGTTTAGATTTGGGGTTAGGTTTAGATTTGGGGTTAGGTTTAGATTTTAGGTTTAGATTTGGGGTTAGGTTTAGATTTTAGGTTTAGATTTTAGGTTTAGATTTGGGGTTAGGTTTAGATTTTAGGTTTAGATTTTAGGTTTAGATTTGGGGTTAGGTTTAGATTTTAGGTTTAGATTTGGGGTTAGGTTTAGATTTGGGGTTAGGTTTATATTTTAGGATTAGATTTGGGGTTAGGTTTAGATTTGGGGTTAGGTTTAGATTTTAGGTTTAGATTTGGGGTTAGGTTTAGATTTTAGGTTTAGATTTGGGGTTAGGTTTAGATTTTAGGTTTATATTTGGGGTAAGGTTTAGATTTGGGGTTAGGTTTAGATTTTAGGTTTAGGTTTGGGGTTAGTTTTAGATTTTAGGTTTAGATTTGGGGTTAGGTTTAGATTTTAGGTTTGGATTTGGGGTTAGGTTTAGATTTGGGGTTAGGTTTAGATTTTAGGTTTAGATTTGGGGTTAGGTTTAGATTTTAGGTTTAGATTTGGGGTTAGGTTTAGATTTGGGGTTAGGTTTAGATTTTAGGTTTAGATTTGGGGTTAGGTTTAGATTTGGGGTTAGGTTTAGATTTTAGGTTTAGATTTGGGGTTAGGTTTAGATTTTAGGTTTAGATTTTAGGTTTAGATTTGGGGTTAGGTTTAGATTTTAGGTTTAGATTTGGGGTTAGGTTTAGATTTTAGGTTTAGATTTGGGGTTAGGTTTAGATTTTAGGTTTATATTTGGGGTAAGGTTTAGATTTGGGGTTAGGATTAGATTTTAGGTTTAGATTTGGGGTTAGGTTTAGATTTGGAGTTAGGTTTAGATTTTAGGTTTAGATTTGGGGTTAGGTTTAGATTTTAGGTTTAGATTTGGGGTTAGGTTTAGATTTTAGGTTTATATTAGGGGGAAGGTTTAGATTTGGGGTTAGGATTAGATTTTAGGTTTAGATTTGGGGTTAGGTTTAGATTTGGGGTTAGGTTTAGATTTTAGGTTTAGATTTGGGGTTAGGTTTAGATTTTAGGTTTAGATTTGGGGTTAGGTTTAGATTTGGGGTTAGGTTTAGATTTTAGGTTTAGATTTGGGGTTAGGTTTAGATTTGGGGTTAGGTTTAGATTTTAGGTTTAGATTTGGGGTTAGGTTTATATTTTAGGTTTAGATTTGGGGTTAGGTTTAGATTTGGGGTTAGGTTTAGATTTTAGGTTTAGATTTGGGGTTAGGTTTAGATTTTAGGTTTAGATATGGGGTTAGGTTTAGATTTGGGGTTAGGTTTAGATTTTAGGTTTAGATTTTAGGTTTAGATTTGGGGTTAGGTTTAGATTTTAGGTTTAGATTTGGGGTTAGGTTTAGATTTTAGGTTTAGATTTGGGGTTAGGTTTAGATTTTAGGTTTAGATTTGGGGTTAGGTTTATATTTTAGGTTTAGATTTGGGGTTAGGTTTAGATTTGGGGTTAGGTTTAGATTTTAGGTTTAGATTTGGGGTTAGGTTTAGATTTTAGGTTTAGATTTTAGGTTTATATTTGGGGTAAGGCTTAGATTTGGGGTTAGGTTTAGATTTTAGGTTTAGATTTGGGGTTAGGTTTAGATTTGGGGTTAGGTTATGTTTTTGGTTTAGATTTGGGGTTAGGTTTAGATTTTAGGTTCAGATATGGGGTTAGGTTTAGATTTGGGGTTAGGTTTAGATTTTAGGTTTAGATTTGGGGTTAGGTTTAGATTTGGGGTTAGGTTTAGATTTTAGGTTTAGATTTGGGGTTAGGTTTATATTTTAGGTTTAGATTTGGGGTTAGGTTTAGATTTTACGTTTAGATATCGGGTTAGGTTTAGACTTGGGGTTAGGTTTAGATTTTAGGTTTAGATTTGGGGTTAGGTTTAGATTTTAGGTTTAGATTTGGGGTTAGGTTTAGATTTAAGGTTTAGATTTGGGGTTAGGTTTAGATTTGGGGTTAGGTTTAGATTTTTGGTTTAGATTTGGGGTTAGGTTTAGATTTGGGGTTAGGTTTAGATTTTAGGTTTAGATTTGGGGTTAGGTTTAGATTTTAGGTTTAGATTTTAGGTTTAGATTTGGGGTTAGGTTTAGATTTTAGGTTTAGATTTGGGGTTAGGTTTAGATTTTAGGTTTAGATTTGGGGTTAGGTTTAGATTTTAGGTTTAGATCTGGGGTAAGGTTTAGATTTGGGGTTAGGATTAGATTTTAGGTTTAGATTTGGGGTTAGGTTTAGATTTGGAGTTAGGTTTAGATTTTAGGTTTAGATTTGGGGTTAGGTTTAGATTTGGAGTTAGGTTTAGATTTTAGGTTTAGATTTGGGGTAAGGTTTACATTTGGGCTTAGGTTTAGATTTTAGGTTTAGATTTTAGGTTTAGATTTGGGGTTAGTTTAGATTTGGGGTTAGGTTTAGATTTTAGGTTTAGATTTGGGGTTAGGTTTAGATTTGGGGTTAGGTTTAGATTTTAGGTTTAGATTTGGGGTAAGGTTTACATTTAGGCTTAGGTTTAGATTTTAGGTTTAGATTTGGGGTGAGGTTTAGATTTTAGGTTTAGATTTTAGGTTTAGATTTGGGGTTAGGTTTAGATTTTAGGTTTAGATTTGGGGTTAGGTTTAGATTTAAGGTTTAGATTTGGGGTTATGTTTAGATTTGGGGTTAGGTTTAGATTTTAGGTTTAGATTTGGGGTTAGGTTTAGATTTGGGGTTAGGTTTAGATTTGGGGTTTAGATTTGGGGTTAGGTTTAGATTTGGGGTTAGGTTTAGATTTTAGGTTTAGATTTGGGGTTAGGTTTAGATTTTAGGTTTAGATTTGGGGTAAGGTTTACATTTGGGCTTAGGTTTAGATTTTAGGTTTAGATTTGGGGTTAGGTTTAGATTTGGGGTTAGGTTTAGATTTTATGTTTAGATTTGGGTTTAGGTTTAGATTTTATGTTTAGATATGGGATTAGGTTTAGATTTGGGGTTAGGTTTAGATTTTAGGTTTAGATTTGGGGTTAGGTTTAGATTTTAGGTTTAGATTTGGGGTTAGGTTTAGATTTGGGGTTAGGTTTAGATTTTAGGTTTAGATTTGGGGTTAGGTTTATATTTTAGGTTTAGATTTGGGGTTAGGTTTAAATTTCAGGTTTAGATTTTAGGTTAGGTTTAGATTTTAGGTTTAGATTTGGGGTTAGGTTTAGATTTTAGGTTTAGATTTGGGGTTAGGTTTAGATTTGGGGTTAGGTTTAGATTTTAGGTTTAGATTTGGGGTTAGGTTTATATTTTAGGTTTATATTTGGGGTAAGGTTTAGATTTGGGGTTAGGTTTAGATTTGGGGTTAGGTTTAGATTTTAGGTTTAGATTTGGGGTTAGGTTTAGATTTGGCGTTAGGTTTAGATTTTAGGTTTAGATTTGGGGTTAGGTTTAGATTTTAGGTTTAGATTTGGGGTTAGGTTTAGATTTTAGGTTTATATTTGGGGTAAGGTTTAGATTTGGGGTTAGGTTTAGATTTTAGGTTTAGGTTTGGGGTTAGTTTTAGATTTTAGGTTTAGATTTGGGGTTAGGATTAGATTTTAGGTTTAGATTTGGGGTTAGGTGTAGATTTGGGGTTAGGTTTAGATTTTAGGTTTAGATTTGGGGTTAGGTTTAGATTTTAGGTTTAGATTTGGGGTTAGGTTTAGATTTGGGGTTAGGTTTAGATTTTTGGTTTAGATTTGGGGTTAGGTTTAGATTTGGGGTTAGGTTTAGATTTTAGGTTTAGATTTGGGGTTAGGTTTAGATTTTATGTTTAGATATGGCGTAAGGTTTAGATTTGGGGTTAGGTTTAGATTTTAGGTTTAGATTTGGCGTTAGGTTTAGATTTGGGGTTAGGTTTAGATTTTAGGTTTAGATTTGGGGTTAGGTTTATATTTTAGGTTTAGATTTGGGGTTAGGTTTAGATTTGGGGTTAGGTTTAGATTTTAGGTTTAGATTTGGGGTTAGGTTTAGATTTTAGGTTTAGATTTTAGGTTTAGATTTGGGGTTAGGTTTAGATTTTAGGTTTAGATTTGGGGTTAGGTTTAGATTTTAAGTTTAGATATGGAGTTAGGTTTAGATTTTAGGTTTAGATTTGGGGTTAGGTTTAGATTTGGGGTTAGGTTTATATTTTAGGATTAGATTTGGGGTTAGGTTTAGATTTGGGGTTAGGTTTAGATTTGGGGTTAGGTTTAGATTTTAGGTTTAGATTTGGGGTTAGGTTTAGATTTTAGGTTTATATTTGGGGTAAGGTTTAGATTTGGGGTTAGGTTTAGATTTTAGGTTTAGGTTTGGGGTTAGTTTTAGATTTTAGGTTTAGATTTGGGGTTAGGTTTAGATTTTAGGTTTGGATTTGGGGTTAGGTTTAGATTTGGGGTTAGGTTTAGATTTTAGGTTTAGATTTGGGGTTAGGTTTAGATTTTAGGTTTAGATTTGGGGTTAGGTTTAGATTTGGGTTAGGTTTAGATTTTAGGTTTAGATTTGGGGTTAGGTTTAGATTTGGGGTTAGGTTTAGATTTTAGGTTTAGATTTGGGGTTAGGTTTAGATTTTAGGTTTAGATTTTAGGTTTAGATTTGGGGTTAGGTTTAGATTTTAGGTTTAGATTTGGGGTTAGGTTTAGATTTTAGGTTTAGATTTGGGGTTAGGTTTAGATTTTAGGTTTATATTTGGGGTAAGGTTTAGATTTGGGGTTAGGATTAGATTTTAGGTTTAGATTTGGGGTTAGGTTTAGATTTTAGGTTTAGATTTGGGGTTAGGTTTATATTTTAGGTTTAGATTTGGGGTAAGGTTTAGATTTGGGGTTAGGTTTAGATTTTAGGTTTAGGTTTGGGGTTAGTTTTAGATTTTAGGTTTAGATTTGGGGTTAGGTTTAGATTTTAGGTTTAGATTTGGGGTTAGGTTTAGATTTTAGGTTTAGGTTTGGGGTTAGTTTTAGATTTTAGGTTTAGATTTGGGGTTAGGTTTAGATTTTAGGTTTAGATTTGGGGTTAGGTTTAGATTTTAGGTTTAGATTTTAGGTTTAGATTTGGGGTTAGGTTTAGATTTTAGGTTTAGATTTGGTGTTAGGTTTAGATTTTAGGTTTAGATTTGGGGTTAGGTTTAGATTTTAGGTTTAGATTTGGGGTTAGGTTTAGATTTGGGGTTAGGATTAGATTTTAGGTTTAGATTTGGGGTTAGGTTTAGATTTGGAGTTAGGTTTAGATTTTAGGTTTAGATTTGGGGTTAGGTTTAGATTTTAGGTTTAGATTTGGGGTTAGGTTTAGATTTTAGGTTTAGATTTGGGGTTAGGTTTAGATTTGGGGTTAGGTTTAGATTTTAGGTTTAGATTTGGGGTTAGGTTTAGATTTGGGGTTAGGTTTAGATTTTAGGTTTAGATTTGGGGTTAGGTTTATATTTTAGGTTTAGATTTTAGGTTTAGATTTGGGGTTAGGTTTAGATTTTAGGTTTAGATTTGGGGTTAGGTTTAGATTTTAGGTTTAGATATGGGGTTAGGTTTAGATTTGGGGTTAGGTTTAGATTTTAGGTTTAGATTTTAGGTTTAGATTTGGGGTTAGGTTTAGATTTTAGGTTTAGATTTGGGGTTAGGTTTAGATTTTAGGTTTAGATTTGGGGTTAGGTTTAGATTTTAGGTTTAGATTTGGGGTTAGGATTAGATTTTAGGTTTAGATTTGGGGTTAGGTTTAGATTTGGGGTTAGGTTTAGATTTTAGGTTTAGATTTGGGGTTAGGTTTAGATTTGGGGTTAGGTTTAGATTTTTGGTTTAGATTTGGGGTTAGGTTTAGATTTGGGGTTAGGTTTAGATTTTAGGTTTAGATTTGGGGTTAGGTTTAGATTTTATGTTTAGATATGGGGTTAGGTATAGATTTGGGGTTAGGTTTAGATTTTAGGTTTAGATTTGGCGTTAGGTTTAGATTTGGGGTTAGGTTTAGATTTTAGGTTTAGATTTGGGGTTAGGTTTATATTTTAGGTTTAGATTTGGGGTTAGGTGTAGATTTGGGGTTAGGTTTAGATTTTAGGTTTAGATTTGGGGTTAGGTTTAGATTTTAGGTTTAGATTTTAGGTTTAGATTTGGGGTTAGGTTTAGATTTTAGGTTTAGATTTGGGGTTAGGTTTAGATTTTAAGTTTAGATATGGGGTTAGGTTTAGATTTTAGGTTTAGATTTGGGGTTAGGTTTAGATTTGGGGTTAGGTTTATATTTTAGGATTAGATTTGGGGTTAGGTTTAGATTTGGGGTTAGGTTTAGATTTTAGGTTTAGATTTGGGGTTAGGTTTAGATTTTAGGTTTAGATTTGGGGTTAGGTTTAGATTTTAGGTTTATATTTGGGGTAAGGTTTAGATTTGGGGTTAGGTTTAGATTTTAGGTTTAGGTTTGGGGTTAGTTTTAGATTTTAGGTTTAGATTTGGGGTTAGGTTTAGATTTTAGGTTTGGATTTGGGGTTAGGTTTAGATTTGGGGTTAGGTTTAGATTTTAGGTTTAGATTTGGGGTTAGGTTTAGATTTTAGGTTTAGATTTGGGGTTAGGTTTAGATTTGGGGTTAGGTTTAGATTTTAGGTTTAGATTTGGGGTTAGGTTTAGATTTGGGGTTAGGTTTAGATTTTAGGTTTAGATTTGGGGTTAGGTTTAGATTTTAGGTTTAGATTTTAGGTTTAGATTTGGGGTTAGGTTTAGATTTTAGGTTTAGATTTGGGGTTAGGTTTAGATTTTAGGTTTAGATTTGGGGTTAGGTTTAGATTTTAGGTTTATATTTGGGGTAAGGTTTAGATTTGGGGTTAGGATTAGATTTTAGGTTTAGATTTGGGGTTAGGTTTAGATTTGGAGTTAGGTTTAGATTTTAGGTTTAGATTTGGGGTTAGGTTTAGATTTTAGGTTTAGATTTGGGGTTAGGTTTAGATTTTAGGTTTATATTTGGGGTAAGGTTTAGATTTGGGGTTAGGATTAGATTTTAGGTTTAGATTTGGGGTTAGGTTTAGATTTGGGGTTAGGTTTAGATTTTAGGTTTAGATTTGGGGTTAGGTTTAGATTTTAGGTTTAGATTTGGGGTTAGGTTTAGATTTGGGGTTAGGTTTAGATTTTAGGTTTAGATTTGGGGTTAGGTTTAGATTTGGGGTTAGGTTTAGATTTTAGGTTTAGATTTGGGGTTAGGTTTATATTTTAGGTTTAGATTTGGGGTTAGGTTTAGATTTGGGGTTAGGTTTAGATTTTAGGTTTAGATTTGGGGTTAGGTTTAGATTTTAGGTTTAGATTTGGGGTTAGGTTTAGATTTTAGGTTTAGATATGGGGTTAGGTTTAGATTTGGGGTTAGGTTTAGATTTTAGGTTTAGATTTTAGGTTTAGATTTGGGGTTAGGTTTAGATTTTAGGTTTAGATTTGGGGTTAGGTTTAGATTTTAGGTTTAGATTTGGGGTTAGGTTTAGATTTTAGGTTTAGATTTGGGGTTAGGTTTATATTTTAGGTTTAGATTTGGGGTTAGGTTTAGATTTGGGGTTAGGTTTAGATTTTAGGTTTAGATTTGGGGTTAGGTTTAGATTTTAGGTTTAGATTTTAGGTTTATATTTGGGGTAAGGCTTAGATTTGGGGTTAGGTTTAGATTTTAGGTTTAGATTTGGGGTTAGGTTTAGATTTGGGGTTAGGTTATGTTTTTGGTTTAGATTTGGGGTTAGGTTTAGATTTTAGGTTTAGATATGGGGTTAGGTTTAGATTTGGGGTTAGGTTTAGATTTTAGGTTTAGATTTGGGGTTAGGTTTAGATTTGGGGTTAGGTTTAGATTTTAGGTTTAGATTTGGGGTTAGGTTTAGATTTTAGGTTTAGATTTGGGGTTAGGTGTAGATTTGGGGTTAGGTTTAGATTTTAGGTTTAGATTTGGGGTTAGGTTTATATTTTAGGTTTAGATTTGGGGTTAGGTTTAGATTTTAGGTTTGGATTTGGGGTTAGGTTTAGATTTTACGTTTAGATTTGGGGTTAGGTTTAGACTTGGGGTTAGGTTTAGATTTTAGGTTTAGATTTGGGGTTAGGTTAGATTTTAGGTTTAGATTTGGGGTTAGGTTTAGACTTGGGGTTAGGTTTAGATTTTAGGTTTAGATTTGGGGTTAGGTTTAGATTTTAGGTTTAGATTTGGGGTTAGGTTTAGATTTAAGGTTTAGATTTGGGGTTAGGTTTAGATTTGGGGTTAGGTTTAGATTTTTGGTTTAGATTTGGGGTTAGGTTTAGATTTGGGGTTAGGTTTAGATTTTAGGTTTAGATTTGGGGTTAGGTTTAGATTTTAGGTTTAGATTTGGGGTAAGGTTTACATTTGGGCTTAGGTTTAGATTTTAGGTTTAGATTTTAGGTTTAGATTTGGGATTAGTTTAGATTTGGGGTTAGGTTTAGATTTTAGGTTTAGATTTGGGGTTAGGTTTAGATTTGGGGTTAGGTTTAGATTTTAGGTTTAGATTTGGGGTAAGGTTTACATTTAGGCTTAGGTTTAGATTTTAGGTTTAGATTTGGGGTGAGGTTTAGATTTTAGGTTTAGATTTTAGGTTTAGATTTGGGGTTAGGTTTAGATTTTAGGTTTAGATTTGGGGTTAGGTTTAGATTTTAGGTTTAGATTTTAGGTTTAGATTTGGGGTTAGGTTTAGATTTTAGGTTTAGATTTGGGGTTAGGTTTAGATTTTAGGTTTAGATTTGGGGTTAGGTTTAGATTTAAGGTTTAGATTTGGGGTTATGTTTAGATTTGGGGTTAGGTTTAGATTTTAGGTTTAGATTTGGGGTTAGGTTTAGATTTGGGGTTAGGTTTAGATTTGGGGTTTAGATTTGGGGTTAGGTTTAGATTTGGGGTTAGGTTTAGATTTTAGGTTTAGATTTGGGGTTAGGTTTAGATTTTAGGTTTAGATTTGGGGTAAGGTTTACATTTGGGGTTAGGTTTAGATTTTAGGTTTAGATTTGGGGTTAGGTTTAGATTTGGGGTTAGGTTTAGATTTTAGGTTTAGATTTGGGGTTAGGTTTAGATTTTAGGTTTAGATTTGGGGTTAGGTTTAGATTTGGGGTTAGGTTTAGATTTTAGGTTTAGATTTGGGGTTAGGTTTAAATTTCAGGTTTAGATTTTAGGTTAGGTTTAGATTTTAGGTTTAGATTTGGGGTTAGGTTTAGATTTTAGGTTTAGATTTGGGGTTAGGTTTAGATTTGGGGTTAGGTTTAGATTTTAGGTTTAGATTTGGGGTTAGGTTTATATTTTAGGTTTATATTTGGGGTAAGGTTTAGATTTGGGGTTAGGTTTAGATTTGGGGTTAGGTTTAGATTTTAGGTTTAGATTTGGGGTTAGGTTTAGATTTGGGGTTAGGTTTAGATTTTAGGTTTAGATTTGGGGTTAGGTTTAGATTTTAGGTTTAGATTTTAGGTTTAGATTTGGGGTTAGGTTTAGATTTTAGGTTTAGATTTGGGGTTAGGTTTAGATTTGGGGTTAGGTTTAGATTTTAGGTTTAGGTTTGGGGCTAGGTTTAGATTTTAGGTTTAGATTTGGGGTTAGGTTTAGATTTTAGGTTTAGATTTGGGGTTAGGTTTAGATTTGGGGTTAGGTTTAGATTTTAGGTTTAGATTTGGGGTTAGGTTTAGATTTGGGGTTAGGTTTAGATTTTAGGTTTAGATTTGGGGTTAGGTTTAGATTTGGGGTTAGGTTTAGATTTTAGGTTTAGATATGGGGTTAGGTTTAGATTTGGGGTTAGGTTTAGATTTTAGGTTTAGATTTTACGTTTAGATTTGGGGTTAGGTTTAGATTTGGGGTTAGGTTTAGATTTTAGGTTTAGATTTGGGGTTAGGTTTAGATTTGGGGTTAGGTTTAGATTTTAGGTTTAGATTTGGGGTTAGGTTTAGATTTTATGTTTAGATATGGGATTAGGTTTAGATTTGGGGTTAGGTTTAGATTTTAGGTTTAGATTTGGGGTTAGGTTTAGATTTTAGGTTTAGATTTGGGGTTAGGTTTAGATTTGGAGTTAGGTTTAGATTTTAGGTTTAGATTTGGGGTTAGGTTTAGATTTTAGGTTTAGATTTGGGGTTAGGTTTAGATTTTAGGTTTAGATTTTAGGTTTAGATTTGGGGTTAGGTTTAGATTTTAGGTTTAGATTTGGGGTTAGGTTTAGATTTTAGGTTTAGATTTGGGGTTAGGTTTAGATTTTAGGTTTATATTTGGGGTAAGGTTTAGATTTGGGGTTAGGTTTAGATTTTAGGTTTAGGTTTGGGGTTAGGTTTAGATTTGGGGTTAGGTTTAGATTTTAGGTTTAGATTTGGGGTTAGGTTTAGATTTTTGGTTTAGATTTGGGGTTAGGTTTAGATTTGGGGTTAGGTTTAGATTTTAGGTTTAGATTTGGGGTTAGGTTTATATTTTAGGTTTAGATTTGGGGTTAGGTTTAGATTTTAGGTTTGGATTTGGGGTTAGGTTTAGATTTTAGGTTTAGATTTGGGGTTAGGTTTAGACTTGGGGTTAGGTTTAGATTTTAGGTTTAGATTTGGGGTTAGGTTAGATTTTAGGTTTAGATTTGGGGTTAGGTTTAGACTTGGGGTTAGGTTTAGATTTTAGGTTTAGATTTGGGGTTAGGTTTAGATTTTAGGTTTAGATTTGGGGTTAGGTTTAGATTTAAGGTTTAGATTTGGGGTTAGGTTTAGATTTGGGGTTAGGTTTAGATTTTTGGTTTAGATTTGGGGTTAGGTTTAGATTTGGGGTTAGGTTTAGATTTTAGGTTTAGATTTGGGGTTAGGTTTAGATTTTAGGTTTAGATTTGGGGTAAGGTTTACATTTGGGCTTAGGTTTAGATTTTAGGTTTAGATTTTAGGTTTAGATTTGGGATTAGTTTAGATTTGGGGTTAGGTTTAGATTTTAGGTTTAGATTTGGGGTTAGGTTTAGATTTGGGGTTAGGTTTAGATTTTAGGTTTAGATTTGGGGTAAGGTTTACATTTAGGCTTAGGTTTAGATTTTAGGTTTAGATTTGGGGTGAGGTTTAGATTTTAGGTTTAGATTTTAGGTTTAGATTTGGGGTTAGGTTTAGATTTTAGGTTTAGATTTGGGGTTAGGTTTAGATTTTAGGTTTAGATTTTAGGTTTAGATTTGGGGTTAGGTTTAGATTTTAGGTTTAGATTTGGGGTTAGGTTTAGATTTTAGGTTTAGATTTGGGGTTAGGTTTAGATTTAAGGTTTAGATTTGGGGTTATGTTTAGATTTGGGGTTAGGTTTAGATTTTAGGTTTAGATTTGGGGTTAGGTTTAGATTTGGGGTTAGGTTTAGATTTGGGGTTTAGATTTGGGGTTAGGTTTAGATTTGGGGTTAGGTTTAGATTTTAGGTTTAGATTTGGGGTTAGGTTTAGATTTTAGGTTTAGATTTGGGGTAAGGTTTACATTTGGGGTTAGGTTTAGATTTTAGGTTTAGATTTGGGGTTAGGTTTAGATTTGGGGTTAGGTTTAGATTTTAGGTTTAGATTTGGGGTTAGGTTTAGATTTTAGGTTTAGATTTGGGGTTAGGTTTAGATTTGGGGTTAGGTTTAGATTTTAGGTTTAGATTTGGGGTTAGGTTTAAATTTCAGGTTTAGATTTTAGGTTAGGTTTAGATTTTAGGTTTAGATTTGGGGTTAGGTTTAGATTTTAGGTTTAGATTTGGGGTTAGGTTTAGATTTGGGGTTAGGTTTAGATTTTAGGTTTAGATTTGGGGTTAGGTTTATATTTTAGGTTTATATTTGGGGTAAGGTTTAGATTTGGGGTTAGGTTTAGATTTGGGGTTAGGTTTAGATTTTAGGTTTAGATTTGGGGTTAGGTTTAGATTTGGGGTTAGGTTTAGATTTTAGGTTTAGATTTGGGGTTAGGTTTAGATTTTAGGTTTAGATTTTAGGTTTAGATTTGGGGTTAGGTTTAGATTTTAGGTTTAGATTTGGGGTTAGGTTTAGATTTGGGGTTAGGTTTAGATTTTAGGTTTAGGTTTGGGGCTAGGTTTAGATTTTAGGTTTAGATTTGGGGTTAGGTTTAGATTTTAGGTTTAGATTTGGGGTTAGGTTTAGATTTGGGGTTAGGTTTAGATTTTAGGTTTAGATTTGGGGTTAGGTTTAGATTTGGGGTTAGGTTTAGATTTTAGGTTTAGATTTGGGGTTAGGTTTAGATTTGGGGTTAGGTTTAGATTTTAGGTTTAGATATGGGGTTAGGTTTAGATTTGGGGTTAGGTTTAGATTTTAGGTTTAGATTTTACGTTTAGATTTGGGGTTAGGTTTAGATTTGGGGTTAGGTTTAGATTTTAGGTTTAGATTTGGGGTTAGGTTTAGATTTGGGGTTAGGTTTAGATTTTAGGTTTAGATTTGGGGTTAGGTTTAGATTTTATGTTTAGATATGGGATTAGGTTTAGATTTGGGGTTAGGTTTAGATTTTAGGTTTAGATTTGGGGTTAGGTTTAGATTTTAGGTTTAGATTTGGGGTTAGGTTTAGATTTGGAGTTAGGTTTAGATTTTAGGTTTAGATTTGGGGTTAGGTTTAGATTTTAGGTTTAGATTTGGGGTTAGGTTTAGATTTTAGGTTTAGATTTTAGGTTTAGATTTGGGGTTAGGTTTAGATTTTAGGTTTAGATTTGGGGTTAGGTTTAGATTTTAGGTTTAGATTTGGGGTTAGGTTTAGATTTTAGGTTTATATTTGGGGTAAGGTTTAGATTTGGGGTTAGGTTTAGATTTTAGGTTTAGGTTTGGGGTTAGGTTTAGATTTGGGGTTAGGTTTAGATTTTAGGTTTAGATTTGGGGTTAGGTTTAGATTTTTGGTTTAGATTTGGGGTTAGGTTTAGATTTGGGGTTAGGTTTAGATTTTAGGTTTAGATTTGGGGTTAGGTTTATATTTTAGGTTTAGATTTGGGGTTAGGTTTAGATTTTAGGTTTGGATTTGGGGTTAGGTTTAGATTTTAGGTTTAGATTTGGGGTTAGGTTTAGACTTGGGGTTAGGTTTAGATTTTAGGTTTAGATTTGGGGTTAGGTTAGATTTTAGGTTTAGATTTGGGGTTAGGTTTAGACTTGGGGTTAGGTTTAGATTTTAGGTTTAGATTTGGGGTTAGGTTTAGATTTTAGGTTTAGATTTGGGGTTAGGTTTAGATTTAAGGTTTAGATTTGGGGTTAGGTTTAGATTTGGGGTTAGGTTTAGATTTTTGGTTTAGATTTGGGGTTAGGTTTAGATTTGGGGTTAGGTTTAGATTTTAGGTTTAGATTTGGGGTTAGGTTTAGATTTTAGGTTTAGATTTGGGGTAAGGTTTACATTTGGGCTTAGGTTTAGATTTTAGGTTTAGATTTTAGGTTTAGATTTGGGATTAGTTTAGATTTGGGGTTAGGTTTAGATTTTAGGTTTAGATTTGGGGTTAGGTTTAGATTTGGGGTTAGGTTTAGATTTTAGGTTTAGATTTGGGGTAAGGTTTACATTTAGGCTTAGGTTTAGATTTTAGGTTTAGATTTGGGGTGAGGTTTAGATTTTAGGTTTAGATTTTAGGTTTAGATTTGGGGTTAGGTTTAGATTTTAGGTTTAGATTTGGGGTTAGGTTTAGATTTTAGGTTTAGATTTTAGGTTTAGATTTGGGGTTAGGTTTAGATTTTAGGTTTAGATTTGGGGTTAGGTTTAGATTTTAGGTTTAGATTTGGGGTTAGGTTTAGATTTAAGGTTTAGATTTGGGGTTATGTTTAGATTTGGGGTTAGGTTTAGATTTTAGGTTTAGATTTGGGGTTAGGTTTAGATTTGGGGTTAGGTTTAGATTTGGGGTTTAGATTTGGGGTTAGGTTTAGATTTGGGGTTAGGTTTAGATTTTAGGTTTAGATTTGGGGTTAGGTTTAGATTTTAGGTTTAGATTTGGGGTAAGGTTTACATTTGGGGTTAGGTTTAGATTTTAGGTTTAGATTTGGGGTTAGGTTTAGATTTGGGGTTAGGTTTAGATTTTAGGTTTAGATTTGGGTTTAGGTTTAGATTTTATGTTTAGATATGGGATTAGGTTTAGATTTGGGGTTAGGTTTAGATTTTAGGTTTAGATTTGGGGTTAGGTTTAGATTTTAGGTTTAGATTTGGGGTTAGGTTTAGATTTGGGGTTAGGTTTAGATTTTAGGTTTAGATTTGGGGTTAGGTTTAAATTTCAGGTTTAGATTTTAGGTTAGGTTTAGATTTTAGGTTTAGATTTGGGGTTAGGTTTAGATTTTAGGTTTAGATTTGGGGTTAGGTTTAGATTTGGGGTTAGGTTTAGATTTTAGGTTTAGATTTGGGGTTAGGTTTATATTTTAGGTTTATATTTGGGGTAAGGTTTAGATTTGGGGTTAGGTTTAGATTTGGGGTTAGGTTTAGATTTTAGGTTTAGATTTGGGGTTAGGTTTAGATTTGGGGTTAGGTTTAGATTTTAGGTTTAGATTTGGGGTTAGGTTTAGATTTTAGGTTTAGATTTTAGGTTTAGATTTGGGGTTAGGTTTAGATTTTAGGTTTAGATTTGGGGTTAGGTTTAGATTTGGGGTTAGGTTTAGATTTTAGGTTTAGGTTTGGGGCTAGGTTTAGATTTTAGGTTTAGATTTGGGGTTAGGTTTAGATTTTAGGTTTAGATTTGGGGTTAGGTTTAGATTTGGGGTTAGGTTTAGATTTTTGGTTTAGATTTGGGGTTAGGTTTAGATTTGGGGTTAGGTTTAGATTTTAGGTTTAGATTTGGGGTTAGGTTTAGATTTGGGGTTAGGTTTAGATTTTAGGTTTAGATATGGGGTTAGGTTTAGATTTGGGGTTAGGTTTAGATTTTAGGTTTAGATTTTACGTTTAGATTTGGGGTTAGGTTTAGATTTGGGGTTAGGTTTAGATTTTAGGTTTAGATTTGGGGTTAGGTTTAGATTTGGGGTTAGGTTTAGATTTTAGGTTTAGATTTGGGGTTAGGTTTAGATTTTATGTTTAGATATGGGATTAGGTTTAGATTTGGGGTTAGGTTTAGATTTTAGGTTTAGATTTGGGGTTAGGTTTAGATTTTAGGTTTAGATTTGGGGTTAGGTTTAGATTTGGAGTTAGGTTTAGATTTTAGGTTTAGATTTGGGGTTAGGTTTAGATTTTAGGTTTAGATTTGGGGTTAGGTTTAGATTTTAGGTTTAGATTTTAGGTTTAGATTTGGGGTTAGGTTTAGATTTTAGGTTTAGATTTGGGGTTAGGTTTAGATTTTAGGTTTAGATTTGGGGTTAGGTTTAGATTTTAGGTTTATATTTGGGGTAAGGTTTAGATTTGGGGTTAGGTTTAGATTTTAGGTTTAGGTTTGGGGTTAGGTTTAGATTTGGGGTTAGGTTTAGATTTTAGGTTTAGATTTGGGGTTAGGTTTAGATTTTTGGTTTAGATTTGGGGTTAGGTTTAGATTTGGGGTTAGGTTTAGATTTTAGGTTTAGATTTGGGGTTAGGTTTATATTTTAGGTTTAGATTTGGGGTTAGGTTTAGATTTTAGGTTTAGATTTTAGGTTTAGATTTGGGGTTAGGTTTAGATTTTAGGTTTAGATTTGGGGTTAGGTTTAGATTTTAGGTTTAGATTTGGGGTTAGGTTTAGATTTGGGGTTAGGTTTATATTTTAGGATTAGATTTGGGGTTAGGTTTAGATTTGGGGTTAGGTTTAGATTTTAGGTTTAGATTTGGGGTTAGGTTTAGATTTTAGGTTTAGATTTTAGGTTTAGATTTGGGGTTAGGTTTAGATTTTAGGTTTAGATTTGGGGTTAGGTTTAGATTTGGGGTTAGGTTTAGATTTTAGGTTTAGATTTGGGGTTAGGTTTAGATTTTAGGTTTAGATATGGGGTTAGGTTTAGATTTGGGGTTAGGTTTAGATTTTAGGTTTAGATTTGGGGTTTGGTTTAGATTTGGGGTTAGGTTTATATTTTAGGTTTAGATTTGGGGTTAGGTTTAGATTTTATGTTTAGATATGGGATTAGGTTTAGATTTGGGGTTAGGTTTAGATTTTAGGTTTAGATTTGGGGTTAGGTTTAGATTTTAGGTTTAGATTTGGGGTTAGGTTTAGATTTGGAGTTAGGTTTAGATTTTAGGTTTAGATTTGGGGTTAGGTTTATATTTTAGGTTTAGATTTGGGGTTAGGTTTAGATTTTAGGTTTAGATTTTAGGTTTAGATTTGGGGTTAGGTTTAGATTTTAGGTTTAGATTTGGGGTTAGGTTTAGATTTGGAGTTAGGTTTAGATTTTAGGTTTAGATTTGGGGTTAGGTTTATATTTTAGGTTTAGATTTGGGGTTAGGTTTAGATTTTAGGTTTAGATTTTAGGTTTAGATTTGGGGTTAGGTTTAGATTTTAGGTTTAGATTTGGGTTAGGTTTAGATTTTAAATTTAGATTTGCGGTTAGGTTTAGATTTTAGGTTTAGATTTGGGGTTAGGTTTAGATTTGGGGTTAGGTTTATATTTTAGGATTAGATTTGGGGTTAGGTTTAGATTTGGGGTTAGGTTTAGATTTTAGGTTTAGATTTGGGGTTAGGTTTAGATTTGGGGTTAGGTTTAGATTTTAGGTTTAGATTTGGGGTTAGGTTTAGATTTGGGGTTAGGTTTAGATTTTAGGTTTAGATTTGGGGTTAGGTTTAGATTTTAGGTTTAGATTTGGGGTTAGGTTTAGATTTTAGGTTTAGATTTGGGCTTAGGTTTAGATTTTAGGTTTAGATTTTAGGTTTAGATTTGGGGTTAGTTTAGATTTGGGGTTAGGTTTAGATTTTAGGTTTAGATTTGGGGTTAGGTTTAGATTTGGGGTTAGGTTTAGATTTTAGGTTTAGATTTGGGGTTAGGTTTAGATTTGGGGTTAGGTTTAGATTTTAGGTTTAGATTTGGGGTAAGGTTTACATTTGGGCTTAGATTTAGATTTTAGGTTTAGATTTGGGGTGAGGTTTGGATTTTAGGTTTAGATTTTAGGTTTAGATTTGGGGTTAGGTTTAGATTTTAGGTTTAGATTTGGGGTTAGGTTTAGATTTTAGGTTTATATTTGGGGTAAGGTTTAGATTTGGGGTTAGGTTTAGATTTTAGGTTTAGATTTGGGGTTAGGTTTAGAATTGGGGTTAGGTTTAGATTTTAGGTTTAGATTTGGGGTTAGGTTTAGATTTTAGGTTTAGATATGGGGTTAGGTTTAGATTTGGGGTTAGGTTTAGATTTTAGGTTTAGATTTTAGGTTTAGATTTGGGGTTAGGTTTAGATTTGGGGTTAGGTTTAGATTTTAGGTTTAGATTTGGGGTTAGGTTTAGATTTGGGGTTAGGTTTAGATTTTAGGTTTAGATTTGGGGTTAGGTTTAGATTTTAGGTTTAGATTTGGGGTTAGGTTTAGATTTGGGGTTAGGTTTAGATTTTAGGTTTAGATTTGGGGTTAGGTTTAGATTTGGGGTTAGGTTTAGATTTTAGGTTTAGATTTGGGGTTAGGTTTAGATTTTAGGTTTAGATTTGGGGTTAGGTTTAGATTTTAGGTTAGATTTGGGGTAAGGTTTACATTTGGGCTTAGGTTTAGATTTTAGGTTTAGATTTGGGGTTAGGTTTAGATTTGGGGTTAGGTTTAGATTTTAGGTTTAGATTTGGGTTTAGGTTTAGATTTTATGTTTAGATATGGGATTAGGTTTAGATTTGGGGTTAGGTTTAGATTTTAGGTTTAGATTTGGGGTTAGGTTTAGATTTTTGGTTTAGATTTGGGGTTAGGTTTAGATTTGGGGTTAGGTTTAGATTTTAGGTTTAGATTTGGGGTTAGGTTTATATTTTAGGTTTAGATTTGGGGTTAGGTTTAGATTTTAGGTTTAGATTTTAGGTTTAGATTTGGGGTTAGGTTTAGATTTTAGGTTTAGATTTGGGGTTAGGTTTAGATTTTAGGTTTAGATTTGGGGTTAGGTTTAGATTTGGGGTTAGGTTTATATTTTAGGATTAGATTTGGGGTTAGGTTTAGATTTGGGGTTAGGTTTAGATTTTAGGTTTAGATTTGGGGTTAGGTTTAGATTTTAGGTTTAGATTTTAGGTTTAGATTTGGGGTTAGGTTTAGATTTTAGGTTTAGATTTGGGGTTAGGTTTAGATTTGGGGTTAGGTTTAGATTTTAGGTTTAGATTTGGGGTTAGGTTTAGATTTTAGGTTTAGATTTGGGGTTAGGTTTAGATTTTAGGTTTAGATATGGGGTTAGGTTTAGATTTGGGGTTAGGTTTAGATTTTAGGTTTAGATTTTAGGTTTAGATTTGGGGTTAGGTTTAGATTTGGGGTTAGGTTTAGATTTTAGGTTTAGATTTGGGGTTAGGTTTAGATTTGGGGTTAGGTTTAGATTTGGGGTTAGGTTTAGATTTTAGGTTTAGATTTGTGGTTAGGTTTAGATTTGGGGTTAGGTTTAGATTTTAGGTTTAGATTTGGGGTTAGGTTTAGATTTGGGGTTAGGTTTAGATTTGTGGTTTAGATTTGGGGTTAGGTGTAGATTTGGGGTTAGGTTTAGATTTTAGGTTTAGATTTGGGGTTAGGTTTAGATTTTAGGTTTAGATTTGGGTTTAGGTTTAGATTTTAGGTTTAGATTTGGAGTAAGGTTTACATTTGGGGTTAGGTTTAGATTTTAGGTTTATATTTGGGGTTAGGTTTAGATTTGGGGTTAGGTTTAGATTTTAGGTTTAGATTTGGGGTTAGGTTTAGATTTTATGTTTAGATATGGGATTAGGTTTAGATTTGGGGTTAGGTTTAGATTTTAGGTTTAGATTTGGGGTTAGGTTTAGATTTTAGGTTTAGATTTGGGGTTAGGTTTAGATTTAAGGTTTAGATTTGGGGTTATGTTTAGATTTGGGGTTAGGTTTAGATTTTAGGTTTAGATTTGGGGTTAGGTTTAGATTTGGGGTTAGGTTTAGATTTGTGGTTTAGATTTGGGGTTAGGTTTAGATTTGGGGTTAGGTTTAGATTTTAGGTTTAGATTTGGGGTTAGGTTTAGATTTTAGGTTTAGATTTGGGGTTAGGTTTAGATTTTAGGTTTAGATTTGGGGTAAGGTTTACATTTGGGCTTAGGTTTAGATTTTAGGTTTAGATTTGGGGTTAGGTTTAGATTTGGGGTTAGGTTTAGATTTTAGGTTTAGATTTGGGTTTAGGTTTAGATTTTATGTTTAGATATGGGATTAGGTTTAGATTTGGGGTTAGGTTTAGATTTTAGGTTTATATTTGGGGTTAGGTTTAGATTTTAGGTTTAGATTTGGGGTTAGGTTTAGATTTGGGGTTAGGTTTAGATTTTAGGTTTAGATTTGGGGTTAGGTTTATATTTTAGGTTTAGATTTGGGGTTAGGTTTAGATTTTAGGTTTAGATTTTAGGTTTAGATTTGGGGTTAGGTTTAGATTTTAGGTTTAGATTTGGGGTTAGGTTTAGATTTTAGGTTTAGATATCGGGTTAGGTTTAGATTTGGGGTTAGGTTTAGATTTTAGGTTTAGATTTGGGGTTAGGTTTAGATTTGGGGTTAGGTTTAGATTTTAGGTTTAGATTTGGGGTTAGGTTTAGATTTTAGGTTTAGATTTTAGGTTTAGATTTGGG
This sequence comes from Patagioenas fasciata, assembly GCF_037038585.1. Classification (NCBI taxonomy): domain Eukaryota; kingdom Metazoa; phylum Chordata; class Aves; order Columbiformes; family Columbidae; genus Patagioenas; species Patagioenas fasciata. The sequence continues at coordinate 192,275 of NC_092528.1, forward strand.
GTTAGGTTTAGATTTTAGGTTTAGATTTGGGGTTAGGTTTAGATTTGGGGTTAGGTTTAGATTTTAGGTTTAGATTTGGGGCTAGGTTTAGATTTTAGGTTTAGATTTGGGGTTAGGTTTAGATTTTAGGTTTGGATTTGGGGTTAGGTTTAGATTTGGGGTTAGGTTTAGATTTTAGGTTTAGATTTGGGGTTAGGTTTAGATTTGGGGTTAGGTTTAGAGTTTAGGTTTAGATTTGGGGTTAGGTTTAGATTTTAGGTTTAGATTTGGGGTTAGGTTTAGATTTTAGGTTTAGATATGGGGTTAGGTTTAGATTTGGGGTTAGGTTTAGATTTTAGGTTTAGATTTTAGGTTTAGATTTGGGGTTAGGTTTAGATTTGGGGTTAGGTTTAGATTTTAGGTTTAGATTTGGGGTTAGGTTTAGATTTGGGGTTAGGTTTAGATTTTAGGTTTAGATTTGGGGTTAGGTTTAGATTTTAGGTTTAGATTTGGGGTTAGGTTTAGATTTGGGGTTAGGTTTAGATTTTAGGTTTAGATTTGGGGTTAGGTTTAGATTTGGCGTTAGGTTTAGATTTTTGGTTTAGATTTGGGGTTAGGTTTAGATTTGGGGTTAGGTTTAGATTTTAGGTTTAGATTTGGGGTTAGGTTTAGATTTTATGTTTAGATATGGGGTTAGGTTTAGATTTGGGGTTAGGTTTAGATTTTAGGTTTAGATTTGGCGTTAGGTTTAGATTTGGGGTTAGGTTTAGATTTTAGGTTTAGATTTGGGGTTAGGTTTATATTTTAGGTTTAGATTTGGGGTTAGGTGTAGATTTGGGGTTAGGTTTAGATTTTAGGTTTAGATTTGGGGTTAGGTTTAGATTTTAGGTTTAGATTTTAGGTTTAGATTTGGGGTTAGGTTTAGATTTTAGGTTTAGATTTGGGGTTAGGTTTAGATTTTAAGTTTAGATATGGGGTTAGGTTTAGATTTTAGGTTTAGATTTGGGGTTAGGTTTAGATTTGGGGTTAGGTTTATATTTTAGGATTAGATTTGGGGTTAGGTTTAGATTTGGGGTTAGGTTTAGATTTTAGGTTTAGATTTGGGGTTAGGTTTAGATTTTAGGTTTAGATTTGGGGTTAGGTTTAGATTTTAGGTTTATATTTGGGGTAAGGTTTAGATTTGGGGTTAGGTTTAGATTTTAGGTTTAGGTTTGGGGTTAGTTTTAGATTTTAGGTTTAGATTTGGGGTTAGGTTTAGATTTTAGGTTTGGATTTGGGGTTAGGTTTAGATTTGGGGTTAGGTTTAGATTTTAGGTTTAGATTTGGGGTTAGGTTTAGATTTTAGGTTTAGATTTGGGGTTAGGTTTAGATTTGGGGTTAGGTTTAGATTTTAGGTTTAGATTTGGGGTTAGGTTTAGATTTGGGGTTAGGTTTAGATTTTAGGTTTAGATTTGGGGTTAGGTTTAGATTTTAGGTTTAGATTTTAGGTTTAGATTTGGGGTTAGGTTTAGATTTTAGGTTTAGATTTGGGGTTAGGTTTAGATTTTAGGTTTAGATTTGGGGTTAGGTTTAGATTTTAGGTTTATATTTGGGGTAAGGTTTAGATTTGGGGTTAGGATTAGATTTTAGGTTTAGATTTGGGGTTAGGTTTAGATTTGGAGTTAGGTTTAGATTTTAGGTTTAGATTTGGGGTTAGGTTTAGATTTTAGGTTTAGATTTGGGGTTAGGTTTAGATTTTAGGTTTATATTTGGGGTAAGGTTTAGATTTGGGGTTAGGATTAGATTTTAGGTTTAGATTTGGGGTTAGGTTTAGATTTGGGGTTAGGTTTAGATTTTAGGTTTAGATTTGGGGTTAGGTTTAGATTTTAGGTTTAGATTTGGGGTTAGGTTTAGATTTGGTGTTAGGTTTAGATTTTAGGTTTAGATTTGGGGTTAGGTTTAGATTTGGGGTTAGGTTTAGATTTTAGGTTTAGATTTGGGGTTAGGTTTATATTTTAGGTTTAGATTTGGGGTTAGGTTTAGATTTGGGGTTAGGTTTAGATTTTAGGTTTAGATTTGGGGTTAGGTTTAGATTTTAGGTTTAGATTTGGGGTTAGGTTTAGATTTTAGGTTTAGATATGGGGTTAGGTTTAGATTTGGGGTTAGGTTTAGATTTTAGGTTTAGATTTTAGGTTTAGATTTGGGGTTAGGTTTAGATTTTAGGTTTAGATTTGGGGTTAGGTTTAGATTTTAGGTTTAGATTTGGGGTTAGGTTTAGATTTTAGGTTTAGATTTGGGGTTAGGTTTAGATTTTAGGTTTAGATTTGGGGTTAGGTTTAGATTTGGGGTTAGGTTTAGATTTTAGGTTTAGATTTGGGGTTAGGTTTAGATTTTAGGTTTAGATTTTAGGTTTATATTTGGGGTAAGGCTTAGATTTGGGGTTAGGTTTAGATTTTAGGTTTAGATTTGGGGTTAGGTTTAGATTTGGGGTTAGGTTATGTTTTTGGTTTAGATTTGGGGTTAGGTTTAGATTTTAGGTTTAGATATGGGGTTAGGTTTAGATTTGGGGTTAGGTTTAGATTTTAGGTTTAGATTTGGGGTTAGGTTTAGATTTGGGGTTAGGTTTAGATTTTAGGTTTAGATTTGGGGTTAGGTTTAGATTTTAGGTTTAGATTTGGGGTTAGGTGTAGATTTGGGGTTAGGTTTAGATTTTAGGTTTAGATTTGGGGTTAGGTTTATATTTTAGGTTTAGATTTGGGGTTAGGTTTAGATTTTAGGTTTGGATTTGGGGTTAGGTTTAGATTTTACGTTTAGATTTGGGGTTAGGTTTAGACTTGGGATTAGGTTTAGATTTTAGGTTTAGATTTGGGGTTAGGTTAGATTTTAGGTTTAGATTTGGGGTTAGGTTTAGACTTGGGGTTAGGTTTAGATTTTAGGTTTAGATTTGGGGTTAGGTTTAGATTTTAGGTTTAGATTTGGGGTTAGGTTTAGATTTAAGGTTTAGATTTGGGGTTAGGTTTAGATTTGGGGTTAGGTTTAGATTTTTGGTTTAGATTTGGGGTTAGGTTTAGATTTGGGGTTAGGTTTAGATTTTAGGTTTAGATTTGGGGTTAGGTTTAGATTTTAGGTTTAGATTTGGGGTAAGGTTTACATTTGGGCTTAGGTTTAGATTTTAGGTTTAGATTTTAGGTTTAGATTTGGGATTAGTTTAGATTTGGGGTTAGGTTTAGATTTTAGGTTTAGATTTGGGGTTAGGTTTAGATTTGGGGTTAGGTTTAGATTTTAGGTTTAGATTTGGGGTAAGGTTTACATTTAGGCTTAGGTTTAGATTTTAGGTTTAGATTTGGGGTGAGGTTTAGATTTTAGGTTTAGATTTTAGGTTTAGATTTGGGGTTAGGTTTAGATTTTAGGTTTAGATTTGGGGTTAGGTTTAGATTTTAGGTTTAGATTTTAGGTTTAGATTTGGGGTTAGGTTTAGATTTTAGGTTTAGATTTGGGGTTAGGTTTAGATTTTAGGTTTAGATTTGGGGTTAGGTTTAGATTTAAGGTTTAGATTTAAGGTTTAGATTTGGGGTTATGTTTAGATTTGGGGTTAGGTTTAGATTTTAGGTTTAGATTTGGGGTTAGGTTTAGATTTGGGGTTAGGTTTAGATTTGGGGTTTAGATTTGGGGTTAGGTTTAGATTTGGGGTTAGGTTTAGATTTTAGGTTTAGATTTGGGGTTAGGTTTAGATTTTAGGTTTAGATTTGGGGTAAGGTTTACATTTGGGGTTAGGTTTAGATTTTAGGTTTAGATTTGGGGTTAGGTTTAGATTTGGGGTTAGGTTTAGATTTTAGGTTTAGATTTGGGTTTAGGTTTAGATTTTATGTTTAGATATGGGATTAGGTTTAGATTTGGGGTTAGGTTTAGATTTTAGGTTTAGATTTGGGGTTAGGTTTAGATTTTAGGTTTAGATTTGGCTTTAGGTTTAGATTTGGGGTTAGGTTTAGATTTTAGGTTTAGATTTGGGGTTAGGTTTAAATTTCAGGTTTAGATTTTAGGTTAGGTTTAGATTTTAGGTTTAGATTTGGGGTTAGGTTTAGATTTTAGGTTTAGATTTGGGGTTAGGTTTAGATTTGGGGTTAGGTTTAGATTTTAGGTTTAGATTTGGGGTTAGGTTTATATTTTAGGTTTATATTTGGGGTAAGGTTTAGATTTGGGGTTAGGTTTAGATTTGGGGTTAGGTTTAGATTTTAGGTTTAGATTTGGGGTTAGGTTTAGATTTGGGGTTAGGTTTAGATTTTAGGTTTAGATTTGGGGTTAGGTTTAGATTTTAGGTTTAGATTTTAGGTTTAGATTTGGGGTTAGGTTTAGATTTTAGGTTTAGATTTGGGGTTAGGTTTAGATTTGGGGTTAGGTTTAGATTTTAGGTTTAGGTTTGGGGCTAGGTTTAGATTTTAGGTTTAGATTTGGGGTTAGGTTTAGATTTTAGGTTTAGATTTGGGGTTAGGTTTAGATTTGGGGTTAGGTTTAGATTTTAGGTTTAGATTTGGGGTTAGGTTTAGATTTGGGGTTAGGTTTAGATTTTAGGTTTAGATTTGGGGTTAGGTTTAGATTTTAGGTTTAGATTTGGGGTTAGGTTTAGATTTTAGGTTTAGATATGGGGTTAGGTTTAGATTTGGGGTTAGGTTTAGATTTTAGGTTTAGATTTTACGTTTAGATTTGGGGTTAGGTTTAGATTTGGGGTTAGGTTTAGATTTTAGGTTTAGATTTGGGGTTAGGTTTAGATTTGGGGTTAGGTTTAGATTTTAGGTTTAGATTTGGGGTTAGGTTTAGATTTTATGTTTAGATATGGGATTAGGTTTAGATTTGGGGTTAGGTTTAGATTTTAGGTTTAGATTTGGGGTTAGGTTTAGATTTTAGGTTTAGATTTGGGGTTAGGTTTAGATTTGGAGTTAGGTTTAGATTTTAGGTTTAGATTTGGGGTTAGGTTTAGATTTTAGGTTTAGATTTGGGGTTAGGTTTAGATTTTAGGTTTAGATTTTAGGTTTAGATTTGGGGTTAGGTTTAGATTTTAGGTTTAGATTTGGGGTTAGGTTTAGATTTTAGGTTTAGATTTGGGGTTAGGTTTAGATTTTAGGTTTAGATTTGGGGTAAGGTTTAGATTTGGGGTTAGGTTTAGATTTTAGGTTTAGGTTTGGGGTTAGGTTTAGATTTGGGGTTAGGTTTAGATTTTAGGTTTAGATTTGGGGTTAGGTTTAGATTTTTGGTTTAGATTTGGGGTTAGGTTTAGATTTGGGGTTAGGTTTAGATTTTAGGTTTAGATTTGGGGTTAGGTTTATATTTTAGGTTTAGATTTGGGGTTAGGTTTAGATTTTAGGTTTAGATTTTAGGTTTAGATTTGGGGTTAGGTTTAGATTTTAGGTTTAGATTTGGGGTTAGGTTTAGATTTTAGGTTTAGATTTGGAGTTAGGTTTAGATTTGGGGTTAGGTTTATATTTTAGGATTAGATTTGGGGTTAGGTTTAGATTTGGGGTTAGGTTTAGATTTTAGGTTTAGATTTGGGGTTAGGTTTAGATTTTAGGTTTAGATTTTAGGTTTAGATTTGGGGTTAGGTTTAGATTTTAGGTTTAGATTTGGGGTTAGGTTTAGATTTGGGGTTAGGTTTAGATTTTAGGTTTAGATTTGGGGTTAGGTTTAGATTTTAGGTTTAGATATGGGGTTAGGTTTAGATTTGGGGTTAGGTTTAGATTTTAGGTTTAGATTTGGGGTTTGGTTTAGATTTGGGGTTAGGTTTATATTTTAGGTTTAGATTTGGGGTTAGGTTTAGATTTTATGTTTAGATATGGGATTAGGTTTAGATTTGGGGTTAGGTTTAGATTTTAGGTTTAGATTTGGGGTTAGGTTTAGATTTTAGGTTTAGATTTGGGGTTAGGTTTAGATTTGGAGTTAGGTTTAGATTTTAGGTTTAGATTTGGGGTTAGGTTTATATTTTAGGTTTAGATTTGGGGTTAGGTTTAGATTTTAGGTTTAGATTTTAGGTTTAGATTTGGGGTTAGGTTTAGATTTTAGGTTTAGATTTGGGGTTAGGTTTAGATTTGGAGTTAGGTTTAGATTTTAGGTTTAGATTTGGGGTTAGGTTTATATTTTAGGTTTAGATTTGGGGTTAGGTTTAGATTTTAGGTTTAGATTTTAGGTTTAGATTTGGGGTTAGGTTTAGATTTTAGGTTTAGATTTGGGTTAGGTTTAGATTTTAAATTTAGATTTGCGGTTAGGTTTAGATTTTAGGTTTAGATTTGGGGTTAGGTTTAGATTTGGGGTTAGGTTTATATTTTAGGATTAGATTTGGGGTTAGGTTTAGATTTGGGGTTAGGTTTAGATTTTAGGTTTAGATTTGGGGTTAGGTTTAGATTTGGGGTTAGGTTTAGATTTTAGGTTTAGATTTGGGGTTAGGTTTAGATTTTAGGTTTAGATTTTAGGTTTAGATTTGGGGTTAGGTTTAGATTTTAGGTTTAGATTTGGGGTTAGGTTTAGATTTTAGGTTTAGATTTGGGCTTAGGTTTAGATTTTAGGTTTAGATTTTAGGTTTAGATTTGGGGTTAGTTTAGATTTGGGGTTAGGTTTAGATTTTAGGTTTAGATTTGGGGTTAGGTTTAGATTTGGGGTTAGGTTTAGATTTTAGGTTTAGATTTGGGGTTAGGTTTAGATTTGGGGTTAGGTTTAGATTTTAGGTTTAGATTTGGGGTAAGGTTTACATTTGGGCTTAGATTTAGATTTTAGGTTTAGATTTGGGGTGAGGTTTGGATTTTAGGTTTAGATTTTAGGTTTAGATTTGGGGTTAGGTTTAGATTTTAGGTTTAGATTTGGGGTTAGGTTTAGATTTTAGGTTTATATTTGGGGTAAGGTTTAGATTTGGGGTTAGGTTTAGATTTTAGGTTTAGATTTGGGGTTAGGTTTAGAATTGGGGTTAGGTTTAGATTTTAGGTTTAGATTTGGGGTTAGGTTTAGATTTTAGGTTTAGATATGGGGTTAGGTTTAGATTTGGGGTTAGGTTTAGATTTGGGGTTAGGTTTAGATTTTAGGTTTAGATTTGGGGTTAGGTTTAGATTTGGGGTTAGGTTTAGATTTTAGGTTTAGATTTGGGGTTAGGTTTAGATTTTAGGTTTAGATTTGGGGTTAGGTTTAGATTTGGGGTTAGGTTTAGATTTTAGGTTTAGATTTGGGGTTAGGTTTAGATTTGGGGTTAGGTTTAGATTTTAGGTTTAGATTTGGGGTTAGGTTTAGATTTTAGGTTTAGATTTGGGGTTAGGTTTAGATTTTAGGTTAGATTTGGGGTAAGGTTTACATTTGGGCTTAGGTTTAGATTTTAGGTTTAGATTTGGGGTTAGGTTTAGATTTGGGGTTAGGTTTAGATTTTAGGTTTAGATTTGGGTTTAGGTTTAGATTTTATGTTTAGATATGGGATTAGGTTTAGATTTGGGGTTAGGTTTAGATTTTAGGTTTAGATTTGGGGTTAGGTTTAGATTTTTGGTTTAGATTTGGGGTTAGGTTTAGATTTGGGGTTAGGTTTAGATTTTAGGTTTAGATTTGGGGTTAGGTTTATATTTTAGGTTTAGATTTGGGGTTAGGTTTAGATTTTAGGTTTAGATTTTAGGTTTAGATTTGGGGTTAGGTTTAGATTTTAGGTTTAGATTTGGGGTTAGGTTTAGATTTTAGGTTTAGATTTGGGGTTAGGTTTAGATTTGGGGTTAGGTTTATATTTTAGGATTAGATTTGGGGTTAGGTTTAGATTTGGGGTTAGGTTTAGATTTTAGGTTTAGATTTGGGGTTAGGTTTAGATTTTAGGTTTAGATTTTAGGTTTAGATTTGGGGTTAGGTTTAGATTTTAGGTTTAGATTTGGGGTTAGGTTTAGATTTGGGGTTAGGTTTAGATTTTAGGTTTAGATTTGGGGTTAGGTTTAGATTTTAGGTTTAGATTTGGGGTTAGGTTTAGATTTTAGGTTTAGATATGGGGTTAGGTTTAGATTTGGGGTTAGGTTTAGATTTTAGGTTTAGATTTTAGGTTTAGATTTGGGGTTAGGTTTAGATTTGGGGTTAGGTTTAGATTTTAGGTTTAGATTTGGGGTTAGGTTTAGATTTGGGGTTAGGTTTAGATTTTAGGTTTAGATTTGTGGTTAGGTTTAGATTTGGGGTTAGGTTTAGATTTTAGGTTTAGATTTGGGGTTAGGTTTAGATTTGGGGTTAGGTTTAGATTTGTGGTTTAGATTTGGGGTTAGGTGTAGATTTGGGGTTAGGTTTAGATTTTAGGTTTAGATTTGGGGTTAGGTTTAGATTTTAGGTTTAGATTTGGGGTTAGGTTTAGATTTTAGGTTTAGATTTGGAGTAAGGTTTACATTTGGGGTTAGGTTTAGATTTTAGGTTTATATTTGGGGTTAGGTTTAGATTTGGGGTTAGGTTTAGATTTTAGGTTTAGATTTGGGGTTAGGTTTAGATTTTATGTTTAGATATGGGATTAGGTTTAGATTTGGGGTTAGGTTTAGATTTTAGGTTTAGATTTGGGGTTAGGTTTAGATTTTAGGTTTAGATTTGGGGTTAGGTTTAGATTTAAGGTTTAGATTTGGGGTTATGTTTAGATTTGGGGTTAGGTTTAGATTTTAGGTTTAGATTTGGGGTTAGGTTTAGATTTGGGGTTAGGTTTAGATTTGTGGTTTAGATTTGGGGTTAGGTTTAGATTTGGGGTTAGGTTTAGATTTTAGGTTTAGATTTGGGGTTAGGTTTAGATTTTAGGTTTAGATTTGGGGTTAGGTTTAGATTTTAGGTTTAGATTTGGGGTAAGGTTTACATTTGGGCTTAGGTTTAGATTTTAGGTTTAGATTTGGGGTTAGGTTTAGATTTGGGGTTAGGTTTAGATTTTAGGTTTAGATTTGGGTTTAGGTTTAGATTTTATGTTTAGATATGGGATTAGGTTTAGATTTGGGGTTAGGTTTAGATTTTAGGTTTATATTTGGGGTTAGGTTTAGATTTTAGGTTTAGATTTGGGGTTAGGTTTAGATTTTAGGTTTAGATTTGGGGTTAGGTTTATATTTTAGGTTTAGATTTGGGGTTAGGTTTAGATTTTAGGTTTAGATTTTAGGTTTAGATTTGGGGTTAGGTTTAGATTTTAGGTTTAGATTTGGGGTTAGGTTTAGATTTTAGGTTTAGATATGGGGTTAGGTTTAGATTTGGGGTTAGGTTTAGATTTTAGGTTTAGATTTGGGGTTAGGTTTAGATTTGGGGTTAGGTTTAGATTTTAGGTTTAGATTTGGGGTTAGGTTTAGATTTTAGGTTTAGATTTTAGGTTTAGATTTGGGGTTAGGTTTAGATTTTAGGTTTAGATTTGGGGTTAGGTTTAGATTTGGGGTTAGGTTTAGATTTTAGGTTTAGATTTGGGGCTAGGTTTAGATTTTAGGTTTAGATTTGGGGTTAGGTTTAGATTTTAGGTTTGGATTTGGGGTTAGGTTTAGATTTGGGGTTAGGTTTAGATTTTAGGTTTAGATTTGGGGTTAGGTTTAGATTTGGGGTTAGGTTTAGAGTTTAGGTTTAGATTTGGGGTTAGGTTTAGATTTTAGGTTTAGATTTGGGGTTAGGTTTAGATTTTAGGTTTAGATATGGGGTTAGGTTTAGATTTGGGGTTAGGTTTAGATTTTAGGTTTAGATTTTAGGTTTAGATTTGGGGTTAGGTTTAGATTTGGGGTTAGGTTTAGATTTTAGGTTTAGATTTGGGGTTAGGTTTAGATTTGGGGTTAGGTTTAGATTTTAGGTTTAGATTTGGGGTTAGGTTTAGATTTTAGGTTTAGATTTGGGGTTAGGTTTAGATTTAAGGTTTAGATTTGGGGTTAGGTTTAGATTTGGGGTTAGGTTTAGATTTTAGGTTTAGATTTGGGGTTAGGTTTAGATTTGGGGTTAGGTTTAGATTTGTGGTTTAGATTTGGGGTTAGGTTTAGATTTGGGGTTAGGTTTAGATTTTAGGTTTAGATTTGGGGTTAGGTTTAGATTTTAGGTTTAGATTTGGGGTTAGGTTTAGATTTTAGGTTTAGATTTGGAGTAAGGTTTACATTTGGGCTTAGGTTTAGATTTTAGGTTTAGATTTGGGGTTAGGTTTAGATTTGGGGTTAGGTTTAGATTTTAGGTTTAGATTTGGGTTTAGGTTTAGATTTTATGTTTAGATATGGGATTAGGTTTAGATTTGGGGTTAGGTTTAGATTTTAGGTTTGGATTTGGGGTTAGGTTTAGATTTTAGGTTTAGATTTGGGGTTAGGTTTAGATTTGGGGTTAGGTTTAGATTTTAGGTTTAGATTTGGGGTTAGGTTTATATTTTAGGTTTAGATTTGGGGTTAGGTTTAGATTTTAGGTTTAGATTTTAGGTTTAGATTTGGGGTTAGGTTTAGATTTTAGGTTTAGATTTGGGGTTAGGTTTAGATTTTAAGTTTAGATTTGCGGTTAGGTTTAGATTTTAGGTTTAGATTTGGGGTTAGGTTTAGATTTGGGGTTAGGTTTATATTTTAGGATTAAATTTGGGGTTAGGTTTAGATTTTAGGTTTGGATTTGGGGTTAGGTTTAGATTTGGGGTTAGGTTTAGATTTTAGGTTTAGATTTTAGGTTTAGATTTGGGGTTAGGTTTAGATTTTAGGTTTAGATTTGGGGTTAGGTTTAGATTTTAGGTTTGGATTTGGGGTTAGGTTTAGATTTGGGGTTAGGTTTAGATTTTAGGTTTAGATTTGGGGTTAGGTTTAGATTTTAGGTTTAGATTTGGGGTTAGGTTTAGATTTGGGGTTAGGTTTAGATTTTGGGTTTAGATTTGGGGTTAGGTTTATATTTTAGGTTTAGATTTGGGGTTAGGTTTAAATTTCAGGTTTAGATTTTAGGTTAGGTTTAGATTTTAGGTTTAGATTTGGGGTTAGGTTTAGATTTTAGGTTTAGATTTGGGGTTAGGTTTAGATTTTAGGTTTAGATTTGGGGTTAGGTTTAGATTTTAGGTTTATATTTGGGGTAAGGTTTAGATTTGGGGTTAGGTTTAGATTTTGGGTTAGGTTTAGATTTTAGGTTTAGATTTGGGGTTAGGTTTAGATTTGGGGTTAGGTTTAGATTTTAGGTTTAGATTTGGGGTTAGGTTTAGATTTTAGGTTTAGATTTTAGGTTTAGATTTGGGGTTAGGTTTAGATTTTAGGTTTAGATTTGGGGTTAGGTTTAGATTTGGGGTTAGGTTTAGATTTTAGGTTTAGGTTTGGGGCTAGGTTTAGATTTTAGGTTTAGATTTGGGGTTAGGTTTAGATTTTAGGTTTGGATTTGGGGTTAGGTTTAGATTTGGGGTTAGGTTTAGATTTTAGGTTTAGATTTGGGGTTAGGTTTAGATTTGGGGTTAGGTTTAGATTTTAGGTTTAGATTTGGGGTTAGGTTTAGATTTTAGGTTTAGATTTGGGGTTAGGTTTAGATTTTAGGTTTAGATATGGGGTTAGGTTTAGATTTGGGGTTAGGTTTAGATTTTAGGTTTAGATTTTAGGTTTAGATTTGGGGTTAGGTTTAGATTTGGGGTTAGGTTTAGATTTTAGGTTTAGATTTGGGGTTAGGTTTAGATTTGGGGTTAGGTTTAGATTTTAGGTTTAGATTTGGGGTTAGGTTTAGATTTTAGGTTTAGATTTGGGGTTAGGTTTAGATTTGGGGTTAGGTTTAGATTTAAGGTTTAGATTTGGGGTTAGGTTTAGATTTGGGGTTAGGTTTAGATTTTAGGTTTAGATTTGGGGTTAGGTTTAGATTTGGGGTTAGGTTTAGATTTTAGGTTTAGATTTGGGTTTAGGTTTAGATTTTAGGTTTAGATTTGGGGTTAGGTTTAGATTTTAGGTTTAGATTTGGAGTAAGGTTTACATTTGGGCTTAGGTTTAGATTTTAGGTTTAGATTTGGGGTTAGGTTTAGATTTGGGGTTAGGTTTAGATTTTAGGTTTAGATTTGGGGTTAGGTTTAGATTTTATGTTTAGATATGGGATTAGGTTTAGATTTGGGGTTAGGTTTAGATTTTAGGTTTAGATTTGGGGTTAGGTTTAGATTTTAGGTTTAGATTTGGGGTTAGGTTTAGATTTGGAGTTAGGTTTAGATTTTAGGTTTAGATTTGGGGTTAGGTTTATATTTTAGGTTTAGATTTGGGGTTAGGTTTAGATTTTAGGTTTAGATTTTAGGTTTAGATTTGGGGTTAGGTTTAGATTTTAGGTTTAGATTTGGGGTTAGGTTTAGATTTTAAGTTTAGATTTGCGGTTAGGTTTAGATTTTAGGTTTAGATTTGGTGTTAGGTTTAGATTTGGGGTTAGGTTTATATTTTAGGATTAGATTTGGGGTTAGGTTTAGATTTGGGGTTAGGTTTAGATTTTAGGTTTAGATTTGGGGTTAGGTTTAGATTTTAGGTTTAGATTTTAGGTTTAGATTTGGGGTTAGGTTTAGATTTTAGGTTTAGATTTGGGGTTAGGTTTAGATTTTAGGTTTGGATTTGGGGTTAGGTTTAGATTCGGGGTTAGGTTTACATTTTAGGTTTAGATTTGGGGTTAGGTTTAGATTTGGGGTTAGGTTTAGATTTCAGGTTTAGATTTGGGGTTAGGTTTAGATTTGGGGTTAGGTTTAGATTTTAGGTTTAGATTTGGGGTTAGGTTTAGATTTTAGGTTTAGATTTTAGGTTTAGATTTGGGGTTAGGTTTAGATTTTAGGTTTAGATTTGGGGTTAGGTTTAGATTTTAGGTTTAGATTTGGGGTTAGGTTTAGATTTTAGGTTTATATTTGGGGTAAGGTTTAGATTTGGGGTTAGGTTTAGATTTTAGGTTTAGATTTGGGGTTAGGTTTAGATTTGGGGTTAGGTTTAGATTTTAGGTTTAGATTTGGGGTTAGGTTTAGATTTTAGGTTTATATTTGGGGTAAGGTTTAGATTTGGGGTTAGGTTTAGAATTGGGGTTAGGTTTAGATTTTAGGTTTAGATTTGGGGTTAGGTTTAGATTTTAGGTTTAGATATGGGGTTAGGTTTAGATTTTAGGTTTAGATTTGGGGTTAGGTTTAGATTTTAGGTTTAGATATGGGGTTAGGTTTAGATTTTAGGTTTACATTTGGGCTTAGGTTTAGATTTTAGGTTTAGAGTCTAGGTTTAGATTTGGGGTTAGTTTAGATTTGGGGTTAGGTTTAGATTTTAGGTTTAGATTTGGGGTTAGGTTTAGATTTGGGGTTAGGTTTAGATTTTAGGTTTAGATTTGGGGTAAGGTTTACATTTGGGCTTAGATTTAGATTTTAGGTTTAGATTTGGGGTGAGGTTTGGATTTTAGGTTTAGATTTTAGGTTTAGATTTGGGGTTAGGTTTAGATTTTAGGTTTAGATTTGGGGTTAGGTTTAGATTTTAGGTTTATATTTGGGGTAAGGTTTAGATTTGGGGTTAGGTTTAGATTTTAGGTTTAGATTTGGGGTTAGGTTTAGAATTGGGGTTAGGTTTAGATTTTAGGTTTAGATTTGGGGTTAGGTTTAGATTTTAGGTTTAGATATGGGGTTAGGTTTAGATTTGGTGTTAGGTTTAGATTTTAGGTTTAGATTTTAGGTTTAGATTTGGGGTTAGGTTTAGATTTGGGGTTAGGTTTAGATTTTAGGTTTAGATTTGGGGTTAGGTTTAGATTTGGGGTTAGGTTTAGATTTTAGGTTTAGATTTGGGGTTAGGTTTAGATTTTAGGTTTAGATTTGGGGTTAGGTTTAGATTTGGGGTTAGGTTTAGATTTTAGGTTTAGATTTGGGGTTAGGTTTAGATTTTAGGTTTAGATTTGGGGTTAGGTTTAGATTTAAGGTTTAGATTTGGGGTTATGTTTAGATTTGGGGTTAGGTTTAGATTTTAGGTTTAGATTTGGGGTTAGGTTTAGATTTGGGGTTAGGTTTAGATTTGTGGTTTAGATTTGGGGTTAGGTTTAGATTTGGGGTTAGGTTTAGATTTTAGGTTTAGATTTGGGGTTAGGTTTAGATTTTAGGTTTAGATTTGGGGTTAGGTTTAGATTTTAGGTTTAGATTTGGGGTAAGGTTTATATTTGGGCTTAGGTTTAGATTTTAGGTTTAGATTTGGGGTTAGGTTTAGATTTGGGGTTAGGTTTAGATTTTAGGTTTAGATTTGGGTTTAGGTTTAGATTTTATGTTTAGATATGGGATTAGGTTTAGATTTGGGGTTAGGTTTAGATTTTAGGTTTAGATTTGGGGTTAGGTTTAGATTTTAGGTTTAGATTTGGGGTTAGGTTTAGATTTGGGGTTAGGTTTAGATTTTAGGTTTAGATTTGGGGTTAGGTTTAGATTTTATGTTTAGATATGGGATTAGGTTTAGATTTGGGGTTAGGTTTAGATTTTAGGTTTAGATTTGGGGTTAGGTTTAGATTTTAGGTTTAGATTTGGGGTTAGGTTTAGATTTGGAGTTAGGTTTAGATTTTAGGTTTAGATTTGGGGTTAGGTTTATATTTTAGGTTTAGATTTGGGGTTAGGTTTAGATTTTAGGTTTAGATTTTAGGTTTAGATTTGGGGTTAGGTTTAGATTTTAGGTTTAGATTTGGGGTTAGGTTTAGATTTTAAGTTTAGATTTGCGGTTAGGTTTAGATTTTAGGTTTAGATTTGGGGTTAGGTTTAGATTTGGGGTTAGGTTTATATTTTAGGATTAGATTTGGGGTTAGGTTTAGATTTGGGGTTAGGTTTAGATTTTAGGTTTAGATTTGGGGTTAGGTTTAGATTTTAGGTTTAGATTTTAGGTTTAGATTTGGGGTTAGGTTTAGATTTTAGGTTTAGATTTGGGGTTAGGTTTAGATTTTAGGTTTGGATTTGGGGTTAGGTTTAGATTCGGGGTTAGGTTTAGATTTTAGGTTTAGATTTGGGGTTAGGTTTAGATTTGGGGTTAGGTTTAGATTTTAGGTTTAGATTTGGGGTTAGGTTTAGATTTGGGGTTAGGTTTAGATTTTAGGTTTAGATTTGGGGTTAGGTTTAGATTTTAGGTTTAGATTTTAGGTTTAGATTTGGGGTTAGGTTTAGATTTTAGGTTTAGATTTGGGGTTAGGTTTAGATTTTAGGTTTAGATTTGGGGTTAGGTTTAGATTTTAGGTTTATATTTGGGGTAAGGTTTAGATTTGGGGTTAGGTTTAGATTTTAGGTTTAGATTTGGGGTTAGGTTTAGATTTGGGGTTAGGTTTAGATTTTAGGTTTATATTTGGGGTAAGGTTTAGATTTGGGGTTAGGTTTAGAATTGGGGTTAGGTTTAGATTTTAGGTTTAGATTTGGGGTTAGGTTTAGATTTTAGGTTTAGATATGGGGTTAGGTTTAGATTTTAGGTTTAGATTTGGGGTTAGGTTTAGATTTTAGGTTTAGATATGGGGTTAGGTTTAGATTTTAGGTTTACATTTGGGCTTAGGTTTAGATTTTAGGTTTAGATTTTAGGTTTAGATTTGGGGTTAGTTTAGATTTGGGGTTAGGTTTAGATTTTAGGTTTAGATTTGGGGTTAGGTTTAGATTTGGGGTTAGGTTTAGATTTTAGGTTTAGATTTGGGGTAAGGTTTACATTTGGGCTTAGATTTAGATTTTAGGTTTAGATTTGGGGTGAGGTTTGGATTTTAGGTTTAGATTTTAGGTTTAGATTTGGGGTTAGGTTTAGATTTTAGGTTTAGATTTGGGGTTAGGTTTAGATTTGGGGTTAGGTTTAGATTTTAGGTTTAGATTTGGGGTTAGGTTTAGAATTGGGGTTAGGTTTAGATTTTAGGTTTAGATTTGGGGTTAGGTTTAGATTTTAGTTTTATATTTGGGGTAAGGTTTAGATTTGGGGTTAGGTTTAGATTTTAGGTTTAGATTTTAGGTTTAGATTTGGGGTTAGGTTTAGATTTGGGGTTAGGTTTAGATTTTAGGTTTAGATTTGGGGTTAGGTATAGATTTGGGGTTAGGTTTAGATTTTAGGTTTAGATTTGGGGTTAGGTTTAGATTTTAGGTTTAGATTTGGGGTTAGGTTTAGATTTGGGGTTAGGTTTAGATTTTAGGTTTAGATTTGGGGTTAGGTTTAGATTTTAGGTTTAGATTTGGGGTTAGGTTTAGATTTAAGGTTTAGATTTGGGGTTATGTTTAGATTTGGGGTTAGGTTTAGATTTTAGGTTTAGATTTGGGGTTAGGTTTAGATTTGTGGTTTAGATTTGGGGTTAGGTTTAGATTTGGGGTTAGGTTTAGATTTTAGGTTTAGATTTGGGGTTAGGTTTAGATTTTAGGTTTAGATTTGGGGTTAGGTTTAGATTTTAGGTTTAGATTTGGGGTAAGGTTTACATTTGGGCTTAGGTTTAGATTTTAGGTTTAGATTTGGGGTTAGGTTTAGATTTGGGGTTAGGTTTAGATTTTAGGTTTAGATTTGGGTTTAGGTTTAGATTTTATGTTTAGATATGGGATTAGGTTTAGATTTGGGGTTAGGTTTAGATTTTAGGTTTAGATTTGGGGTTAGGTTTAGATTTTAGGTTTAGATTTGGGGTTAGGTTTAGATTTTAGGTTTAGATTTGGGGTTAGGTTTAGATTTGGGGTTAGGTTTATATTTTAGGATTAGATTTGGGGTTAGGTTTAGATTTGGGGTTAGGTTTAGATTTTAGGTTTAGATTTGGGGTTAGGTTTAGATTTTAGGTTTAGATTTTAGGTTTAGATTTGGGGTTAGGTTTAGATTTTAGGTTTAGATTTGGGGTTAGGTTTAGATTTGGGGTTAGGTTTAGATTTTAGGTTTAGGTTTGGGGCTAGGTTTAGATTTTAGGTTTAGATTTGGGGTTAGGTTTAGATTTTAGGTTTGGATTTGGGGTTAGGTTTAGATTTGGGGTTAGGTTTAGATTTTAGGTTTAGATTTGGGGTTAGGTTTAGATTTGGGGTTAGGTTTAGATTTTAGGTTTAGATTTGGGGTTAGGTTTAGATTTTAGGTTTAGATTTGGGGTTAGGTTTAGATTTTAGGTTTAGATATGGGGTTAGGTTTAGATTTGGGGTTACGTTTAGATTTTAGGTTTAGATTTTAGGTTTAGATTTGGGGTTAGGTTTAGATTTGGGGTTAGGTTTAGATTTTATGTTTAGATATGGGATTAGGTTTAGATTTGGGGTTAGGTTTAGATTTTAGGTTTAGATTTGGGGTTAGGTTTAGATTTTAGGTTTAGATTTGGGGTTAGGTTTAGATTTGGAGTTAGGTTTAGATTTTAGGTTTAGATTTGGGGTTAGGTTTATATTTTAGGTTTAGATTTGGGGTTAGGTTTAGATTTTAGGTTTAGATTTTAGGTTTAGATTTGGGGTTAGGTTTAGATTTTAGGTTTAGATTTGGGGTTAGGTTTAGATTTTAAGTTTAGATTTGCGGTTAGGTTTAGATTTTAGGTTTAGATTTGGGGTTAGGTTTAGATTTGGGGTTAGGTTTATATTTTAGGATTAGATTTGGGGTTAGGTTTAGATTTGGGGTTAGGTTTAGATTTTAGGTTTAGATTTGGGGTTAGGTTTAGATTTTAGGTTTAGATTTTAGGTTTAGATTTGGGGTTAGGTTTAGATTTTAGGTTTAGATTTGGGGTTAGGTTTAGATTTTAGGTTTGGATTTGGGGTTAGGTTTAGATTCGGGGTTAGGTTTAGATTTTAGGTTTAGATTTGGGGTTAGGTTTAGATTTGGGGTTAGGTTTAGATTTTAGGTTTAGATTTGGGGTTAGGTTTAGATTTGGGGTTAGGTTTAGATTTTAGGTTTAGATTTGGGGTTAGGTTTAGATTTTAGGTTTAGATTTTAGGTTTAGATTTGGGGTTAGGTTTAGATTTTAGGTTTAGATTTGGGGTTAGGTTTAGATTTTAGGTTTAGATTTGGGGTTAGGTTTAGATTTTAGGTTTATATTTGGGGTAAGGTTTAGATTTGGGGTTAGGTTTAGATTTTAGGTTTAGATTTGGGGTTAGGTTTAGATTTGGGGTTAGGTTTAGATTTTAGGTTTAGATTTGGGGTTAGGTTTAGATTTTAGGTTTATATTTGGGGTAAGGTTTAGATTTGGGGTTAGGTTTAGAATTGGGGTTAGGTTTAGATTTTAGGTTTAGATTTGGGGTTAGGTTTAGATTTTAGGTTTAGATATGGGGTTAGGTTTAGATTTTAGGTTTAGATTTGGGGTTAGGTTTAGATTTTAGGTTTAGATATGGGGTTAGGTTTAGATTTTAGGTTTACATTTGGGCTTAGGTTTAGATTTTAGGTTTAGAGTCTAGGTTTAGATTTGGGGTTAGTTTAGATTTGGGGTTAGGTTTAGATTTTAGGTTTAGATTTGGGGTTAGGTTTAGATTTGGGGTTAGGTTTAGATTTTAGGTTTAGATTTGGGGTAAGGTTTACATTTGGGCTTAGATTTAGATTTTAGGTTTAGATTTGGGGTGAGGTTTGGATTTTAGGTTTAGATTTTAGGTTTAGATTTGGGGTTAGGTTTAGATTTTAGGTTTAGATTTGGGGTTAGGTTTAGATTTTAGGTTTATATTTGGGGTAAGCTTTAGATTTGGGGTTAGGTTTAGATTTTAGGTTTAGATTTGGGGTTAGGTTTAGAATTGGGGTTAGGTTTAGATTTTAGGTTTAGATTTGGGGTTAGGTTTAGATTTTAGGTTTAGATATGGGGTTAGGTTTAGATTTGGTGTTAGGTTTAGATTTTAGGTTTAGATTTTAGGTTTAGATTTGGGGTTAGGTTTAGATTTGGGGTTAGGTTTAGATTTTAGGTTTAGATTTGGGGTTAGGTTTAGATTTGGGGTTAGGTTTAGATTTTAGGTTTAGATTTGGGGTTAGGTTTAGATTTGTGGTTTAGATTTGGGGTTAGGTTTAGATTTGGGGTTAGGTTTAGATTTTAGGTTTAGATTTGGGGTTAGGTTTAGATTTTAGGTTTAGATTTGGGGTTAGGTTTAGATTTAAGGTTTAGATTTGGGGTTATGTTTAGATTTGGGGTTAGGTTTAGATTTTAGGTTTAGATTTGGGGTTAGGTTTAGATTTGGGGTTAGGTTTAGATTTGTGGTTTAGATTTGGGGTTAGGTTTAGATTTGGGGTTAGGTTTAGATTTTAGGTTTAGATTTGGGGTTAGGTTTAGATTTTAGGTTTAGATTTGGGGTTAGGTTTAGATTTTAGGTTTAGATTTGGGGTAAGGTTTATATTTGGGCTTAGGTTTAGATTTTAGGTTTAGATTTGGGGTTAGGTTTAGATTTGGGGTTAGGTTTAGATTTTAGGTTTAGATTTGGGTTTAGGTTTAGATTTTATGTTTAGATATGGGATTAGGTTTAGATTTGGGGTTAGGTTTAGATTTTAGGTTTAGATTTGGGGTTAGGTTTAGATTTTAGGTTTAGATTTGGGGTTAGGTTTAGATTTGGGGTTAGGTTTAGATTTTAGGTTTAGATTTGGGGTTAGGTTTAGATTTTATGTTTAGATATGGGATTAGGTTTAGATTTGGGGTTAGGTTTAGATTTTAGGTTTAGATTTGGGGTTAGGTTTAGATTTTAGGTTTAGATTTGGGGTTAGGTTTAGATTTGGAGTTAGGTTTAGATTTTAGGTTTAGATTTGGGGTTAGGTTTATATTTTAGGTTTAGATTTGGGGTTAGGTTTAGATTTTAGGTTTAGATTTTAGGTTTAGATTTGGGGTTAGGTTTAGATTTTAGGTTTAGATTTGGGGTTAGGTTTAGATTTTAAGTTTAGATTTGCGGTTAGGTTTAGATTTTAGGTTTAGATTTGGGGTTAGGTTTAGATTTGGGGTTAGGTTTATATTTTAGGATTAGATTTGGGGTTAGGTTTAGATTTGGGGTTAGGTTTAGATTTTAGGTTTAGATTTGGGGTTAGGTTTAGATTTTAGGTTTAGATTTTAGGTTTAGATTTGGGGTTAGGTTTAGATTTTAGGTTTAGATTTGGGGTTAGGTTTAGATTTTAGGTTTGGATTTGGGGTTAGGTTTAGATTCGGGGTTAGGTTTAGATTTTAGGTTTAGATTTGGGGTTAGGTTTAGATTTGGGGTTAGGTTTAGATTTTAGGTTTAGATTTGGGGTTAGGTTTAGATTTGGGGTTAGGTTTAGATTTTAGGTTTAGATTTGGGGTTAGGTTTAGATTTTAGGTTTAGATTTTAGGTTTAGATTTGGGGTTAGGTTTAGATTTTAGGTTTAGATTTGGGGTTAGGTTTAGATTTTAGGTTTAGATTTGGGGTTAGGTTTAGATTTTAGGTTTATATTTGGGGTAAGGTTTAGATTTGGGGTTAGGTTTAGATTTTAGGTTTAGATTTGGGGTTAGGTTTAGATTTGGGGTTAGGTTTAGATTTTAGGTTTAGATTTGGGGTTAGGTTTAGATTTTAGGTTTATATTTGGGGTAAGGTTTAGATTTGGGGTTAGGTTTAGAATTGGGGTTAGGTTTAGATTTTAGGTTTAGATTTGGGGTTAGGTTTAGATTTTAGGTTTAGATATGGGGTTAGGTTTAGATTTTAGGTTTAGATTTGGGGTTAGGTTTAGATTTTAGGTTTAGATATGGGGTTAGGTTTAGATTTTAGGTTTACATTTGGGCTTAGGTTTAGATTTTAGGTTTAGATTTTAGGTTTAGATTTGGGGTTAGTTTAGATTTGGGGTTAGGTTTAGATTTTAGGTTTAGATTTGGGGTTAGGTTTAGATTTGGGGTTAGGTTTAGATTTTAGGTTTAGATTTGGGGTAAGGTTTACATTTGGGCTTAGATTTAGATTTTAGGTTTAGATTTGGGGTGAGGTTTGGATTTTAGGTTTAGATTTTAGGTTTAGATTTGGGGTTAGGTTTAGATTTTAGGTTTAGATTTGGGGTTAGGTTTAGATTTTAGGTTTATATTTGGGGTAAGGTTTAGATTTGGGGTTAGGTTTAGATTTTAGGTTTAGATTTGGGGTTAGGTTTAGAATTGGGGTTAGGTTTAGATTTTAGGTTTAGATTTGGGGTTAGGTTTAGATTTTAGTTTTATATTTGGGGTAAGGTTTAGATTTGGGGTTAGGTTTAGATTTTAGGTTTAGATTTTAGGTTTAGATTTGGGGTTAGGTTTAGATTTGGGGTTAGGTTTAGATTTTAGGTTTAGATTTGGGGTTAGGTTTAGATTTGGGGTTAGGTTTAGATTTTAGGTTTAGATTTGGGGTTAGGTTTAGATTTTAGGTTTAGATTTGGGGTTAGGTTTAGATTTGGGGTTAGGTTTAGATTTTAGGTTTAGATTTGGGGTTAGGTTTAGATTTTAGGTTTAGATTTGGGGTTAGGTTTAGATTTAAGGTTTAGATTTGGGGTTATGTTTAGATTTGGGGTTAGGTTTAGATTTTAGGTTTAGATTTGGGGTTAGGTTTAGATTTGTGGTTTAGATTTGGGGTTAGGTTTAGATTTGGGGTTAGGTTTAGATTTTAGGTTTAGATTTGGGGTTAGGTTTAGATTTTAGGTTTCGATTTGGGGTTAGGTTTAGATTTTAGGTTTAGATTTGGGGTAAGGTTTACATTTGGGCTTAGGTTTAGATTTTAGGTTTAGATTTGGGGTTAGGTTTAGATTTGGGGTTAGGTTTAGATTTTAGGTTTAGATTTGGGTTTAGGTTTAGATTTTATGTTTAGATATGGGATTAGGTTTAGATTTGGGGTTAGGTTTAGATTTTAGGTTTAGATTTGGGGTTAGGTTTAGATTTTAGGTTTAGATTTGGGGTTAGGTTTAGATTTGGGGTTAGGTTTAGATTTTAGGTTTAGATTTGGGGTTAGGTTTATATTTTAGGTTTAGATTTGGGGTTAGGTTTAGATTTTAGGTTTAGATTTTAGGTTTAGATTTGGGGTTAGGTTTAGATTTTAGGTTTAGATTTGGGGTTAGGTTTAGATTTTAGGTTTAGATTTGGGGTTAGGTTTAGATTTGGGGTTAGGTTTATATTTTAGGATTAGATTTGGGGTTAGGTTTAGATTTGGGGTTAGGTTTAGATTTTAGGTTTAGATTTGGGGTTAGGTTTAGATTTTAGGTTTAGATTTTAGGTTTAGATTTGGGGTTAGGTTTAGATTTTAGGTTTAGATTTGGGGTTAGGTTTAGATTTGGGGTTAGGTTTAGATTTTAGGTTTAGGTTTGGGGCTAGGTTTAGATTTTAGGTTTAGATTTGGGGTTAGGTTTAGATTTTAGGTTTGGATTTGGGGTTAGGTTTAGATTTGGGGTTAGGTTTAGATTTTAGGTTTAGATTTGGGGTTAGGTTTAGATTTGGGGTTAGGTTTAGATTTTAGGTTTAGATTTGGGGTTAGGTTTAGATTTTAGGTTTAGATTTGGGGTTAGGTTTAGATTTTAGGTTTAGATATGGGGTTAGGTTTAGATTTGGGGTTAGGTTTAGATTTTAGGTTTAGATTTTAGGTTTAGATTTGGGGTTAGGTTTAGATTTGGGGTTAGGTTTAGATTTTAGGTTTAGATTTGGGGTTAGGTTTAGATTTGGGGTTAGGTTTAGATTTGGGGTTAGGTTTAGATTTTAGGTTTAGATTTGGGGTTAGGTTTAGATTTGGGGTTAGGTTTAGATTTTAGGTTTAGATTTGGGGTTAGGTTTAGATTTGGGGTTAGGTTTAGATTTGTGGTTTAGATTTGGGGTTAGGTGTAGATTTGGGGTTAGGTTTAGATTTTAGGTTTAGATTTGGGGTTAGGTTTAGATTTTAGGTTTAGATTTGGGGTTAGGTTTAGATTTTAGGTTTAGATTTGGAGTAAGGTTTACATTTGGGGTTAGGTTTAGATTTTAGGTTTATATTTGGGGTTAGGTTTAGATTTGGGGTTAGGTTTAGATTTTAGGTTTAGATTTGGGGTTAGGTTTAGATTTTATGTTTAGATATGGGATTAGGTTTAGATTTGGGGTTAGGTTTAGATTTTAGGTTTAGATTTGGGGTTAGGTTTAGATTTTAGGTTTAGATTTGGGGTTAGGTTTAGATTTAAGGTTTAGATTTGGGGTTATGTTTAGATTTGGGGTTAGGTTTAGATTTTAGGTTTAGATTTGGGGTTAGGTTTAGATTTGGGGTTAGGTTTAGATTTGTGGTTTAGATTTGGGGTTAGGTTTAGATTTGGGGTTAGGTTTAGATTTTAGGTTTAGATTTGGGGTTAGGTTTAGATTTTAGGTTTAGATTTGGGGTTAGGTTTAGATTTTAGGTTTAGATTTGGGGTAAGGTTTACATTTGGGCTTAGGTTTAGATTTTAGGTTTAGATTTGGGGTTAGGTTTAGATTTGGGGTTAGGTTTAGATTTTAGGTTTAGATTTGGGTTTAGGTTTAGATTTTATGTTTAGATATGGGATTAGGTTTAGATTTGGGGTTAGGTTTAGATTTTAGGTTTAGATTTGGGGTTAGGTTTAGATTTTAGGTTTAGATTTGGGGTTAGGTTTAGATTTGGGGTTAGGTTTAGATTTTAGGTTTAGATTTGGGGTTAGGTTTATATTTTAGGTTTAGATTTGGGGTTAGGTTTAGATTTTAGGTTTAGATTTTAGGTTTAGATTTGGGGTTAGGTTTAGATTTTAGGTTTAGATTTGGGGTTAGGTTTAGATTTTAGGTTTAGATTTGGGGTTAGGTTTAGATTTGGGGTTAGGTTTAGATTTTAGGTTTAGATTTGGGGTAAGGTTTAGATTTGGGGTTAGGTTTAGATTTTAGGTTTAGATTTGGGGTTAGGTTTAGATTTTAGGTTTAGATTTTAGGTTTAGATTTGGGGTTAGGTTTAGATTTTAGGTTTAGATTTGGGGTTAGGTTTAGATTTGGGGTTAGGTTTAGATTTTAGGTTTAGATTTGGGGCTAGGTTTAGATTTTAGGTTTAGATTTGGGGTTAGGTTTAGATTTTAGGTTTGGATTTGGGGTTAGGTTTAGATTTGGGGTTAGGTTTAGATTTTAGGTTTAGATTTGGGGTTAGGTTTAGATTTGGGGTTAGGTTTAGATTTTAGGTTTAGATTTGGGGTTAGGTTTAGATTTTAGGTTTAGATATGGGGTTAGGTTTAGATTTGGGGTTAGGTTTAGATTTTAGGTTTAGATTTTAGGTTTAGATTTGGGGTTAGGTTTAGATTTGGGGTTAGGTTTAGATTTTAGGTTTAGATTTGGGGTTAGGTTTAGATTTGGGGTTAGGTTTAGATTTTAGGTTTAGATTTGGGGTTAGGTTTAGATTTTAGGTTTAGATTTGGGGTTAGGTTTAGATTTGGGGTTAGGTTTAGATTTTAGGTTTAGATTTGGGGTTAGGTTTAGATTTTAGGTTTAGATATGGGGTTAGGTTTAGATTTAAGGTTTAGATTTGGGGTTAGGTTTAGATTTGGGGTTAGGTTTAGATTTTAGGTTTAGATTTGGGGTTAGGTTTAGATTTGGGGTTAGGTTTAGATTTGTGGTTTAGATTTGGGGTTAGGTTTAGATTTGGGGTTAGGTTTAGATTTTAGGTTTTGATTTGGGGTTAGGTTTAGATTTTAGGTTTAGATTTGGGGTTAGGTTTAGATTTTAGGTTTAGATTTGGAGTAAGGTTTACATTTGGGCTTAGGTTTAGATTTTAGGTTTAGATTTGGGGTTAGGTTTAGATTTGGGGTTAGGTTTATATTTTAGGTTTAGATTTGGGGTTAGGTTTAGATTTTATGTTTAGATATGGGATTAGGTTTAGATTTGGGGTTAGGTTTAGATTTTAGATTTAGATTTGGGGTTAGGTTTAGATTTTAGGTTTAGATTTGGGGTTAGGTTTAGATTTGGGGTTAGGTTTAGATTTTAGGTTTAGATTTGGGGTTAGGTTTAGATTTTAGGTTTAGATTTGGGGTTAGGTTTAGATTTTAGGTTTAGATTTTAGGTTTAGATTTGGGGTTAGGTTTAGATTTTAGGTTTAGATTTGGGGTTAGGTTTAGATTTTAAGTTTAGATTTGCGGTTAGGTTTAGATTTTAGGTTTAGATTTGGGGTTAGGTTTAGATTTGGGGTTAGGTTTATATTTTAGGATTAGATTTGGGGTTAGGTTTAGATTTGGGGTTAGGTTTAGATTTTAGGTTTAGATTTGGGGTTAGATTTAGATTTTAGGTTTAGATTTTAGGTTTAGATTTGGGGTTAGGTTTAGATTTTAGGTTTAGATTTGGGGTTAGGTTTAGATTTTAGGTTTGGATTTGGGGTTAGGTTTAGATTTGGGGTTAGGTTTAGATTTTAGGTTTAGATTTGGGGTTAGGTTTAGATTTGGGGTTAGGTTTAGATTTTAGGTTTAGATTTGGGGTTAGGTTTAGATTTGGGGTTAGGTTTAGATTTTAGGTTTAGATTTGGGGTTAGGTTTAGATTTTAGGTTTAGATATGGGGTTAGGTTTAGATTTTAGGTTTAGATTTGGGGTTCGGTTTAGATTTTAGGTTTAGATTTTAGGTTTAGATTTGGGGTTAGTTTAGATTTGGGGTTAGGTTTAGATTTTAGGTTTAGATTTGGGGTTAGGTTTAGATTTGGGGTTAGGTTTATATTTTAGGATTAGATTTGGGGTTAGGTTTAGATTTGGGGTTAGGTTTAGATTTTAGGTTTAGATTTGGGGTTAGGTTTAGATTTTAGGTTTATATTTGGGGTAAGGTTTAGATTTGGGGTTAGGTTTAGATTTTAGGTTTAGATTTGGGGTTAGGTTTAGATTTGGGGTTAGGTTTAGATTTTAGGTTTAGATTTGGGGTTAGGTTTAGATTTTAAGTTTATATTTGGGGTAAGGTTTAGATTTGGGGTTAGGTTTAGATTTTAGTTTTAGATTTGGGGTTAGGTTTAGAATTGGGGTTAGGTTTAGATTTTAGGTTTAGATTTGGGGTTAGGTTTAGATTTTAGGTTTAGATATGGGGTTAGGTTTAGATTTTAGGTTTAGATTTGGGGTTAGGTTTAGATTTTAGGTTTAGATATGGGGTTAGGTTTAGATTTTAGGTTTACATTTGGGCTTAGGTTTAGATTTTAGGTTTAGATTTTAGGTTTAGATTTGGGGTTAGGTTTAGATTTTAGGTTTAGATTTGGGGTTAGGTTTAGATTTGGGGTTAGGTTTAGATTTTAGGTTTAGATTTGGGGTAAGGTTTACATTTGGGCTTAGGTTTAGATTTTAGGTTTAGATTTGGGGTGAGGTTTGGATTTTAGGTTTAGATTTTAGGTTTAGATTTGGGGTTAGGTTTAGATTTTAGGTTTAGATTTGGGGTTAGGTTTAGTTTTTAGGTTTATATTTGGGGTAAGGTTTAGATTTGGGGTTAGGTTTAGATTTTAGGTTTAGATTTGGGGTTAGGTTTAGAATTGGGGTTAGGTTTAGATTTTAGGTTTAGATTTGGGGTTAGGTTTAGATTTTAGGTTTAGATATGGGGTTAGGTTTAGATTTGGGGTTAGGTTTAGATTTTAGGTTTAGATTTTAGGTTTAGATTTGGGGTTAGGTTTAGATTTGGGGTTAGGTTTAGATTTTAGGTTTAGATTTGGGGTTAGGTTTAGATTTGGGGTTAGGTTTAGATTTTAGGTTTAGATTTGGGGTTAGGTTTAGATTTTAGGTTTAGATTTGGGGTTAGGTTTAGATTTTAGGTTTAGATTTGGGGTTAGGTTTAGATTTAAGGTTTAGATTTGGGGTTATGTTTAGATTTGGGGTTAGGTTTAGATTTGGGGTTAGGTTTAGATTTTAGGTTTAGATTTGGGGTTAGGTTTAGATTTTAGGTTTAGATTTGGGGTTAGGTTTAGATTTTAGGTTTAGATTTGGGGTAAGGTTTACATTTGGGCTTAGGTTTAGATTTTAGGTTTAGATTTGGGGTTAGGTTTAGATTTGGGGTTAGGTTTAGATTTTAGGTTTAGATTTGGGTTTAGGTTTAGATTTTATGTTTAGATATGGGATTAGGTTTAGATTTGGGGTTAGGTTTAGATTTTAGGTTTAGATTTGGGGTTAGGTTTAGATTTTAGGTTTAGATTTGGGGTTAGGTTTAGATTTGGAGTTAGGTTTATATTTTAGGTTTAGATTTGGGGTTAGGTTTAGATTTTAGGTTTAGATTTTAGGATTAGATTTGGAGTTAGGTTTAGATTTGGGGTTAGGTTTAGATTTGGGGTTTAGATTTGGGGTTAGGTTTAGATTTTAGGTTTAGATTTGGGGTTAGGTTTAGATTTGGGGTTAGGTTTAGATTTTAGGTTTAGATTTGGGGTTAGGTTTAGATTCTAGGTTTAGATTTGGGGTTAGGTTTAGATTTTATGTTTGGATTTGGGGTTAGGTTTAGATTTGGGGTTAGGTTTAGATTTTAGGTTTAGATTTGGGGTTAGGTTTAGATTTGGGGTTAGGTTTAGATTTTAGGTTTAGATTTGGGGTTAGGTTTAGATTTTAGGTTTAGATATGGGGTTAGGTTTAGATTTGGGGTTAGGTTTAGATTTTAGGTTTAGATTTTAGGTTTAGATTTGGGGTTAGGTTTAGATTTGGGGTTAGGTTTAGATTTTAGGTTTAGATTTGGGGTTAGGTTTAGATTTGGGGTTAGGTTTAGATTTTAGGTTTAGATTTGGGGTTAGGTTTAGATTTTAGGTTTAGATTTGGGGTTAGGTTTAGATTTGGGGTTAGGTTTAGATTTTAGGTTTAGATTTGGGGTTAGGTTTAGATTTTAGGTTTAGATTTGGGGTTAGGTTTAGATTTAAGGTTTAGATTTGGGGTTAGGTTTAGATTTGGGGTTAGGTTTAGATTTTAGGTTTAGATTTGGGGTTAGGTTTAGATTTGGGGTTAGGTTTAGATTTGTGGTTTAGATTTGGGGTTAGGTTTAGATTTGGGGTTAGGTTTAGATTTTAGGTTTAGATTTGGGGTTAGGTTTAGATTTTAGGTTTAGATTTGGGGTTAGGTTTATATTTTAGGATTAGATTTGGGGTTAGGTTTAGATTTGGGGTTAGGTTTAGATTTTAGGTTTAGATTTGGGGTTAGGTTTAGATTTTAGGTTTATATTTGGGGTAAGGTTTAGATTTGGGGTTAGGTTTAGATTTTAGGTTTAGATTTGGGGTTAGGTTTAGATTTGGGGTTAGGTTTAGATTTTAGGTTTAGGTTTGGGGTTAGGTTTAGATTTTAGGTTTATATTTGGGGTAAGGTTTAGATTTGGGGTTAGGTTTAGATTTTAGGTTTAGATTTGGGGTTAGGTTTAGAATTGGGGTTAGGTTTAGATTTTAGGTTTAGATTTGGGGTTAGGTTTAGATTTTAGGTTTAGATATGGGGTTAGGTTTAGATTTTAGGTTTAGATTTGGGGTTAGGTTTAGATTTTAGGTTTAGATATGGGGTTAGGTTTAGATTTTAGGTTTACATTTGGGCTTAGGTTTAGATTTTAGGTTTAGATTTTAGGTTTAGATTTGGGGTTATTTTAGATTTGGGGTTAGGTTTAGATTTTAGGTTTAGATTTGGGGTTAGGTTTAGATTTGGGGTTAGGTTTAGATTTTAGGTTTAGATTTGGGGTAAGGTTTACATTTGGGCTTAGGTTTAGATTTTAGGTTTAGATTTGGGGTGAGGTTTGGATTTTAGGTTTAGATTTTAGGTTTAGATTTGGGGTTAGGTTTAGATTTTAGGTTTAGATTTGGGGTTAGGTTTAGATTTTAGGTTTATATTTGGGGTAAGGTTTAGATTTGGGGTTAGGTTTAGATTTTAGGTTTAGATTTGGGGTTAGGTTTAGAATTGGGGTTAGGTTTAGATTTTAGGTTTAGATTTGGGGTTAGGTTTAGATTTTAGGTTTAGATATGGGGTTAGGTTTAGATTTGGGGTTAGGTTTAGATTTTAGGTTTAGATTTTAGGTTTAGATTTGGGGTTAGGTTTAGATTTGGGGTTAGGTTTAGATTTTAGGTTTAGATTTGGGGTTAGGTTTAGATTTGGGGTTAGGTTTAGATTTTAGGTTTAGATTTGGGGTTAGGTTTAGATTTTAGGTTTAGATTTGGGGTTAGGTTTAGATTTTAGGTTTAGATTTGGGGTTAGGTTTAGATTTTAGGTTTAGATTTGGGGTTAGGTTTAGATTTAAGGTTTAGATTTGGGGTTATGTTTAGATTTGGGGTTAGGTTTAGATTTTAGGTTTAGATTTGGGGTTAGGTTTAGATTTGGGGTTAGGTTTAGATTTGTGGTTTAGATTTGGGGTTAGGTTTAGATTTGGGGTTAGGTTTAGATTTTAGGTTTAGATTTGGGGTTAGGTTTAGATTTTAGGTTTAGATTTGGGGTTAGGTTTAGATTTTAGGTTTAGATTTGGGGTAAGGTTTACATTTGGGCTTAGGTTTAGATTTTAGGTTTAGATTTGGGGTTAGGTTTAGATTTGGGGTTAGGTTTAGATTTTAGGTTTAGATTTGGGTTTAGGTTTAGATTTTATGTTTAGATATGGGATTAGGTTTAGATATGGGATTTTAGGTTTAGATTTTAGGTTTAGATTTGGGGTTAGGTTTAGATTTTAGGTTTAGATTTGGGGTTAGGTTTAGATTTGGGGTTAGGTTTATATTTTAGGTTTAGATTTGGGGTTAGGTTTAGATTTTAGGTTTAGATTTTAGGATTAGATTTGGGGTTAGGTTTAGATTTGGGGTTAGGTTTAGATTTGGGGTTAAGATTTGGGGTTAGGTTTAGATTTTAGGTTTAGATTTTAGGTTTAGATTTGGGGTTAGGTTTAGATTTTAGGTTTAGATTTGGGGTTAGGTTTATATTTTAGGTTTAGATTTTAGGTTTAGGTTTGGGGCTAGGTTTAGATTTTAGGTTTAGATTTGGGGTTAGGTTTAGATTTTAGGTTTGGATTTGGGGTTAGGTTTAGATTTGGGGTTAGGTTTAGATTTTAGGTTTAGATTTGGGGTTAGGTTTAGATTTGGGGTTAGGTTTAGATTTTAGGTTTAGATTTGGGGTTAGGTTTAGATTTTAGGTTTAGATTTGGGGTTAGGTTTAGATTTTAGGTTTAGATATGGGGTTAGGTTTAGATTTGGGGTTAGGTTTAGATTTTAGGTTTAGATTTTAGGTTTAGATTTGAGGTTAGGTTTAGATTTGGGGTTAGGTTTAGATTTTAGGTTTAGAGTTGGGGTTAGGTTTAGATTTGGGGTTAGGTTTAGATTTTAGGTTTAGATTTGGGGTTAGGTTTAGATTTTAGGTTTAGATTTGGGGTTAGGTTTAGATTTGGGGTTAGGTTTAGATTTTAGGTTTAGATTTGGGGTTAGGTTTAGATTTTAGGTTTAGATTTGGGGTTAGGTTTAGATTTAAGGTTTAGATTTGGGGTTAGGTTTAGATTTGGGGTTAGGTTTAGATTTTAGGTTTAGATTTGGGGTTAGGTTTGGGGTTAGGTTTAGATTTTAGGTTTAGATTTGGGGTTAGGTTTAGATTTGGGGTTAGGTTTAGATTTTAGGTTTAGATTTGGGGTTAGGTTTAGATTTTAGGTTTAGATTTGGGGTTAGGTTTAGATTTTAGGTTTAGATTTGGAGTAAGGTTTACATTTGGGGTTAGGTTTAGATTTTAGGTTTAGATTTGGGGTTAGGTTTAGATTTGGGGTTAGGTTTAGATTTTAGGTTTAGATTTGGGGTTAGGTTTAGATTTTATGTTTAGATATGGGATTAGGTTTAGATTTGGGGTTAGGTTTAGATTTTAGGTTTAGATTTGGGGTTAGGTTTAGATTTTAGGTTTAGATTTGGGGTTAGGTTTAGATTTGGGGTTAGGTTTAGATTTTAGGTTTAGATTTGGGGTTAGGTTTAGATTTTAGGTTTAGATTTGGGGTTAGGTTTAGATTTTAAGTTTAGATTTGCGGTTAGGTTTAGATTTTAGGTTTAGATTTGGGGTTAGGTTTAGATTTGGGGTTAGGTTTATATTTTAGGATTAGATTTGGGGTTAGGTTTAGATTTGGGGTTAGGTTTAGATTTTAGGTTTAGATTTGGGGTTAGGTTTAGATTTTAGGTTTATATTTGGGGTAAGGTTTAGATTTGGGGTTAGGTTTAGATTTTAGGTTTAGATTTGGGGTTAGGTTTAGATTTGGGGTTAGGTTTAGATTTTAGGTTTAGGTTTGGGGTTAGGTTTAGATTTTAGGTTTATATTTGGGGTAAGGTTTAGATTTGGGGTTAGGTTTAGATTTTAGGTTTAGATTTGGGGTTAGGTTTAGAATTGGGGTTAGGTTTAGATTTTAGGTTTAGATTTGGGGTTAGGTTTAGATTTTAGGTTTAGATATGGGGTTAGGTTTAGATTTTAGGTTTAGATTTGGGGTTAGGTTTAGATTTTAGGTTTAGATATGGGGTTAGGTTTAGATTTTAGGTTTACATTTGGGCTTAGGTTTAGATTTTAGGTTTAGATTTTAGGTTTAGATTTGGGGTTATTTTAGATTTGGGGTTAGGTTTAGATTTTAGGTTTAGATTTGGGGTTAGGTTTAGATTTGGGGTTAGGTTTAGATTTTAGGTTTAGATTTGGGGTAAGGTTTACATTTGGGCTTAGGTTTAGATTTTAGGTTTAGATTTGGGGTGAGGTTTGGATTTTAGGTTTAGATTTTAGGTTTAGATTTGGGGTTAGGTTTAGATTTTAGGTTTAGATTTGGGGTTAGGTTTAGATTTTAGGTTTATATTTGGGGTAAGGTTTAGATTTGGGGTTAGGTTTAGATTTTAGGTTTAGATTTGGGGTTAGGTTTAGAATTGGGGTTAGGTTTAGATTTTAGGTTTAGATTTGGGGTTAGGTTTAGATTTTAGGTTTAGATATGGGGTTAGGTTTAGATTTGGGGTTAGGTTTAGATTTTAGGTTTAGATTTTAGGTTTAGATTTGGGGTTAGGTTTAGATTTGGGGTTAGGTTTAGATTTTAGGTTTAGATTTGGGGTTAGGTTTAGATTTGGGGTTAGGTTTAGATTTTAGGTTTAGATTTGGGGTTAGGTTTAGATTTTAGGTTTAGATTTGGGGTTAGGTTTAGATTTTAGGTTTAGATTTGGGGTTAGGTTTAGATTTTAGGTTTAGATTTGGGGTTAGGTTTAGATTTAAGGTTTAGATTTGGGGTTATGTTTAGATTTGGGGTTAGGTTTAGATTTTAGGTTTAGATTTGGGGTTAGGTTTAGATTTGGGGTTAGGTTTAGATTTTAGGTTTAGATTTGGGGTTAGGTTTAGATTCTAGGTTTAGATTTGGGGTTAGGTTTAGATTTTATGTTTGGATTTGGGGTTAGGTTTAGATTTGGGGTTAGGTTTAGATTTTAGGTTTAGATTTGGGGTTAGGTTTAGATTTGGGGTTAGGTTTAGATTTTAGGTTTAGATTTGGGGTTAGGTTTAGATTTTAGGTTTAGATATGGGGTTAGGTTTAGATTTGGGGTTAGGTTTAGATTTTAGGTTTAGATTTTAGGTTTAGATTTGGGGTTAGGTTTAGATTTGGGGTTAGGTTTAGATTTTAGGTTTAGATTTGGGGTTAGGTTTAGATTTGGGGTTAGGTTTAGATTTTAGGTTTAGATTTGGGGTTAGGTTTAGATTTTAGGTTTAGATTTGGGGTTAGGTTTAGATTTGGGGTTAGGTTTAGATTTTAGGTTTAGATTTGGGGTTAGGTTTAGATTTTAGGTTTAGATTTGGGGTTAGGTTTAGATTTAAGGTTTAGATTTGGGGTTAGGTTTAGATTTGGGGTTAGGTTTAGATTTTAGGTTTAGATTTGGGGTTAGGTTTAGATTTGGGGTTAGGTTTAGATTTGTGGTTTAGATTTGGGGTTAGGTTTAGATTTGGGGTTAGGTTTAGATTTTAGGTTTAGATTTGGGGTTAGGTTTAGATTTTAGGTTTAGATTTGGGGTTAGGTTTATATTTTAGGATTAGATTTGGGGTTAGGTTTAGATTTGGGGTTAGGTTTAGATTTTAGGTTTAGATTTGGGGTTAGGTTTAGATTTTAGGTTTATATTTGGGGTAAGGTTTAGATTTGGGGTTAGGTTTAGATTTTAGGTTTAGATTTGGGGTTAGGTTTAGATTTGGGGTTAGGTTTAGATTTTAGGTTTAGGTTTGGGGTTAGGTTTAGATTTTAGGTTTATATTTGGGGTAAGGTTTAGATTTGGGGTTAGGTTTAGATTTTAGGTTTAGATTTGGGGTTAGGTTTAGAATTGGGGTTAGGTTTAGATTTTAGGTTTAGATTTGGGGTTAGGTTTAGATTTTAGGTTTAGATATGGGGTTAGGTTTAGATTTTAGGTTTAGATTTGGGGTTAGGTTTAGATTTTAGGTTTAGATATGGGGTTAGGTTTAGATTTTAGGTTTACATTTGGGCTTAGGTTTAGATTTTAGGTTTAGATTTTAGGTTTAGATTTGGGGTTATTTTAGATTTGGGGTTAGGTTTAGATTTTAGGTTTAGATTTGGGGTTAGGTTTAGATTTGGGGTTAGGTTTAGATTTTAGGTTTAGATTTGGGGTAAGGTTTACATTTGGGCTTAGGTT
Organism: Patagioenas fasciata; assembly: GCF_037038585.1. Classification (NCBI taxonomy): domain Eukaryota; kingdom Metazoa; phylum Chordata; class Aves; order Columbiformes; family Columbidae; genus Patagioenas; species Patagioenas fasciata. The sequence continues at coordinate 225,484 of NC_092528.1, forward strand.
TAGATTTTAGGTTTAGATTTGGGGTGAGGTTTGGATTTTAGGTTTAGATTTTAGGTTTAGATTTGGGGTTAGGTTTAGATTTTAGGTTTAGATTTGGGGTTAGGTTTAGATTTTAGGTTTATATTTGGGGTAAGGTTTAGATTTGGGGTTAGGTTTAGATTTTAGGTTTAGATTTGGGGTTAGGTTTAGAATTGGGGTTAGGTTTAGATTTTAGGTTTAGATTTGGGGTTAGGTTTAGATTTTAGGTTTAGATATGGGGTTAGGTTTAGATTTGGGGTTAGGTTTAGATTTTAGGTTTAGATTTTAGGTTTAGATTTGGGGTTAGGTTTAGATTTGGGGTTAGGTTTAGATTTTAGGTTTAGATTTGGGGTTAGGTTTAGATTTGGGGTTAGGTTTAGATTTTAGGTTTAGATTTGGGGTTAGGTTTAGATTTTAGGTTTAGATTTGGGGTTAGGTTTAGATTTTAGGTTTAGATTTGGGGTTAGGTTTAGATTTTAGGTTTAGATTTGGGGTTAGGTTTAGATTTAAGGTTTAGATTTGGGGTTATGTTTAGATTTGGGGTTAGGTTTAGATTTTAGGTTTAGATTTGGGGTTAGGTTTAGATTTGGGGTTAGGTTTAGATTTGTGGTTTAGATTTGGGGTTAGGTTTAGATTTGGGGTTAGGTTTAGATTTTAGGTTTAGATTTGGGGTTAGGTTTAGATTTTAGGTTTAGATTTGGGGTTAGGTTTAGATTTTAGGTTTAGATTTGGGGTAAGGTTTACATTTGGGCTTAGGTTTAGATTTTAGGTTTAGATTTGGGGTTAGGTTTAGATTTGGGGTTAGGTTTAGATTTTAGGTTTAGATTTGGGTTTAGGTTTAGATTTTATGTTTAGATATGGGATTAGGTTTAGATATGGGATTTTAGGTTTAGATTTTAGGTTTAGATTTGGGGTTAGGTTTAGATTTTAGGTTTAGATTTGGGGTTAGGTTTAGATTTGGGGTTAGGTTTATATTTTAGGTTTAGATTTGGGGTTAGGTTTAGATTTTAGGTTTAGATTTTAGGATTAGATTTGGGGTTAGGTTTAGATTTGGGGTTAGGTTTAGATTTGGGGTTAAGATTTGGGGTTAGGTTTAGATTTTAGGTTTAGATTTTAGGTTTAGATTTGGGGTTAGGTTTAGATTTTAGGTTTAGATTTGGGGTTAGGTTTATATTTTAGGTTTAGATTTTAGGTTTAGGTTTGGGGCTAGGTTTAGATTTTAGGTTTAGATTTGGGGTTAGGTTTAGATTTTAGGTTTGGATTTGGGGTTAGGTTTAGATTTGGGGTTAGGTTTAGATTTTAGGTTTAGATTTGGGGTTAGGTTTAGATTTGGGGTTAGGTTTAGATTTTAGGTTTAGATTTGGGGTTAGGTTTAGATTTTAGGTTTAGATTTGGGGTTAGGTTTAGATTTTAGGTTTAGATATGGGGTTAGGTTTAGATTTGGGGTTAGGTTTAGATTTTAGGTTTAGATTTTAGGTTTAGATTTGAGGTTAGGTTTAGATTTGGGGTTAGGTTTAGATTTTAGGTTTAGAGTTGGGGTTAGGTTTAGATTTGGGGTTAGGTTTAGATTTTAGGTTTAGATTTGGGGTTAGGTTTAGATTTTAGGTTTAGATTTGGGGTTAGGTTTAGATTTGGGGTTAGGTTTAGATTTTAGGTTTAGATTTGGGGTTAGGTTTAGATTTTAGGTTTAGATTTGGGGTTAGGTTTAGATTTAAGGTTTAGATTTGGGGTTAGGTTTAGATTTGGGGTTAGGTTTAGATTTTAGGTTTAGATTTGGGGTTAGGTTTGGGGTTAGGTTTAGATTTTAGGTTTAGATTTGGGGTTAGGTTTAGATTTGGGGTTAGGTTTAGATTTTAGGTTTAGATTTGGGGTTAGGTTTAGATTTTAGGTTTAGATTTGGGGTTAGGTTTAGATTTTAGGTTTAGATTTGGAGTAAGGTTTACATTTGGGGTTAGGTTTAGATTTTAGGTTTAGATTTGGGGTTAGGTTTAGATTTGGGGTTAGGTTTAGATTTTAGGTTTAGATTTGGGGTTAGGTTTAGATTTTATGTTTAGATATGGGATTAGGTTTAGATTTGGGGTTAGGTTTAGATTTTAGGTTTAGATTTGGGGTTAGGTTTAGATTTTAGGTTTAGATTTGGGGTTAGGTTTAGATTTGGGGTTAGGTTTAGATTTTAGGTTTAGATTTGGGGTTAGGTTTAGATTTTAGGTTTAGATTTGGGGTTAGGTTTAGATTTTAAGTTTAGATTTGCGGTTAGGTTTAGATTTTAGGTTTAGATTTGGGGTTAGGTTTAGATTTGGGGTTAGGTTTATATTTTAGGATTAGATTTGGGGTTAGGTTTAGATTTGGGGTTAGGTTTAGATTTTAGGTTTAGATTTGGGGTTAGGTTTAGATTTTAGGTTTATATTTGGGGTAAGGTTTAGATTTGGGGTTAGGTTTAGATTTTAGGTTTAGATTTGGGGTTAGGTTTAGATTTGGGGTTAGGTTTAGATTTTAGGTTTAGGTTTGGGGTTAGGTTTAGATTTTAGGTTTATATTTGGGGTAAGGTTTAGATTTGGGGTTAGGTTTAGATTTTAGGTTTAGATTTGGGGTTAGGTTTAGAATTGGGGTTAGGTTTAGATTTTAGGTTTAGATTTGGGGTTAGGTTTAGATTTTAGGTTTAGATATGGGGTTAGGTTTAGATTTTAGGTTTAGATTTGGGGTTAGGTTTAGATTTTAGGTTTAGATATGGGGTTAGGTTTAGATTTTAGGTTTACATTTGGGCTTAGGTTTAGATTTTAGGTTTAGATTTTAGGTTTAGATTTGGGGTTATTTTAGATTTGGGGTTAGGTTTAGATTTTAGGTTTAGATTTGGGGTTAGGTTTAGATTTGGGGTTAGGTTTAGATTTTAGGTTTAGATTTGGGGTAAGGTTTACATTTGGGCTTAGGTTTAGATTTTAGGTTTAGATTTGGGGTGAGGTTTGGATTTTAGGTTTAGATTTTAGGTTTAGATTTGGGGTTAGGTTTAGATTTTAGGTTTAGATTTGGGGTTAGGTTTAGATTTTAGGTTTATATTTGGGGTAAGGTTTAGATTTGGGGTTAGGTTTAGATTTTAGGTTTAGATTTGGGGTTAGGTTTAGAATTGGGGTTAGGTTTAGATTTTAGGTTTAGATTTGGGGTTAGGTTTAGATTTTAGGTTTAGATATGGGGTTAGGTTTAGATTTGGGGTTAGGTTTAGATTTTAGGTTTAGATTTTAGGTTTAGATTTGGGGTTAGGTTTAGATTTGGGGTTAGGTTTAGATTTTAGGTTTAGATTTGGGGTTAGGTTTAGATTTGGGGTTAGGTTTAGATTTTAGGTTTAGATTTGGGGTTAGGTTTAGATTTTAGGTTTAGATTTGGGGTTAGGTTTAGATTTTAGGTTTAGATTTGGGGTTAGGTTTAGATTTTAGGTTTAGATTTGGGGTTAGGTTTAGATTTAAGGTTTAGATTTGGGGTTATGTTTAGATTTGGGGTTAGGTTTAGATTTTAGGTTTAGATTTGGGGTTAGGTTTAGATTTGGGGTTAGGTTTAGATTTGGGGTTAGGTTTAGATTTTAGGTTTAGATTTGGGGTTAGGTTTAGATTTTAGGTTTAGATTTGGGGTTAGGTTTAGATTTTAGGTTTAGATTTGGGGTTAGGTTTAGATTTTAGGTTTAGATTTGGGGTAAGGTTTACATTTGGGCTTAGGTTTAGATTTTAGGTTTAGATTTGGGGTTAGGTTTAGATTTGGGGTTAGGTTTAGATTTTAGGTTTAGATTTGGGTTTAGGTTTAGATTTTATGTTTAGATATGGGATTAGGTTTAGATTTGGGGTTAGGTTTAGATTTTAGGTTTAGATTTGGGGTTAGGTTTAGATTTTAGGTTTAGATTTGGGGTTAGGTTTAGATTTGGGGTTAGGTTTATATTTTAGGTTTAGATTTGGGGTTAGGTTTAGATTTTAGGTTTAGATTTTAGGATTAGATTTGGGGTTAGGTTTAGATTTGGGGTTAGGTTTAGATTTGGGGTTAAGATTTGGGGTTAGGTTTAGATTTTAGGTTTAGATTTTAGGTTTAGATTTGGGGTTAGGTTTAGATTTTAGGTTTAGATTTGGGGTTAGGTTTATATTTTAGGTTTAGATTTTAGGTTTAGGTTTGGGGCTAGGTTTAGATTTTAGGTTTAGATTTGGGGTTAGGTTTAGATTTTAGGTTTGGATTTGGGGTTAGGTTTAGATTTGGGGTTAGGTTTAGATTTTAGGTTTAGATTTGGGGTTAGGTTTAGATTTGGGGTTATGTTTAGATTTTAGGTTTAGATTTGGGGTTAGGTTTAGATTTTAGGTTTAGATTTGGGGTTAGGTTTAGATTTTAGGTTTAGATATGGGGTTAGGTTTAGATTTGGGGTTAGGTTTAGATTTTAGGTTTAGATTTTAGGTTTAGATTTGAGGTTAGGTTTAGATTTGGGGTTAGGTTTAGATTTTAGGTTTAGAGTTGGGGTTAGGTTTAGATTTGGGGTTAGGTTTAGATTTTAGTTTTAGATTTGGGGTTAGGTTTAGATTTTAGGTTTAGATTTGGGGTTAGGTTTAGATTTGGGGTTAGGTTTAGATTTTAGGTTTAGATTTGGGGTTAGGTTTAGATTTTAGGTTTAGATTTGGGGTTAGGTTTAGATTTAAGGTTTAGATTTGGGGTTAGGTTTAGATTTGGGGTTAGGTTTAGATTTTAGGTTTAGATTTGGGGTTAGGTTTAGATTTGGGGTTAGGTTTAGATTTGTGGTTTAGATTTGGGGTTAGGTTTAGATTTGGGGTTAGGTTTAGATTTTAGGTTTAGATTTGGGGTTAGGTTTAGATTTTAGGTTTAGATTTGGGGTTAGGTTTAGATTTTAGGTTTAGATTTGGAGTAAGGTTTACATTTGGGCTTAGGTTTAGATTTTAGGTTTAGATTTGGGGTTAGGTTTAGATTTGGGGTTAGGTTTAGATTTTAGGTTTAGATTTGGGGTTAGGTTTAGATTTTATGTTTAGATATGGGATTAGGTTTAGATTTGGGGTTAGGTTTAGATTTTAGGTTTAGATTTGGGGTTAGGTTTATATTTTAGGTTTAGATTTGGGGTTAGTTTTAGATTTGGGGTTAGGTTTAGATTTTAGGTTTAGATTTGGGGTTAGGTTTATATTTTAGGTTTAGATTTGGGGTTAGGTTTAGATTTTAGGTTTAGATTTTAGGTTTAGATTTGGGGTTAGGTTTAGATTTTAGGTTTAGACTTGGGGTTAGGTATAGATTTTAAGTTTAGATTTGCGGTTAGGTTTAGATTTTAGGTTTAGATTTGGGGTTAGGTTTAGATTTGGGGTTAGGTTTATATTTTAGGATTAGATTTGGGGTTAGGTTTAGATTTGGGGTTAGGTTTAGATTTTAGGTTTAGATTTGGGGTTAGATTTAGATTTTAGGTTTAGATTTTAGGTTTAGATTTGGGGTTAGGTTTAGATTTTAGGTTTAGATTTGGGGTTAGGTTTAGATTTTAGGTTTGGATTTGGGGTTAGGTTTAGATTTGGGGTTAGGTTTAGATTTTAGGTTTAGATTTGGGGTTAGGTTTAGATTTGGGGTTAGGTTTAGATTTTAGGTTTAGATTTGGGGTTAGGTTTAGATTTGGGGTTAGGTTTAGATTTTAGGTTTAGATTTGGGGTTAGGTTTAGATTTTAGGTTTAGATATGGGGTTAGGTTTAGATTTTAGGTTTAGATTTGGGGTTCGGTTTAGATTTTAGGTTTAGATTTTAGGTTTAGATTTGGGGTTAGTTTAGATTTGGGGTTAGGTTTAGATTTTAGGTTTAGATTTGGGGTTAGGTTTAGATTTGGGGTTAGGTTTATATTTTAGGATTAGATTTGGGGTTAGGTTTAGATTTGGGGTTAGGTTTAGATTTTAGGTTTAGATTTGGGGTTAGGTTTAGATTTTAGGTTTATATTTGGGGTAAGGTTTAGATTTGGGGTTAGGTTTAGATTTTAGGTTTAGATTTGGGGTTAGGTTTAGATTTGGGGTTAGGTTTAGATTTTAGGTTTAGGTTTGGGGTTAGGTTTAGATTTTAGGTTTATATTTGGGGTAAGGTTTAGATTTGGGGTTAGGTTTAGATTTTAGGTTTAGATTTGGGGTTAGGTTTAGAATTGGGGTTAGGTTTAGATTTTAGGTTTAGATTTGGGGTTAGGTTTAGATTTTAGGTTTAGATATGGGGTTAGGTTTAGATTTTAGGTTTAGATTTGGGGTTAGGTTTAGATTTTAGGTTTAGATATGGGGTTAGGTTTAGATTTTAGGTTTACATTTGGGCTTAGGTTTAGATTTTAGGTTTAGATTTTAGGTTTAGATTTGGGGTTATTTTAGATTTGGGGTTAGGTTTAGATTTTAGGTTTAGATTTGGGGTTAGGTTTAGATTTGGGGTTAGGTTTAGATTTTAGGTTTAGATTTGGGGTAAGGTTTACATTTGGGCTTAGGTTTAGATTTTAGGTTTAGATTTGGGGTGAGGTTTGGATTTTAGGTTTAGATTTTAGGTTTAGATTTGGGGTTAGGTTTAGATTTTAGGTTTAGATTTGGGGTTAGGTTTAGATTTTAGGTTTATATTTGGGGTAAGGTTTAGATTTGGGGTTAGGTTTAGATTTTAGGTTTAGATTTGGGGTTAGGTTTAGAATTGGGGTTAGGTTTAGATTTTAGGTTTAGATTTGGGGTTAGGTTTAGATTTTAGGTTTAGATATGGGGTTAGGTTTAGATTTGGGGTTAGGTTTAGATTTTAGGTTTAGATTTTAGGTTTAGATTTGGGGTTAGGTTTAGATTTGGGGTTAGGTTTAGATTTTAGGTTTAGATTTGGGGTTAGGTTTAGATTTGGGGTTAGGTTTAGATTTTAGGTTTAGATTTGGGGTTAGGTTTAGATTTTAGGTTTAGATTTGGGGTTAGGTTTAGATTTTAGGTTTAGATTTGGGGTTAGGTTTAGATTTAAGGTTTAGATTTGGGGTTATGTTTAGATTTGGGGTTAGGTTTAGATTTGGGGTTAGGTTTAGATTTTAGGTTTAGATTTGGGGTTAGGTTTAGATTTTAGGTTTAGATTTGGGGTTAGGTTTAGATTTTAGGTTTAGATTTGGGGTAAGGTTTACATTTGGGCTTAGGTTTAGATTTTAGGTTTAGATTTGGGGTTAGGTTTAGATTTGGGGTTAGGTTTAGATTTTAGGTTTAGATTTGGGTTTAGGTTTAGATTTTATGTTTAGATATGGGATTAGGTTTAGATTTGGGGTTAGGTTTAGATTTTAGGTTTAGATTTGGGGTTAGGTTTAGATTTTAGGTTTAGATTTGGGGTTAGGTTTAGATTTGGAGTTAGGTTTATATTTTAGGTTTAGATTTGGGGTTAGGTTTAGATTTTAGGTTTAGATTTTAGGATTAGATTTGGAGTTAGGTTTAGATTTGGGGTTAGGTTTAGATTTGGGGTTTAGATTTGGGGTTAGGTTTAGATTTTAGGTTTAGATTTGGGGTTAGGTTTAGATTCTAGGTTTAGATTTGGGGTTAGGTTTAGATTTTATGTTTGGATTTGGGGTTAGGTTTAGATTTGGGGTTAGGTTTAGATTTTAGGTTTAGATTTGGGGTTAGGTTTAGATTTGGGGTTAGGTTTAGATTTTAGGTTTAGATTTGGGGTTAGGTTTAGATTTTAGGTTTAGATATGGGGTTAGGTTTAGATTTGGGGTTAGGTTTAGATTTTAGGTTTAGATTTTAGGTTTAGATTTGGGGTTAGGTTTAGATTTGGGGTTAGGTTTAGATTTTAGGTTTAGATTTGGGGTTAGGTTTAGATTTGGGGTTAGGTTTAGATTTTAGGTTTAGATTTGGGGTTAGGTTTAGATTTTAGGTTTAGATTTGGGGTTAGGTTTAGATTTGGGGTTAGGTTTAGATTTTAGGTTTAGATTTGGGGTTAGGTTTAGATTTTAGGTTTAGATTTGGGGTTAGGTTTAGATTTAAGGTTTAGATTTGGGGTTAGGTTTAGATTTGGGGTTAGGTTTAGATTTTAGGTTTAGATTTGGGGTTAGGTTTAGATTTGGGGTTAGGTTTAGATTTGTGGTTTAGATTTGGGGTTAGGTTTAGATTTGGGGTTAGGTTTAGATTTTAGGTTTAGATTTGGGGTTAGGTTTAGATTTTAGGTTTAGATTTGGGGTTAGGTTTATATTTTAGGATTAGATTTGGGGTTAGGTTTAGATTTGGGGTTAGGTTTAGATTTTAGGTTTAGATTTGGGGTTAGGTTTAGATTTTAGGTTTATATTTGGGGTAAGGTTTAGATTTGGGGTTAGGTTTAGATTTTAGGTTTAGATTTGGGGTTAGGTTTAGATTTGGGGTTAGGTTTAGATTTTAGGTTTAGGTTTGGGGTTAGGTTTAGATTTTAGGTTTATATTTGGGGTAAGGTTTAGATTTGGGGTTAGGTTTAGATTTTAGGTTTAGATTTGGGGTTAGGTTTAGAATTGGGGTTAGGTTTAGATTTTAGGTTTAGATTTGGGGTTAGGTTTAGATTTTAGGTTTAGATATGGGGTTAGGTTTAGATTTTAGGTTTAGATTTGGGGTTAGGTTTAGATTTTAGGTTTAGATATGAGGTTAGGTTTAGATTTTAGGTTTACATTTGGGCTTAGGTTTAGATTTTAGGTTTAGATTTTAGGTTTAGATTTGGGGTTATTTTAGATTTGGGGTTAGGTTTAGATTTTAGGTTTAGATTTGGGGTTAGGTTTAGATTTGGGGTTAGGTTTAGATTTTAGGTTTAGATTTGGGGTAAGGTTTACATTTGGGCTTAGGTTTAGATTTTAGGTTTAGATTTGGGGTGAGGTTTGGATTTTAGGTTTAGATTTTAGGTTTAGATTTGGGGTTAGGTTTAGATTTTAGGTTTAGATTTGGGGTTAGGTTTAGATTTTAGGTTTATATTTGGGGTAAGGTTTAGATTTGGGGTTAGGTTTAGATTTTAGGTTTAGATTTGGGGTTAGGTTTAGAATTGGGGTTAGGTTTAGATTTTAGGTTTAGATTTGGGGTTAGGTTTAGATTTTAGGTTTAGATATGGGGTTAGGTTTAGATTTGGGGTTAGGTTTAGATTTTAGGTTTAGATTTTAGGTTTAGATTTGGGGTTAGGTTTAGATTTGGGGTTAGGTTTAGATTTTAGGTTTAGATTTGGGGTTAGGTTTAGATTTGGGGTTAGGTTTAGATTTTAGGTTTAGATTTGGGGTTAGGTTTAGATTTTAGGTTTAGATTTGGGGTTAGGTTTAGATTTTAGGTTTAGATTTGGGGTTAGGTTTAGATTTTAGGTTTAGATTTGGGGTTAGGTTTAGATTTAAGGTTTAGATTTGGGGTTATGTTTAGATTTGGGGTTAGGTTTAGATTTTAGGTTTAGATTTGGGGTTAGGTTTAGATTTGGGGTTAGGTTTAGATTTGTGGTTTAGATTTGGGGTTAGGTTTAGATTTGGGGTTAGGTTTAGATTTTAGGTTTAGATTTGGGGTTAGGTTTAGATTTTAGGTTTAGATTTGGGGTTAGGTTTAGATTTTAGGTTTAGATTTGGGGTAAGGTTTACATTTGGGCTTAGGTTTAGATTTTAGGTTTAGATTTGGGGTTAGGTTTAGATTTGGGGTTAGGTTTAGATTTTAGGTTTAGATTTGGGTTTAGGTTTAGATTTTATGTTTAGATATGGGATTAGGTTTAGATTTGGGGTTAGGTTTAGATTTTAGGTTTAGATTTGGGGTTAGGTTTAGATTTTAGGTTTAGATTTGGGGTTAGGTTTAGATTTGGGGTTAGGTTTATATTTTAGGTTTAGATTTGGGGTTAGGTTTAGATTTTAGGTTTAGATTTTAGGATTAGATTTGGGGTTAGGTTTAGATTTGGGGTTAGGTTTAGATTTGGGGTTAAGATTTGGGGTTAGGTTTAGATTTTAGGTTTAGATTTTAGGTTTAGATTTGGGGTTAGGTTTAGATTTTAGGTTTAGATTTGTGGTTAGGTTTATATTTTAGGTTTAGATTTTAGGTTTAGGTTTGGGGCTAGGTTTAGATTTTAGGTTTAGATTTGGGGTTAGGTTTAGATTTTAGGTTTGGATTTGGGGTTAGGTGTAGATTTGGGGTTAGGTTTAGATTTTAGGTTTAGATTTGGGGTTAGGTTTAGATTTGGGGTTATGTTTAGATTTTAGGTTTAGATTTGGGGTTAGGTTTAGATTTTAGGTTTAGATTTGGGGTTAGGTTTAGATTTTAGGTTTAGATATGGGGTTAGGTTTAGATTTGGGGTTAGGTTTAGATTTTAGGTTTAGATTTTAGGTTTAGATTTGAGGTTAGGTTTAGATTTGGGGTTAGGTTTAGATTTTAGGTTTAGAGTTGGGGTTAGGTTTAGATTTGGGGTTAGGTTTAGATTTTAGGTTTAGATTTGGGGTTAGGTTTAGATTTTAGGTTTAGATTTGGGGTTAGGTTTAGATTTGGGGTTAGGTTTAGATTTTAGGTTTAGATTTGGGGTTAGGTTTAGATTTTAGGTTTAGATTTGGGGTTAGGTTTAGATTTAAGGTTTAGATTTGGGGTTAGGTTTAGATTTGGGGTTAGGTTTAGATTTTAGGTTTAGATTTGGGGTTAGGTTTAGATTTGGGGTTAGGTTTAGATTTGTGGTTTAGATTTGGGGTTAGGTTTAGATTTGGGGTTAGGTTTAGATTTTAGGTTTAGATTTGGGGTTAGGTTTAGATTTTAGGTTTAGATTTGGGGTTAGGTTTAGATTTTAGGTTTAGATTTGGAGTAAGGTTTACATTTGGGGTTAGGTTTAGATTTTAGGTTTAGATTTGGGGTTAGGTTTAGATTTGGGGTTAGGTTTAGATTTTAGGTTTAGATTTGGGGTTAGGTTTAGATTTTATGTTTAGATATGGGATTAGGTTTAGATTTGGGGTTAGGTTTAGATTTTAGGTTTAGATTTGGGGTTAGGTTTAGATTTTAGGTTTAGATTTGGGGTTAGGTTTAGATTTGGGGTTAGGTTTAGATTTTAGGTTTAGATTTGGGGTTAGGTTTAGATTTTAGGTTTAGATTTGGGGTTAGGTTTAGATTTTAAGTTTAGATTTGCGGTTAGGTTTAGATTTTAGGTTTAGATTTGGGGTTAGGTTTAGATTTGGGGTTAGGTTTATATTTTAGGATTAGATTTGGGGTTAGGTTTAGATTTGGGGTTAGGTTTAGATTTTAGGTTTAGATTTGGGGTTAGGTTTAGATTTTAGGTTTATATTTGGGGTAAGGTTTAGATTTGGGGTTAGGTTTAGATTTTAGGTTTAGATTTGGGGTTAGGTTTAGATTTGGGGTTAGGTTTAGATTTTAGGTTTAGGTTTGGGGTTAGGTTTAGATTTTAGGTTTATATTTGGGGTAAGGTTTAGATTTGGGGTTAGGTTTAGATTTTAGGTTTAGATTTGGGGTTAGGTTTAGAATTGGGGTTAGGTTTAGATTTTAGGTTTAGATTTGGGGTTAGGTTTAGATTTTAGGTTTAGATATGGGGTTAGGTTTAGATTTTAGGTTTAGATTTGGGGTTAGGTTTAGATTTTAGGTTTAGATATGGGGTTAGGTTTAGATTTTAGGTTTACATTTGGGCTTAGGTTTAGATTTTAGGTTTAGATTTTAGGTTTAGATTTGGGGTTATTTTAGATTTGGGGTTAGGTTTAGATTTTAGGTTTAGATTTGGGGTTAGGTTTAGATTTGGGGTTAGGTTTAGATTTTAGGTTTAGATTTGGGGTAAGGTTTACATTTGGGCTTAGGTTTAGATTTTAGGTTTAGATTTGGGGTGAGGTTTGGATTTTAGGTTTAGATTTTAGGTTTAGATTTGGGGTTAGGTTTAGATTTTAGGTTTAGATTTGGGGTTAGGTTTAGATTTTAGGTTTATATTTGGGGTAAGGTTTAGATTTGGGGTTAGGTTTAGATTTTAGGTTTAGATTTGGGGTTAGGTTTAGAATTGGGGTTAGGTTTAGATTTTAGGTTTAGATTTGGGGTTAGGTTTAGATTTTAGGTTTAGATATGGGGTTAGGTTTAGATTTGGGGTTAGGTTTAGATTTTAGGTTTAGATTTTAGGTTTAGATTTGGGGTTAGGTTTAGATTTGGGGTTAGGTTTAGATTTTAGGTTTAGATTTGGGGTTAGGTTTAGATTTGGGGTTAGGTTTAGATTTTAGGTTTAGATTTGGGGTTAGGTTTAGATTTTAGGTTTAGATTTGGGGTTAGGTTTAGATTTTAGGTTTAGATTTGGGGTTAGGTTTAGATTTTAGGTTTAGATTTGGGGTTAGGTTTAGATTTAAGGTTTAGATTTGGGGTTATGTTTAGATTTGGGGTTAGGTTTAGATTTTAGGTTTAGATTTGGGGTTAGGTTTAGATTTGGGGTTAGGTTTAGATTTGTGGTTTAGATTTGGGGTTAGGTTTAGATTTGGGGTTAGGTTTAGATTTTAGGTTTAGATTTGGGGTTAGGTTTAGATTTTAGGTTTAGATTTGGGGTTAGGTTTAGATTTTAGGTTTAGATTTGGGGTAAGGTTTACATTTGGGCTTAGGTTTAGATTTTAGGTTTAGATTTGGGGTTAGGTTTAGATTTGGGGTTAGGTTTAGATTTTAGGTTTAGATTTGGGTTTAGGTTTAGATTTTATGTTTAGATATGGGATTAGGTTTAGATTTGGGGTTAGGTTTAGATTTTAGGTTTAGATTTGGGGTTAGGTTTAGATTTTAGGTTTAGATTTGGGGTTAGGTTTAGATTTGGGGTTAGGTTTATATTTTAGGTTTAGATTTGGGGTTAGGTTTAGATTTTAGGTTTAGATTTTAGGATTAGATTTGGGGTTAGGTTTAGATTTGGGGTTAGGTTTAGATTTGGGGTTAAGATTTGGGGTTAGGTTTAGATTTTAGGTTTAGATTTTAGGTTTAGATTTGGGGTTAGGTTTAGATTTTAGGTTTAGATTTGGGGTTAGGTTTATATTTTAGGTTTAGATTTTAGGTTTAGGTTTGGGGCTAGGTTTAGATTTTAGGTTTAGATTTGGGGTTAGGTTTAGATTTTAGGTTTGGATTTGGGGTTAGGTTTAGATTTGGGGTTAGGTTTAGATTTTAGGTTTAGATTTGGGGTTAGGTTTAGATTTGGGGTTATGTTTAGATTTTAGGTTTAGATTTGGGGTTAGGTTTAGATTTTAGGTTTAGATTTGGGGTTAGGTTTAGATTTTAGGTTTAGATATGGGGTTAGGTTTAGATTTGGGGTTAGGTTTAGATTTTAGGTTTAGATTTTAGGTTTAGATTTGAGGTTAGGTTTAGATTTGGGGTTAGGTTTAGATTTTAGGTTTAGAGTTGGGGTTAGGTTTAGATTTGGGGTTAGGTTTAGATTTTAGGTTTAGATTTGGGGTTAGGTTTAGATTTTAGGTTTAGATTTGGGGTTAGGTTTAGATTTGGGGTTAGGTTTAGATTTTAGGTTTAGATTTGGGGTTAGGTTTAGATTTTAGGTTTAGATTTGGGGTTAGGTTTAGATTTAAGGTTTAGATTTGGGGTTAGGTTTAGATTTGGGGTTAGGTTTAGATTTTAGGTTTAGATTTGGGGTTAGGTTTAGATTTGGGGTTAGGTTTAGATTTGTGGTTTAGATTTGGGGTTAGGTTTAGATTTGGGGTTAGGTTTAGATTTTAGGTTTAGATTTGGGGTTAGGTTTAGATTTTAGGTTTAGATTTGGGGTTAGGTTTAGATTTTAGGTTTAGATTTGGAGTAAGGTTTACATTTGGGCTTAGGTTTAGATTTTAGGTTTAGATTTGGGGTTAGGTTTAGATTTGGGGTTAGGTTTAGATTTTAGGTTTAGATTTGGGGTTAGGTTTAGATTTTATGTTTAGATATGGGATTAGGTTTAGATTTGGGGTTAGGTTTAGATTTTAGGTTTAGATTTGGGGTTAGGTTTATATTTTAGGTTTAGATTTGGGGTTAGTTTTAGATTTGGGGTTAGGTTTAGATTTTAGGTTTAGATTTGGGGTTAGGTTTATATTTTAGGTTTAGATTTGGGGTTAGGTTTAGATTTTAGGTTTAGATTTTAGGTTTAGATTTGGGGTTAGGTTTAGATTTTAGGTTTAGACTTGGGGTTAGGTATAGATTTTAAGTTTAGATTTGCGGTTAGGTTTAGATTTTAGGTTTAGATTTGGGGTTAGGTTTAGATTTGGGGTTAGGTTTATATTTTAGGATTAGATTTGGGGTTAGGTTTAGATTTGGGGTTAGGTTTAGATTTTAGGTTTAGATTTGGTGTTAGGTTTAGATTTTAGGTTTAGATTTTAGGTTTAGAATTGGGGTTAGGTTTAGATTTTAGGTTTAGATTTGGGGTTAGGTTTAGATTTTAGGTTTAGATTTGGGGTTAGGTTTAGATTTGGAGTTAGGTTTATATTTTAGGTTTAGATTTGGGGTTAGGTTTAGATTTTAGGTTTAGATTTTAGGATTAGATTTGGGGTTAGGTTTAGATTTGGGGTTAGGTTTAGATTTGGGGTTTAGATTTGGGGTTAGGTTTAGATTTTAGGTTTAGATTTGGGGTTAGGTTTAGATTTGGGGTTAGGTTTAGATTTTAGGTTTAGATTTGGGGCTAGGTTTAGATTTTAGGTTTAGATATGGGGTTAGGTTTAGATTTTAGGTTTGGATTTGGGGTTAGGTTTAGATTTGGGGTTAGGTTTAGATTTTAGGTTTAGATTTGGGGTTAGGTTTAGATTTGGGGTTAGGTTTAGATTTTAGGTTTAGATTTGGGGTTAGGTTTAGATTTTAGGTTTAGATATGGGGTTAGGTTTAGATTTGGGGTTAGGTTTAGATTTTAGGTTTAGATTTTAGGTTTAGATTTGGGGTTAGGTTTAGATTTGGGGTTAGGTTTAGATTTTAGGTTTAGATTTGGGGTTAGGTTTAGATTTGGGGTTAGGTTTAGATTTTAGGTTTAGATTTGGGGTTAGGTTTAGATTTTAGGTTTAGATTTGGGGTTAGGTGTAGATTTGGGGTTAGGTTTAGATTTTAGGTTTAGATTTGGGGTTAGGTTTAGATTTTAGGTTTAGATTTGGGGTTAGGTTTAGATTTAAGGTTTAGATTTGGGGTTAGGTTTAGATTTGGGGTTAGGTTTAGATTTTAGGTTTAGATTTGGGGTTAGGTTTAGATTTGGGGTTAGGTTTAGATTTGTGGTTTAGATTTGGGGTTAGGTTTAGATTTGGGGTTAGGTTTAGATTTTAGGTTTAGATTTGGGGTTAGGTTTAGATTTTAGGTTTAGATTTGGGGTTAGGTTTAGATTTTAGGTTTAGATTTGGAGTAAGGTTTACATTTGGGCTTAGGTTTAGATTTTAGGTTTAGATTTGGGGTTAGGTTTAGATTTGGGGTTAGGTTTAGATTTTAGGTTTAGATTTGGGGTTAGGTTTAGATTTTATGTTTAGATATGGGATTAGGTTTAGATTTGGGGTTAGGTTTAGATTTTAGGTTTAGATTTGGGGTTAGGTTTAGATTTTAGGTTTAGATTTGGGGTTAGGTTTAGATTTGGGGTTAGGTTTAGATTTTAGGTTTAGATTTGGGGTTAGGTTTAGATTTTAGGTTTAGATTTGGGGTTAGGTTTAGATTTTAAGTTTAGATTTGCGGTTAGGTTTAGATTTTAGGTTTAGATTTGGGGTTAGGTTTAGATTTGGGGTTAGGTTTATATTTTAGGATTAGATTTGGGGTTAGGTTTAGATTTGGGGTTAGGTTTAGATTTTAGGTTTAGATTTGGGGTTAGGTTTAGATTTTAGGTTTAGATTTTAGGTTTAGATTTGGGGTTAGGTTTAGATTTTAGGTTTAGATTTGGGGTTAGGTTTAGATTTTAGGTTTGGATTTGGGGTTAGGTTTAGATTTGGGGTTAGGTTTAGATTTTAGGTTTAGATTTGGGGTTAGGTTTAGATTTGGGGTTAGGTTTAGATTTTAGGTTTAGATTTGGGGTTAGGTTTAGATTTGGGGTTAGGTTTAGATTTTAGGTTTAGATTTGGGGTTAGGTTTAGATTTTAGGTTTAGATATGGGGTTAGGTTTAGATTTTAGGTTTAGATTTGGGGTTCGGTTTAGATTTTAGGTTTAGATATGGGGTTAGGTTTAGATTTTAGGTTTACATTTGGGCTTAGGTTTAGATTTTAGGTTTAGATTTTAGGTTTAGATTTGGGGTTAGTTTAGATTTGGGGTTAGGTTTAGATTTTAGGTTTAGATTTGGGGTTAGGTTTAGATTTTAAGTTTAGATTTGCGGTTAGGTTTAGATTTTAGGTTTAGATTTGGGGTTAGGTTTAGATTTGGGGTTAGGTTTATATTTTAGGATTAGATTTGGGGTTAGGTTTAGATTTGGGGTTAGGTTTAGATTTTAGGTTTATATTTGGGGTAAGGTTTAGATTTGGGGTTAGGTTTAGATTTTAGGTTTAGATTTGGGGTTAGGTTTAGAATTGGGGTTAGGTTTAGATTTTAGGTTTAGATTTGGGGTTAGGTTTAGATTTTAGGTTTAGATATGGGGTTAGGTTTAGATTTTAGGTTTAGATTTGGGGTTAGGTTTAGATTTTAGGTTTAGATATGGGGTTAGGTTTAGATTTTAGGTTTACATTTGGGCTTAGGTTTAGATTTTAGGTTTAGATTTTAGGTTTAGATTTGGGGTTATTTTAGATTTGGGGTTAGGTTTAGATTTTAGGTTTAGATTTGGGGTTAGGTTTAGATTTGGGGTTAGGTTTAGATTTTAGGTTTAGATTTGGGGTATGGTTTACATTTGGGCTTAGGTTTAGATTTTAGGTTTAGATTTGGGGTGAGGTTTGGATTTTAGGTTTAGATTTTAGGTTTAGATTTGGGGTTAGGTTTAGATTTTAGGTTTAGATTTGGGGTTAGGTTTAGATTTTAGGTTTATATTTGGGGTAAGGTTTAGATTTGGGGTTAGGTTTAGATTTTAGGTTTAGATTTGGAGTTAGGTTTAGAATTGGGGTTAGGTTTAGATTTTAGGTTTAGATTTGGGGTTAGGTTTAGATTTTAGGTTTAGATATGGGGTTAGGTTTAGATTTGGGGTTAGGTTTAGATTTTAGGTTTAGATTTTAGGTTTAGATTTGGGGTTAGGTTTAGATTTGGGGTTAGGTTTAGATTTTAGGTTTAGATTTGGGGTTAGGTTTAGATTTGGGGTTAGGTTTAGATTTTAGGTTTAGATTTGGGGTTAGGTTTAGATTTTAGGTTTAGATTTGGGGTTAGGTTTAGATTTTAGGTTTAGATTTGGGGTTAGGTTTAGATTTTAGGTTTAGATTTGGGGTAAGGTTTACATTTGGGCTTAGGTTTAGATTTTAGGTTTAGATTTGGGGTTAGGTTTAGATTTGGGGTTAGGTTTAGATTTTAGGTTTAGATTTGGGTTTAGGTTTAGATTTTATGTTTAGATATGGGATTAGGTTTAGATTTGGGGTTAGGTTTAGATTTTAGGTTTAGATTTGGGGTTAGGTTTAGATTTTAGGTTTAGATTTGGGGTTAGGTTTAGATTTGGGGTTAGGTTTATATTTTAGGTTTAGATTTGGGGTTAGGTTTAGATTTTAGGTTTAGATTTTAGGATTAGATTTGGGGTTAGGTTTAGATTTGGGGTTAGGTTTAGATTTGGGGTTAAGATTTGGGGTTAGGTTTAGATTTTAGGTTTAGATTTTAGGTTTAGATTTGGGGTTAGGTTTAGATTTTAGGTTTAGATTTGGGGTTAGGTTTATATTTTAGGTTTAGATTTTAGGTTTAGGTTTGGGGCTAGGTTTAGATTTTAGGTTTCGATTTGGGGTTAGGTTTAGATTTTAGGTTTGGATTTGGGGTTAGGTTTAGATTTGGGGTTAGGTTTAGATTTTAGGTTTAGATTTGGGGTTAGGTTTAGATTTGGGGTTAGGTTTAGATTTTAGGTTTAGATTTGGGGTTAGGTTTAGATTTTAGGTTTAGATTTGGGGTTAGGTTTAGATTTTAGGTTTAGATATGGGGTTAGGTTTAGATTTGGGGTTAGGTTTAGATTTTAGGTTTAGATTTTAGGTTTAGATTTGGGGTTAGGTTTAGATTTGGGGTTAGGTTTAGATTTTAGGTTTAGAGTTGGGGTTAGGTTTAGATTTGGGGTTAGGTTTAGATTTTAGGTTTAGATTTGGGGTTAGGTTTAGATTTTAGGTTTAGATTTGGGGTTAGGTTTAGATTTGGGGTTAGGTTTAGATTTTAGGTTTAGATTTGGGGTTAGGTTTAGATTTTAGGTTTAGATTTGGGGTTAGGTTTAGATTTAAGGTTTAGATTTGGGGTTAGGTTTAGATTTGGGGTTAGGTTTAGATTTTAGGTTTAGATTTGGGGTTAGGTTTAGATTTGGGGTTAGGTTTAGATTTTAGGTTTAGATTTGGGGTTAGGTTTAGATTTTATGTTTAGATATGGGATTAGGTTTAGATTTGGGGTTAGGTTTAGATTTTAGGTTTAGATTTGGGGTTAGGTTTATATTTTAGGTTTAGATTTGGGGTTAGGTTTAGATTTGGGGTTAGGTTTAGATTTTAGGTTTAGATTTGGGGTTAGGTTTATATTTTAGGTTTAGATTTGGGGTTAGGTTTAGATTTTAGGTTTAGATTTTAGGTTTAGATTTGGGGTTAGGTTTAGATTTTAGGTTTAGACTTGGGGTTAGGTATAGATTTTAAGTTTAGATTTGCGGTTAGGTTTAGATTTTAGGTTTAGATTTGGGGTTAGGTTTAGATTTGGGGTTAGGTTTATATTTTAGGATTAGATTTGGGGTTAGGTTTAGATTTGGGGTTAGGTTTAGATTTTAGGTTTAGATTTGGGGTTAGGTTTAGATTTTAGGTTTAGATTTTAGGTTTAGAATTGGGGTTAGGTTTAGATTTTAGGTTTAGATTTGGGGTTAGGTTTAGATTTGGGGTTAGGTTTAGATTTTAGGTTTAGGTTTGGGGTTAGGTTTAGATTTTAGGTTTAGATTTGGGGTTAGGTTTAGATTTTAGGTTTGGATTTGGGGTTAGGTTTAGATTTGGGGTTAGGTTTAGATTTTAGGTTTAGATTTGGGGTTAGGTTTAGATTTGGGGTTAGGTTTAGATTTTAGGTTTAGATTTGGCTTAGGTTTAGATTTGGGGTTAGGTTTAGATTTTAGGTTTAGATTTGGGGTTAGGTTTAGATTTTAGGTTTAGATTTTAGGTTTAGATTTGGGGTTAGGTTTAGATTTTAGGTTTAGATTTGGGGTTAGGTTTAGATTTTAGGTTTATATTTGGGTTAAGGTTTAGATTTGGGGTTAGGTTTAGATTTTAGGTTTAGATTTGGGGTTAGGTTTAGATTTGGGGTTAGGTTTAGATTTCAGGTTTAGATTTGGGGTTAGGTTTAAATTTTAGGTTTAGATATGTGGTTAGGTTTAGATTTGGGGTTAGGTTTAGATTTTAGGTTTAGATTTGGGGATAGGTTTAGATTTGGAGTTAGGTTTAGATTTTAGGTTTAGATTTGGGGTTAGGTTTAGATTTCAGGTTTAGATTTGGGGTTAGGTTTAGATTTGGGGTTAGGTTTAAATTTTAGGTTTAGATATGTGGTTAGGTTTAGATTTGGGGTTAGGTTTAGATTTTAGGTTTAGATTTGGGGATAGGTTTAGATTTGGAGTTAGGTTTAGATTTTAGGTTTAGATTTGGGGTTAGGTTTAGATTTCAGGTTTAGATTTGGGGTTAGGTTTAGATTTGGGGTTAGGTTTAGATTTTAGGTTTAGATCTGGGGTTAGGTTTATATTTTAGGTTTAGATTTGGGGTTAGGTTTAGATTTGGGGTTAGGTTTAGATTTTAGGTTTAGATTTGGGGTTAGGTTTAGATTTGGTGTTAGGTTTAGATTTTAAGTTTAGATTTGGGGTTTGGTTTAGATTTTAGGTTTAGATTATAGGTTTAGATTTGGGGTTAGGTTTAGATTTTAGGTTTAGATTTGGGGTTAGGTTTAGATTTTAGGTTTAGATTTGGGGTGATGTTTAGACTTTAGGTTTAGATTTGGGGTTAGGTTTAGATTTTAGGTTTAGATTTGGGGTTAGGTTTAGATTTTAGGTTTATATTTGGGGTAAGGTTTAGATTTGGGGTTAGGTTTAGATTTTAGGTTTAGATTTGGGGTTAGGTTTAGAATTGGGGTTAGGTTTAGATTTTAGGTTTAGATTTGGGGTTAGGTTTAGATTTGGAGTTAGGTTTAGATTTTAGGTTTAGATTTGGGGTTAGGTTTAGATTTCAGGTTTAGATTTGGGGTTAGGTTTAGATTTTAGGTTTAGATTTTAGGTTTAGATTTGGGGTTAGGTTTAGATTTGGGGTTAGGTTTAGATTTTAGGTTTAGATTTGGGGTTAGGTTTAGATTTGGAGTTAGGTTTAGATTTTAGGTTTAGATTTGGGGTTAGGTTGAAATTTTAGGTTTAGATTTGGGGTTAGGTTTAGATTTCAGGTTTAGATTTTAGGTTTAGATTTGGGGTTAGGTTTAGATCTGGAGTTAGGTTTAGATTTTAGGTTTAGATTTGGGGTTAGGTTTAGATTTCAGGTTTAGATTTGGGGTTAGGTTTAAATTTTAGGTTTAGATATGTGGTTAGGTTTAGATTTGGGGTTAGGTTTAGATTTTAGGTTTAGATTTGGGGTTAGGTTTAGATTTGGAGTTAGGTTTAGATTTCAGGTTTAGATTTGGGGTTAGGTTTAGATTTTAGGTTTAGATTTGGGGTTTGGTGTAGATTTGGGGTTAGGTTTAGATTTCAGGTTTAGATTTGGGGTTAGGTTTAGATTTTAGGTTTAGATTTGGGGTTAGGTGTAGATTTGGGGTTAGGTTTAGATTTTAGGTTTAGATTTGGGGTTAGGTTTAGATTTTAGGTTTAGATTTTAGGTTTAGATTTGGGGTTAGGTTTAGATTTTAGGTTTAGAATTGGGGTTAGGTTTAGATTTTAGGTTTAGATTTGGGGTTAGGTGTAGATTTGGGGTTAGGTTTAGATTTTAGGTTTAGATTTGGGGTTAGGTTTAGATTTTAGGTTTAGATTTTAGGTTTAGATTTGGGGTTAGGTTTAGATTTTAGGTTTAGATTTGGGGTTAGGTTTAGATTTTAGGTTTAGATTTGGGGTTAGGTTTAGATTTTAGGTTTATATTTGGGGTAAGGTTTAGATTTGGGGTTAGGTTTAGATTTTAGGTTTAGGTTTGGGGTTAGTTTTAGATTTTAGGTTTAGATTTGGGGTTAGGTTTAGATTTTAGGTTTGGATTTGGGGTTAGGTTTAGATTTGGGGTTAGGTTTAGATTTTAGGTTTAGATTTGGGGTTAGGTTTAGATTTTAGGTTTAGATTTGGGGTTAGGTTTAGATTTGGGGTTAGGTTTAGATTTTAGGTTTAGATTTGGGGTTAGGTTTAGATTTGGGGTTAGGTTTAGATTTTAGGTTTAGATTTGGGGTTAGGTTTAGATTTTAGGTTTAGATTTTAGGTTTAGATTTGGGGTTAGGTTTAGATTTTAGGTTTAGATTTGGGGTTAGGTTTAGATTTTAGGTTTAGATTTGGGGTTAGGTTTAGATTTTAGGTTTAGATTTGGGGTAAGGTTTAGATTTGGGGTTAGGATTAGATTTTAGGTTTAGATTTGGGGTTAGGTTTAGATTTGGAGTTAGGTTTAGATTTTAGGTTTAGATTTGGGGTTAGGTTTAGATTTTAGGTTTAGATTTGGGGTTAGGTTTAGATTTTAGGTTTAGATTTGGGGTTAGGTTTAGATTTGGGGTTAGGTTTAGATTTTAGGTTTAGATTTGGGGTTAGGTTTAGATTTTAGGTTTAGATTTTAGGTTTATATTTGGGGTAAGGCTTAGATTTGGGGTTAGGTTTAGATTTTAGGTTTAGATTTGGGGTTAGGTTTAGATTTGGGGTTAGGTTATGTTTTTGGTTTAGATTTGGGGTTAGGTTTAGATTTTAGGTTTAGATATGGGGTTAGGTTTAGATTTGGGGTTAGGTTTAGATTTTAGGTTTAGATTTGGGGTTAGGTTTAGATTTGGGGTTAGGTTTAGATTTTAGGTTTGGATTTGGGGTTAGGTTTAGATTTTAGGTTTAGATTTTAGGTTTATATTTGGGGTAAGGCTTAGATTTGGGGTTAGGTTTAGATTTTAGGTTTAGATTTGGGGTTAGGTTTAGATTTGGGGTTAGGTTATGTTTTTGGTTTAGATTTGGGGTTAGGTTTAGATTTTAGGTTTAGATATGGGGTTAGGTTTAGATTTGGGGTTAGGTTTAGGTTTTAGGTTTAGATTTGGGGTTAGGTTTAGATTTGGGGTTAGGTTTAGATTTTAGGTTTAGATTTGGGGTTAGGTTTATATTTTAGGTTTAGATTTGGGGTTAGGTTTAGATTTTAGGTTTAGATTTGGGGTTAGGTTTATATTTTAGGTTTAGATTTGGGGTTAGGTTTAGATTTGGGGTTAGGTTTAGATTTTAGGTTTGGATTTGGGGTTAGGTTTAGATTTTAGGTTTAGATTTTAGGTTTATATTTGGGGTAAGGCTTAGATTTGGGGTTAGGTTTAGATTTTAGGTTTAGATTTGGGGTTAGGTTTAGATTTGGGGTTAGGTTATGTTTTTGGTTTAGATTTGGGGTTAGGTTTAGATTTTAGGTTTAGATATGGGGTTAGGTTTAGATTTGGGCTTAGGTTTAGATTTTAGGTTTAGATTTGGGGTTAGGTTTAGATTTGGGGTTAGGTTTAGATTTTAGGTTTAGATTTGGGGTTAGGTTTATATTTTAGGTTTAGATTTGGGGTTAGGTTTAGATTTTACGTTTAGATATCGGGTTAGGTTTAGACTTGGGGTTAGGTTTAGATTTTAGGTTTAGATTTGGGGTTAGGTTTAGATTTTAGGTTTAGATTTGGGGTTAGGTTTAGATTTAAGGTTTAGATTTGGGGTTAGGTTTAGATTT
Source organism: Patagioenas fasciata (assembly GCF_037038585.1). Taxonomy (NCBI): domain Eukaryota; kingdom Metazoa; phylum Chordata; class Aves; order Columbiformes; family Columbidae; genus Patagioenas; species Patagioenas fasciata. Next base: position 248,324 of record NC_092528.1, read on the forward strand.
GGGGTTAGGTTTAGATTTTTGGTTTAGATTTGGGGTTAGGTTTAGATTTGGGGTTAGGTTTAGATTTTAGGTTTAGATTTGGGGTTAGGTTTAGATTTTAGGTTTAGATTTTAGGTTTAGATTTGGGGTTAGGCTTAGATTTTAGGTTTAGATTTGGGGTTAGGTTTAGATTTTAGGTTTAGATTTGGGGTTAGGTTTAGATTTTAGGTTTAGATTTGGGGTAAGGTTTAGATTTGGGGTTAGGATTAGATTTTAGGTTTAGATTTGGGGTTAGGTTTAGATTTGGAGTTAGGTTTAGATTTTAGGTTTAGATTTGGGGTTAGGTTTAGATTTTAGGTTTAGATTTGGGGTTAGGTTTAGATTTTAGGTTTAGATTTGGGGTTAGGTTTAGATTTGGGGTTAGGTTTAGATTTTAGGTTTAGATTTGGGGTTAGGTTTAGATTTTAGGTTTAGATTTTAGGTTTATATTTGGGGTAAGGCTTAGATTTGGGGTTAGGTTTAGATTTTAGGTTTAGATTTGGGGTTAGGTTTAGATTTTAGGTTTAGATTTGGGGTTAGGTTTAGATTTGGGGTTAGGTTATGTTTTTGGTTTAGATTTGGGGTTAGGTTTAGATTTTAGGTTTAGATTATAGGTTTAGATTTGGGGTTAGGTTTAGATTTTAGGTTTAGATTTGGGGTTAGGTTTAGATTTTAGGTTTAGATTTGGGGTGATGTTTAGATTTTAGGTTTAGATTTGGGGTTAGGTTTAGATTTTAGGTTTAGATTTGGGGTTAGGTTTAGATTTTAGGTTTATATTTGGGGTAAGGTTTAGATTTGGGGTTAGGTTTAGATTTTAGGTTTAGATTTGGGGTTAGGTTTAGAATTGGGGTTAGGTTTAGATTTTAGGTTTAGATTTGGGGTTAGGTTTAGATTTGGAGTTAGGTTTAGATTTTAGGTTTAGATTTGGGGTTAGGTTTAGATTTTAGGTTTAGATTTGGGGTTAGGTTTAGATTTTAGGTTTAGATTTTAGGTTTAGGTTTGGGGTTAGGTTTAGATTTGGGGTTAGGTTTAGATTTTAGGTTTAGATTTGGGGTTAGGTTTAGATTTGGAGTTAGGTTTAGATTTTAGGTTTAGATTTGGGGTTAGGTTGAAATTTTAGGTTTAGATTTGGGGTTAGGTTTAGATTTTAAGTTTAGATTTTAGGTTTAGATTTGGGGTTAGGTTTAGATCTGGAGTTAGGTTTAGATTTTAGGTTTAGATTTGGGGTTAGGTTTAGATTTTAGGTTTAGATTTGGGGTTAGGTTTAAATTTTAGGTTTAGATATGTGGTTAGGTTTAGATTTGGGGTTAGGTTTAGATTTTAGGTTTAGATTTGGGGTTAGGTTTAGATTTGGAGTTAGGTTTAGATTTCAGGTTTAGATTTGGGGTTAGGTTTAGATTTTAGGTTTAGATTTGGGGTTAGGTGTAGATTTGGGGTTAGGTTTAGATTTCAGGTTTAGATTTGGGGTTAGGTTTAGATTTTAGGTTTAGATTTGGGTTTAGGTTTAGATTTGGGGTTAGGTTTAGATTTTAGGTTTAGATTTGGGGTTAGGTTTAGATTTTAGGTTTAGATTTTAGGTTTAGATTTGGGGTTAGGTTTAGATTTTAGGTTTAGAATTGGGGTTAGGTTTAGATTTTAGGTTTAGATTTGGGGTTAGGTGTAGATTTGGGGTTAGGTTTAGATTTTAGGTTTAGATTTGGGGTTAGGTTTAGATTTTAGGTTTAGATTTTAGGTTTAGATTTGGGGTTAGGTTTAGATTTTAGGTTTAGATTTGGGGTTAGGTTTAGATTTTAGGTTTAGATTTGGGGTTAGGTTTAGATTTTAGGTTTATATTTGGGGTAAGGTTTAGATTTGGGGTTAGGTTTAGATTTTAGGTTTAGGTTTGGGGTTAGTTTTAGATTTTAGGTTTAGATTTGGGGTTAGGTTTAGATTTTAGGTTTGGATTTGGGGTTAGGTTTAGATTTGGGGTTAGGTTTAGATTTTAGGTTTAGATTTGGGGTTAGGTTTAGATTTTAGGTTTAGATTTGGGGTTAGGTTTAGATTTTAGGTTTAGATTTGGGGTTAGGTTTAGATTTGGGGTTAGGTTTAGATTTTAGGTTTAGATTTGGGGTTAGGTTTAGATTTTAGGTTTAGATTTTAGGTTTAGATTTGGGGTTAGGTTTAGATTTTAGGTTTAGATTTGGGGTTAGGTTTAGATTTTAGGTTTAGATTTGGGGTTAGGTTTAGATTTTAGGTTTAGATTTGGGGTAAGGTTTAGATTTGGGGTTAGGATTAGATTTTAGGTTTAGATTTGGGGTTAGGTTTAGATTTGGAGTTAGGTTTAGATTTTAGGTTTAGATTTGGGGTTAGGTTTAGATTTTAGGTTTAGATTTGGGGTTAGGTTTAGATTTTAGGTTTAGATTTGGGGTTAGGTTTAGATTTGGGGTTAGGTTTAGATTTTAGGATTAGATTTGGGGTTAGGTTTAGATTTTAGGTTTAGATTTTAGGTTTATATTTGGGGTAAGGCTTAGATTTGGGGTTAGGTTTAGATTTTAGGTTTAGATTTGGGGTTAGGTTTAGATTTGGGGTTAGGTTATGTTTTTGGTTTAGATTTGGGGTTAGGTTTAGATTTTAGGTTTAGATATGGGGTTAGGTTTAGATTTGGGGTTAGGTTTAGATTTTAGGTTTAGATTTGGGGTTAGGTTTAGATTTGGGGTTAGGTTTAGATTTTAGGTTTAGATTTGGGGTTAGGTTTAGATTTTAGGTTTAGATTTGGGGTTAGGTTTAGATTTTAGGTTTAGATTTGGGGTTAGGTTTATATTTTAGGTTTAGATTTGGGGTTAGGTTTAGATTTGGGGTTAGGTTTAGATTTGGGGTTAGGTTTAGATTTTAGGTTTGGATTTGGGGTTAGGTTTAGATTTTAGGTTTAGATTTTAGGTTTATATTTGGGGTAAGGCTTAGATTTGGGGTTAGGTTTAGATTTTAGGTTTAGATTTGGGGTTAGGTTTAGATTTGGGGTTAGGTTATGTTTTTGGTTTAGATTTGGGGTTAGGTTTAGATTTTAGGTTTAGATATGGGGTTAGGTTTAGATTTGGGGTTAGGTTTAGATTTTAGGTTTAGATTTGGGGTTAGGTTTAGATTTGGGGTTAGGTTTAGATTTTAGGTTTAGATTTGGTGTTAGGTTTAGATTTTAGGTTTAGATTTGGGGTTAGGTGTAGATTTGGGGTTAGGTTTAGATTTTAGGTTTAGATTTGGGGTTAGGTTTATATTTTAGGTTTAGATTTGGGGTTAGGTTTAGATTTTAGGTTTGGATTTGGGGTTAGGTTTAGATTTTACGTTTAGATATCGGGTTAGGTTTAGACTTGGGGTTAGGTTTAGATTTTAGGTTTAGATTTGGGGTTAGGTTTAGATTTTAGGTTTAGATTTGGGGTTAGGTTTAGATTTAAGGTTTAGATTTGGGGTTAGGTTTAGATTTGGGGTTAGGTTTAGATTTTTGGTTTAGATTTGGGGTTAGGTTTAGATTTGGGGTTAGGTTTAGATTTTAGGTTTAGATTTGGGGTTAGGTTTAGATTTTAGGTTTAGATTTTAGGTTTAGATTTGGGGTTAGGTTTAGATTTTAGGTTTAGATTTGGGGTTAGGTTTAGATTTTAGGTTTAGATTTGGGGTTAGGTTTAGATTTTAGGTTTAGATTTGGGGTAAGGTTTAGATTTGGGGTTAGGATTAGATTTTAGGTTTAGATTTGGGGTTAGGTTTAGATTTGGAGTTAGGTTTAGATTTTAGGTTTAGATTTGGGGTTAGGTTTAGATTTTAGGTTTAGATTTGGGGTTAGGTTTAGATTTTAGGTTTAGATTTGGGGTTAGGTTTAGATTTGGGGTTAGGTTTAGATTTTAGGTTTAGATTTGGGGTTAGGTTTAGATTTTAGGTTTAGATTTTAGGTTTATATTTGGGGTAAGGCTTAGATTTGGGGTTAGGTTTAGATTTTAGGTTTAGATTTGGGGTTAGGTTTAGATTTGGGGTTAGGTTATGTTTTTGGTTTAGATTTGGGGTTAGGTTTAGATTTTAGGTTTAGATATGGGGTTAGGTTTAGATTTGGGGTTAGGTTTAGATTTTAGGTTTAGATTTGGGGTTAGGTTTAGATTTGGGGTTAGGTTTAGATTTGGGGTTAGGTTTAGATTTTAGGTTTAGATTTGGGGTTAGGTTTAGATTTTAGGTTTAGATTTGGGGTTAGGTTTAGATTTTAGGTTTAGATTTGGGGTTAGGTTTATATTTTAGGTTTAGATTTGGGGTTAGGTTTAGATTTGGGGTTAGGTTTAGATTTTAGGTTTGGATTTGGGGTTAGGTTTAGATTTTAGGTTTAGATTTTAGGTTTATATTTGGGGTAAGGCTTAGATTTGGGGTTAGGTTTAGATTTTAGGTTTAGATTTGGGGTTAGGTTTAGATTTGGGGTTAGGTTATGTTTTTGGTTTAGATTTGGGGTTAGGTTTAGATTTTAGGTTTAGATATGGGGTTAGGTTTAGATTTGGGGTTAGGTTTAGATTTTAGGTTTAGATTTGGGGTTAGGTTTAGATTTGGGGTTAGGTTTAGATTTTAGGTTTAGATTTGGTGTTAGGTTTAGATTTTAGGTTTAGATATGGGGTTAGGTGTAGATTTGGGGTTAGGTTTAGATTTTAGGTTTAGATTTGGGATTAGGTTTATATTTTAGGTTTAGATTTGGGGTTAGGTTTAGATTTTAGGTTTGGATTTGGGGTTAGGTTTAGATTTTACGTTTAGATATCGGGTTAGGTTTAGACTTGGGGTTAGGTTTAGATTTTAGGTTTAGATTTGGGGTTAGGTTTAGATTTTAGGTTTAGATTTGGGGTTAGGTTTAGATTTAAGGTTTAGATTTGGGGTTAGGTTTAGATTTGGGGTTAGGTTTAGATTTTTGGTTTAGATTTGGGGTTAGGTTTAGATTTGGGGTTAGGTTTAGATTTTAGGTTTAGATTTGGGGTTAGGTTTAGATTTTAGGTTTAGATTTGGGGTTAGGTTTAGATTTTAGGTTTAGATTTGGGGTAAGGTTTACATTTGGGGTTAGGTTTAGATTTTAGGTTTAGATTTTAGGTTTAGATTTGGGGTTAGGTTTAGATTTGGGGTTAGGTTTAGATTTTAGGTTTAGATTTGGGGTTAGGTTTAGATTTGGGGTTAGGTTTAGATTTTAGGTTTAGATTTGGGGTAAGGTTTACATTTGGGCTTAGGTTTAGATTTTAGGTTTAGATTTGGGGTGAGGTTTAGATTTTAGGTTTAGATTTTAGGTTTAGATTTGGGGTTAGGTTTAGATTTTAGGTTTAGATTTGGGGTTAGGTTTAGATTTTAGGTTTATATTTGGGGTAAGGTTTAGATTTGGGGTTAGGTTTAGATTTTAGGTTTAGATTTGGGGTTAGGTTTAGAATTGGGGTTAGGTTTAGATTTTAGGTTTAGATTTGGGGTTAGGTTTAGATTTTAGGTTTAGATATGGGGTTAGGTTTAGATTTGGGGTTAGGTTTAGATTTTAGGTTTAGATTTTAGGTTTAGATTTGGGGTTAGGTTTAGATTTGGTGTTAGGTTTAGATTTTAGGTTTAGATTTGGGGTTAGGTTTAGATTTTAGGTTTAGATTTGGGGTTAGGTTTAGATTTTAAGTTTAGATTTGGGGTTAGGTTTAGATTTGGGGTTAGGTTTAGATTTTAGGTTTAGATTTGGGGTTAGGTTTAGATTTTAGGTTTAGATTTGGGGTTAGGTTTAGATTTAAGGTTTAGATTTGGGGTTAGGTTTAGATTTGGGGTTAGGTTTAGATTTTAGGTTTAGATTTGGGGTTAGGTTTAGATTTGTGGTTTAGATTTGGGGTTAGGTTTAGATTTTAGGTTTAGATTTGGGGTTAGGTTTAGATTTTAGGTTTAGATTTGGGGTTAGGTTTAGATTTTAGGTTTAGATTTGGGGTTAGGTTTAGATTTTAGGTTTAGATTTGGGGTAAGGTTTACATTTGGGCTTAGGTTTAGATTTTAGGTTTAGATTTGGGGTTAGGTTTAGATTTGGGTTTAGGTTTAGATTTTAGGTTTAGATTTGGGTTTAGGTTTAGATTTTATGTTTAGATATGGGATTAGGTTTAGATTTGGGGTTAGGTTTAGATTTTAGGTTTAGATTTGGGGTTAGGTTTAGATTTTAGGTTTAGATTTGGGGTTAGGTTTAGATTTTAGGTTTAGATTTGGGGTTAGGTTTATATTTTAGGTTTAGATTTGGGGTTAGGTTTAGATTTTAGGTTTAGATTTTAGGTTTAGATTTGGGGTTAGGTTTAGATTTTAGGTTTAGATTTGGGGTTAGGTTTAGATTTTAAGTTTAGATTTGCGGCTAGGTTTTGATTTTAGGTTTAGATTTGGGGTTAGGTTTAGATTTGGGGTTAGGTTTAGATTTTAGGATTAGATTTGGGGTTAGGTTTAGATTTGGGGTTAGGTTTAGATTTTAGGTTTAGATTTGGGGTTAGGTTTAGATTTTAGGTTTAGATTTTAGGTTTAGATTTGGGGTTAGGTTTAGATTTTAGGTTTAGATTTGGGGTTAGGTTTAGATTTGGGGTTAGGTTTAGATTTTAGGTTTAGATTTGGGGTTAGGTTTAGATTTTAGGTTTAGATTTGGGGTTAGGTTTAGATTTTAGGTTTGGATTTGGCGTTAGGTTTAGATTTGGGGTTAGGTTTAGATTTTAGGTTTAGATTTGGGGTTAGGTTTAGATTTGGGGTTAGGTTTAGATTTTAGGTTTAGATTTGGGGTTAGGTTTAGATTTTAGGTTTAGATTTGGGGTTAGGTTTAGATTTTAGGTTTAGATATGGGGTTAGGTTTAGATTTGGGGTTAGGTTTAGATTTTAGGTTTAGATTTTAGGTTTAGATTTGGGGTTAGGTTTAGATTTGGGGTTAGGTTTAGATTTTAGGTTTAGATTTGGGGTTAGGTTTAGATTTGGGGTTAGGTTTAGATTTTAGGTTTAGATTTGGGGTTAGGTTTAGATTTAAGGTTTAGATTTGGGGTTAGGTTTAGATTTGGGGTTAGGTTTAGATTTTAGGTTTAGATTTGGGGTTAGGTTTAGATTTGTGGTTTAGATTTTAGGTTTAGATTTGGGGTAAGGTTTACATTTGGGCTTAGGTTTAGATTTTAGGTTTAGATTTGGGGTTAGGTTTAGATTTGGGGTTAGGTTTAGATTTTAGGTTTAGATTTGGGTTAGGTTTAGATTTTATGTTTAGATATGGGATTAGGTTTAGATTTGGGGTTAGGTTTAGATTTTAGGTTTAGATTTGGGGTTAGGTTTAGATTTGGGATTAGGTTTAGATTTTAGGTTTAGATTTGGGGTTAGGTTTAGATTTTAGGTTTAGATTTGGGGTTAGGTTTAGATTTTAGGTTTAGATTTGGGGTTAGGTTTAGATTTTAAGTTTAGATTTGCGGTTAGGTTTAGATTTTAGGTTTAGATTTGGGGTTAGGTTTAGATTTGGGGTTAGGTTTATATTTTAGGATTAGATTTGGGGTTAGGTTTAGATTTGGGGTTAGGTTTAGATTTTAGGTTTAGATTTGGGGTTAGGTTTAGATTTTAGGTTTAGATTTTAGGTTTAGATTTGGGGTTAGGTTTAGATTTTAGGTTTAGATTTGGGGTTAGGTTTAGGTTTGGGGTTAGGTTTAGATTTTAGGTTTAGGTTTGGGGTTAGGTTTAGATTTTAGGTTTAGATTTGGGGTTAGGTTTAGATTTTAGGTTTGGATTTGGGGTTAGGTTTAGATTTGGGGTTAGGTTTAGATTTTAGGTTTAGATTTGGGGTTAGGTTTAGATTTGGGGTTAGGTTTAGATTTTAGGTTTAGATTTGGGGTTAGGTTTAGATTTGGGGTTAGGTTTAGATTTTAGGTTTAGATTTGGGGTTAGGTTTAGATTTTAGGTTTAGATTTTAGGTTTAGATTTGGGGTTAGGTTTAGATTTTAGGTTTAGATTTGGGGTTAGGTTTAGATTTTAGGTTTAGATTTGGGGTTAGGTTTATATTTTAGGTTTATATTTGGGGTAAGGTTTAGATTTGGGGTTAGGTTTAGATTTTAGGTTTAGATTTGGGGTTAGGTTTAGATTTGGGGTTAGGTTTAGATTTCAGGTTTAGATTTGGGGTTAGGTTTAAATTTTAGGTTTAGATATGTGGTTAGGTTTAGATTTGGGGTTAGGTTTAGATTTGGGGTTAGGTTTAGATTTTAGGTTTAGATTTGGGGTTAGGTTTATATTTTAGGTTTAGATTTGGGGTTAGGTTTAGATTTTACGTTTAGATATCGGGTTAGGTTTAGACTTGGGGTTAGGTTTAGATTTTAGGTTTAGATTTGGGGTTAGGTTTAGATTTTAGGTTTAGATTTGGGGTTAGGTTTAGATTTAAGGTTTAGATTTGGGGTTAGGTTTAGATTTGGGGTTAGGTTTAGATTTTTGGTTTAGATTTGGGGTTAGGTTTAGATTTGGGGTTAGGTTTAGATTTTAGGTTTAGATTTGGGGTTAGGTTTAGATTTTAGGTTTAGATTTTAGGTTTAGATTTGGGGTTAGGTTTAGATTTTAGGTTTAGATTTGGGGTTAGGTTTAGATTTTAGGTTTAGATTTGGGGTTAGGTTTAGATTTTAGGTTTAGATTTGGGGTAAGGTTTAGATTTGGGGTTAGGATTAGATTTTAGGTTTAGATTTGGGGTTAGGTTTAGATTTGGAGTTAGGTTTAGATTTTAGGTTTAGATTTGGGGTTAGGTTTAGATTTTAGGTTTAGATTTGGGGTTAGGTTTAGATTTTAGGTTTAGATTTGGGGTTAGGTTTAGATTTGGGGTTAGGTTTAGATTTTAGGTTTAGATTTGGGGTTAGGTTTAGATTTTAGGTTTAGATTTTAGGTTTATATTTGGGGTAAGGCTTAGATTTGGGGTTAGGTTTAGATTTTAGGTTTAGATTTGTGGTAAGGTTTAGATTTGGGGTTAGGTTATGTTTTTGGTTTAGATTTGGGGTTAGGTTTAGATTTTAGGTTTAGATTATAGGTTTAGATTTGGGGTTAGGTTTAGATTTTAGGTTTAGATTTGGGGTTAGGTTTAGATTTTAGGTTTAGATTTGGGGTGATGTTTAGATTTTAGGTTTAGATTTGGGGTTAGGTTTAGATTTTAGGTTTAGATTTGGGGTTAGGTTTAGATTTTAGGTTTATATTTGGGGTAAGGTTTAGATTTGGGGTTAGGTTTAGATTTTAGGTTTAGATTTGGGGTTAGGTTTAGAATTGGGGTTAGGTTTAGATTTTAGGTTTAGATTTGGGGTTAGGTTTAGATTTGGAGTTAGGTTTAGATTTTAGGTTTAGATTTGGGGTTAGGTTTAGATTTCAGGTTTAGATTTGGGGTTAGGTTTAGATTTTAGGTTTAGATTTTAGGTTTAGGTTTGGGGTTAGGTTTAGATTTGGGGTTAGGTTTAGATTTTAGGTTTAGATTTGGGGTTAGGTTTAGATTTGGAGTTAGGTTTAGATTTTAGGTTTAGATTTGGGGTTAGGTTGAAATTTTAGGTTTAGATTTGGGGTTAGGTTTAGATTTCAGGTTTAGATTTTAGGTTTAGATTTGGGGTTAGGTTTAGATCTGGAGTTAGGTTTAGATTTTAGGTTTAGGTTTGGGGTTAGGTTTAGATTTCAGGTTTAGATTTGGGGTTAGGTTTAAATTTTAGGTTTAGATATGTGGTTAGGTTTAGATTTGGGGTTAGGTTTAGATTTTAGGTTTAGATTTGGGGTTAGGTTTAGATTTGGAGTTAGGTTTATATTTCAGGTTTAGATTTGGGGTTAGGTTTAGATTTTAGGTTTAGATTTGGGGTTAGGTGTAGATTTGGGGTTAGGTTTAGATTTCAGGTTTAGATTTGGGGTTAGGTTTAGATTTTAGGTTTAGATTTGGGGTTAGGTGTAGATTTGGGGTTAGGTTTAGATTTTAGGTTTAGATTTGGGGTTAGGTTTAGATTTTAGGTTTAGATTTTAGGTTTAGATTTGGGGTTAGGTTTAGATTTTAGGTTTAGAATTGGGGTTAGGTTTAGATTTTAGGTTTAGATTTGGGGTTAGGTGTAGATTTGGGGTTAGGTTTAGATTTTAGGTTTAGATTTGGGGTTAGGTTTAGATTTTAGGTTTAGATTTTAGGTTTAGATTTGGGGTTAGGTTTAGATTTTAGGTTTAGATTTGGGGTTAGGTTTAGATTTTAGGTTTAGATTTGGGGTTAGGTTTAGATTTTAGGTTTATATTTGGGGTAAGGTTTAGATTTGGGGTTAGGTTTAGATTTTAGGTTTAGGTTTGGGGTTAGTTTTAGATTTTAGGTTTAGATTTGGGGTTAGGTTTAGATTTTAGGTTTGGATTTGGGGTTAGGTTTAGATTTGGGGTTAGGTTTAGATTTTAGGTTTAGATTTGGGGTTAGGTTTAGATTTTAGGTTTAGATTTGGGGTTAGGTTTAGATTTGGGGTTAGGTTTAGATTTTAGGTTTAGATTTGGGGTTAGGTTTAGATTTGGGGTTAGGTTTAGATTTTAGGTTTAGAATTGGGGTTAGGTTTAGATTTTAGGTTTAGATTTGGGGTTAGGTGTAGATTTGGGGTTAGGTTTAGATTTTTGGTTTAGATTTGGGGTTAGGTTTAGATTTTAGGTTTAGATTTTAGGTTTAGATTTGGGGTTAGGTTTAGATTTTAGGTTTAGATTTGGGGTTAGGTTTAGATTTTAGGTTTGGATTTGGGGTTAGGTTTAGATTTTAGGTTTATATTTGGGGTAAGGTTTAGATTTGGGGTTAGGTTTAGATTTTAGGTTTAGGTTTGGGGTTAGTTTTAGATTTTAGGTTTAGATTTGGGGTTAGGTTTAGATTTTAGGTTTGGATTTGGGGTTAGGTTTAGATTTGGGGTTAGGTTTAGATTTTAGGTTTAGATTTGGGGTTAGGTTTAGATTTTAGGTTTAGATTTGGGGTTAGGTTTAGATTTGGGGTTAGGTTTAGATTTTAGGTTTAGATTTGGGGTTAGGTTTAGATTTGGGGTTAGGTTTAGATTTTAGGTTTAGATTTGGGGTTAGGTTTAGATTTTAGGTTTAGATTTTAGGTTTAGATTTGGGGTTAGGTTTAGATTTTAGGTTTAGATTTGGGGTTAGGTTTAGATTTTAGGTTTAGATTTGGGGTAAGGTTTAGATTTGGGGTTAGGATTAGATTTTAGGTTTAGATTTGGGGTTAGGTTTAGATTTGGGGTTAGGTTTAGATTTTAGGTTTAGATTTGGGGTTAGGTTTAGATTTTAGGTTTAGATTTGGGGTTAGGTTTAGATTTTAGGTTTAGATTTGGGGTTAGGTTTAGATTTGGGGTTAGGTTTAGATTTTAGGATTAGATTTGGGGTTAGGTTTAGATTTTAGGTTTAGATTTTAGGTTTATATTTGGGGTAAGGCTTAGATTTGGGGTTAGGTTTAGATTTTAGGTTTAGATTTGGGGTTAGGTTTAGATTTGGGGTTAGGTTATGTTTTTGGTTTAGATTTGGGGTTAGGTTTAGATTTTAGGTTTAGATATGGGGTTAGGTTTAGATTTGGGGTTAGGTTTAGATTTTAGGTTTAGATTTGGGGTTAGGTTTAGATTTGGGGTTAGGTTTAGATTTTAGGTTTAGATTTGGGGTTAGGTTTAGATTTTAGGTTTAGATTTGGGGTTAGGTTTAGATTTTAGGTTTAGATTTGGGGTTAGGTTTATATTTTAGGTTTAGATTTGGGGTTAGGTTTAGATTTGGGGTTAGGTTTAGATTTGGGGTTAGGTTTAGATTTTAGGTTTGGATTTGGGGTTAGGTTTAGATTTTAGGTTTAGATTTTAGGTTTATATTTGGGGTAAGGCTTAGATTTGGGGTTAGGTTTAGATTTTAGGTTTAGATTTGGGGTTAGGTTATGTTTTTGGTTTAGATTTGGGGTTAGGTTTAGATTTTAGGTTTAGATATGGGGTTAGGTTTAGATTTGGGGTTAGGTTTAGATTTTAGGTTTAGATTTGGGGTTAGGTTTAGATTTGGGGTTAGGTTTAGATTTTAGGTTTAGATTTGGTGTTAGGTTTAGATTTTAGGTTTAGATTTGGGGTTAGGTGTAGATTTGGGGTTAGGTTTAGATTTTAGGTTTAGATTTGGGGTTAGGTTTATATTTTAGGTTTAGATTTGGGGTTAGGTTTAGATTTTAGGTTTGGATTTGGGGTTAGGTTTAGATTTTACGTTTAGATATCGGGTTAGGTTTAGACTTGGGGTTAGGTTTAGATTTTAGGTTTAGATTTGGGGTTAGGTTTAGATTTTAGGTTTAGATTTGGGGTTAGGTTTAGATTTAAGGTTTAGATTTGGGGTTAGGTTTAGATTTGGGGTTAGGTTTAGATTTTTGGTTTAGATTTGGGGTTAGGTTTAGATTTGGGGTTAGGTTTAGATTTTAGGTTTAGATTTGGGGTTAGGTTTAGATTTTAGGTTTAGATTTTAGGTTTAGATTTGGGGTTAGGTTTAGATTTTAGGTTTAGATTTGGGGTTAGGTTTAGATTTTAGGTTTAGATTTGGGGTTAGGTTTAGATTTTAGGTTTAGATTTGGGGTTAGGTTTAGATTTTAGGTTTAGAGTTGGGCTTAGGTTTATATTTGGGGTTAGGTTTAGATTTGGAGTTAGGTTTAGATTTTAGGTTTAGATTTGGGGTTAGGTTTAGATTTTAGGTTTAGATTTGGGGTTAGGTTTAGATTTTAGGTTTAGATTTGGGGTTAGGTTTAGATTTGGGGTTAGGTTTAGATTTTAGGTTTAGATTTGGGGTTAGGTTTAGATTTTAGGTTTAGATTTTAGGTTTATATTTGGGGTAAGGCTTAGATTTGGGGTTAGGTTTAGATTTTAGGTTTAGATTTGGGGTTAGGTTTAGATTTGGGGTTAGGTTATGTTTTTGGTTTAGATTTGGGGTTAGGTTTAGATTTTAGGTTTAGATATGGGGTTAGGTTTAGATTTGGGGTTAGGTTTAGATTTTAGGTTTAGATTTGGGGTTAGGTTTAGATTTGGGGTTAGGTTTAGATTTTAGGTTTAGATTTGGGGTTAGGTTTAGATTTTAGGTTTAGATTTGGGGTTAGGTTTAGATTTTAGGTTTAGATTTGGGGTTAGGTTTATATTTTAGGTTTAGATTTGGGGTTAGGTTTAGATTTGGGGTTAGGTTTAGATTTTAGGTTTGGATTTGGGGTTAGGTTTAGATTTTAGGTTTAGATTTTAGGTTTATATTTGGGGTAAGGCTTAGATTTGGGGTTAGGTTTAGATTTTAGGTTTAGATTTGGGGTTAGGTTTAGATTTGGGGTTAGGTTATGTTTTTGGTTTAGATTTGGGGTTAGGTTTAGATTTTAGGTTTAGATTTGGGGTTAGGTTTAGATTTGGGGTTAGGTTTAGATTTTAGGTTTAGATTTGGGGTTAGGTTTAGATTTGGGGTTAGGTTTAGATTTTAGGTTTAGATTTGGTGTTAGGTTTAGATTTTAGGTTTAGATTTGGGGTTAGGTGTAGATTTGGGGTTAGGTTTAGATTTTAGGTTTAGATTTGGGATTAGGTTTATATTTTAGGTTTAGATTTGGGGTTAGGTTTAGATTTTAGGTTTGGATTTGGGGTTAGGTTTAGATTTTACGTTTAGATATCGGGTTAGGTTTAGACTTGGGGTTAGGTTTAGATTTTAGGTTTAGATTTGGGGTTAGGTTTAGATTTTAGGTTTAGATTTGGGGTTAGGTTTAGATTTTAGGTTTAGATTTGGGGTTAGGTTTAGATTTGGGGTTAGGTTTAGATTTTTGGTTTAGATTTGGGGTTAGGTTTAGATTTGGGGTTAGGTTTAGATTTTAGGTTTAGATTTGGGGTTAGGTTTAGATTTTAGGTTTAGATTTGGGGTTAGGTTTAGATTTTAGGTTTAGATTTGGGGTAAGGTTTACATTTGGGGTTAGGTTTAGATTTTAGGTTTAGATTTTAGGTTTAGATTTGGGGTTAGGTTTAGATTTGGGGTTAGGTTTAGATTTTAGGTTTAGATTTGGGGTTAGGTTTAGATTTGGGGTTAGGTTTAGATTTTAGGTTTAGATTTGGGGTAAGGTTTACATTTGGGCTTAGGTTTAGATTTTAGGTTTAGATTTGGGGTGAGGTTTAGATTTTAGGTTTAGATTTTAGGTTTAGATTTGGGGTTAGGTTTAGATTTTAGGTTTAGATTTGGGGTTAGGTTTAGATTTTAGGTTTATATTTGGGGTAAGGTTTAGATTTGGGGTTAGGTTTAGATTTTAGGTTTAGATTTGGGGTTAGGTTTAGAATTGGGGTTAGGTTTAGATTTTAGGTTTAGATTTGGGGTTAGGTTTAGATTTTAGGTTTAGATATGGGGTTAGGTTTAGATTTGGGGTTAGGTTTAGATTTTAGGTTTAGATTTTAGGTTTAGATTTGGGGTTAGGTTTAGATTTGGTGTTAGGTTTAGATTTTAGGTTTAGATTTGGGGTTAGGTTTAGATTTTAGGTTTAGATTTGGGGTTAGGTTTAGATTTTAGGTTTAGATTTGGGGTTAGGTTTAGATTTGGGGTTAGGTTTAGATTTTAGGTTTAGATTTGGGGTTAGGTTTAGATTTTAGGTTTAGATTTGGGGTTAGGTTTAGATTTAAGGTTTAGATTTGGGGTTAGGTTTAGATTTGGGGTTAGGTTTAGATTTTAGGTTTAGATTTGGGGTTAGGTTTAGATTTGTGGTTTAGATTTGGGGTTAGGTTTAGATTTGGGGTTAGGTTTAGATTTTAGGTTTAGATTTGGGGTTAGGTTTAGATTTTAGGTTTAGATTTGGGGTTAGGTGTAGATTTTAGGTTTAGATTTGGGGTAAGGTTTACATTTGGGCTTAGGTTTAGATTTTAGGTTTAGATTTGGGGTTAGGTTTAGATTTGGGGTTAGGTTTAGATTTTTGGTTTAGATTTGGGGTTAGGTTTAGATTTGGCGTTAGGTTTAGATTTTAGGTTTAGATTTGGGGTTAGGTTTAGATTTTAGGTTTAGATTTGGGGTAAGGTTTAGATTTGGGGTTAGGATTAGATTTTAGGTTTAGATTTGGGGTTAGGTTTAGATTTGGAGTTAGGTTTAGATTTTAGGTTTAGATTTGGGGTTAGGTTTAGATTTTAGGTTTAGATTTGGGGTTAGGTTTAGATTTTAGGTTTAGATTTGGGGTTAGGTTTAGATTTGGGGTTAGGTTTAGATTTTAGGTTTAGATTTGGGGTTAGGTTTAGATTTTAGGTTTAGATTTTAGGTTTATATTTGGGGTAAGGCTTAGATTTGGGGTTAGGTTTAGATTTTAGGTTTAGATTTGGGGTTAGGTTTAGATTTGGGGTTAGGTTATGTTTTTGGTTTAGATTTGGGGTTAGGTTTAGATTTTAGGTTTAGATATGGGGTTAGGTTTAGATTTGGGGTTAGGTTTAGATTTTAGGTTTAGATTTGGGGTTAGGTTTAGATTTGGGGTTAGGTTTAGATTTTAGGTTTAGATTTGGGGTTAGGTTTAGATTTTAGGTTTAGATTTGGGGTTAGGTTTAGATTTTAGGTTTAGATTTGGGGTTAGGTTTATATTTTAGGTTTAGATTTGGGGTTAGGTTTAGATTTGGGGTTAGGTTTAGATTTTAGGTTTAGATTTGGGGTTAGGTTTAAATTTGGGGTTAGGTTTAGATTTTAGGTTTAGATTTGGGGTTAGGTTTAGATTTTAGGTTTAGATTTGGGGTTAGGTTTAGATTTTAGGTTTAGATTTGGGGTTAGGTTTAGATTTTAGGTTTAGATTTGGGGTTAGGTTTAGATTTTAGGTTTAGATTTGGGGTTAGGTGTAGATTTGGGGTTAGGTTTAGATTTTAGGTTTAGATTTGGGGTTAGGTTTAGATTTTAGGTTTAGATTTTAGGTTTAGATTTGGGGTTAGGTTTAGATTTTAGGTTTAGATTTGGGGTTTTGTTTAGATTTTAGGTTTAGATTTGGGGTTAGGTTTAGATTTTAGGTTTATATTTGGGGTAAGGTTTAGATTTGGGGTTAGGTTTAGATTTTAGGTTTAGATTTGGGGTTAGGTTTAGATTTGGGGTTAGGTTTAGATTTTAGGTTTAGATTTGGGGTTAGGTTTAGATTTTAGGTTTAGATATGGGGTTAGGTTTAGATTTGGGGTTAGGTTTAGATTTTAGGTTTAGATTTGGGGTTAGGTTTAGATTTGGGGTTAGGTTTAGATTTTAGGTTTAGATTTGGGGTTAGGTTTAGATTTGGGGTTAGGTGTAGATTTGGGGTTAGGTTTAGATTTTAGGTTTAGATTTGGGGTTAGGTTTAGATTTTAGGTTTAGATTTGGGATTAGGTTTAGATTTGGGGTTAGGTTTAGATTTTAGGTTTAGATTTGGGGTTAGGTTTAGATTTTAGGTTTAGATTTGGGGTTAGGTTTAGATTTTAGGTTTAAATTTGGGGTTAGGTTTAGATTTTAGATTTAGATTTGGGGTTAGGTTTAGATTTTAGGTTTACATTTGGGGTTAGGTTTAGATTTGGGGTTAGGTTTAGATTTTAGGTTTAGATTTGGGGTTAGGTTTAGATTTGGGGTTAGGTTTAGATTTTAGGTTTAGATTTGGGGTTAGGTTTAGATTTTAGGTTTAGATTTTAGGTTTAGATTTGGGGTTAGGTTTAGATTTTAGGTTTAGATTTGGGGTTAGGTTTAGATTTTAGGTTTATATTTGGGGTAAAGTTTAGATTTGGGGTTAGGTTTAGATTTTAGGTTTAGATTTGGGGTTAGGTTTAGATTTGGGGTTAGGTTTAGATTTTAGGTTTAGATTTGGGGTTAGGTTTAGATTTTAGGTTTGGATTTGGGGTTAGGTTTAGATTTGGGGTTAGGTTTAGATTTTAGGTTTAGATTTGGGGTTAGGTTTAGATTTTAGGTTTAGATTTGGGGTTAGGTTTAGATTTTAGGTTTATATTTGGGGTAAGGTTTAGATTTGGGGTTAGGTTTAGATTTTAGGTTTAGATTTGGGGTTAGGTTTAGATTTGGGGTTAGGTTTAGATTTCAGGTTTAGATTTGGGGTTAGGTTTAGATTTGGAGTTAGGTTTAGATTTAGGTTTAGATTTGGGCTTTGGTTTAGATTTCAGGTTTAGATTTGGGGTTAGGTTTAGATTTTAGGTTTAGATTTGGGGTTAGGTTTAGATTTTAGGTTTAGATTTGGGGTTAGGTTTAGATTTGGGGTTAGGTTTAGATTTTAGGTTTAGATTTGGGGTTAGGTTTAGATTTTAGGTTTAGATTTGGGGTTAGGTTTAGATTTTAGGTTTAGATTTGGGGTTAGGTTTAGATTTTAGGTTTAGATTTGGGGTTAGGTTTAGATTTGGGGTTAGGTTTAGATTTTAGGTTTAGATTTGGGGTTAGGTTTAGATTTTAGGTTTAGATTTGGGGTTAGGTTTAGATTTGGGGTTAGGTTTAGATTTTAGGTTTAGATTTGGGGTTAGGTTTAAATTTGGGGTTAGGTTTAGATTTTAGGTTTAGATTTGGGGTTAGGTTTAGATTTTAGGTTTAGATTTGGGGTTAGGTTTAGACTTTAGGTTTAGATTTGGGGTTAGGTTTAGATTTGGGGTTAGGTTTAGATTTTAGGTTTAGATTTGGGGTTAGGTTTAGATTTTAGGTTTAGATTTGGGGTTAGGTTTAGATTTGGGGTTAGGTTTAGATTTTAGGTTTAGATTTGGGGTTAGGTTTAAATTTGGGGTTAGGTTTAGATTTTAGGTTTAGATTTGGGGTTAGGTTTAGATTTTAGGTTTAGATTTGGGGTTAGGTTTAGATTTTAGGTTTAGATTTGGGGTTAGGTTTAGATTTTAGGTTTAGATTTGGGGCTAGGTTTAGATTTTAGGTTTAGATTTGGGGTTAGGTTTAGATTTGGGGTTAGGTTTAGATTTTAGGTTTAGATTTGGGGTTAGGTTTAGATTTGGGGTTAGGTTTAGATTTTAGGTTTAGATTTGGGGTTAGGTTTAGATTTGGGGTTAGGTGTAGATTTGGGGTTAGTTTTAGATTTTAGGTTTAGATTTGGGGTTAGGTTTAGATTTTAGGTATACATTTGGGGTTAGGTTTAGATTTTAGGTTTAGATTTGGGATTAGGTTTAGATTTGGGGTTAGGTTTAGATTTTAGGTTTAGATTTGGGGTTAGGTTTAGATTTTAGGTTTACATTTGGGGTTAGGTTTTGATTTTAGGTTTAAATTTGGGGTTAGGTTTAGATTTTAGGTTTAGATTTGGGGTTAGGTTTAGATTTTAGGTTTACATTTGGGGTTAGGTTTACATTTGGGCTTAGGTTTAGATTTTAGGTTTAGATTTGGGGTTAGGTTTAGATTTTAGGTTTAGATTTTATGTTTAGATTTGGGGTTAGGTTTAGATTTTAGGTTTAGATTTTAGGTTTAGATTTGGGGTTAGGTTTAGATTTTAGGTTTAGATTTGGGGTTAGGTTTAGATTTTAGGTTTAGATTTGGGGTTAGGTTTAGATTTTAGGTTTATATTTGGGGTAAAGTTTAGATTTGGGGTTAGGTTTAGATTTTAGGTTTAGATTTGGGGTTAGGTTTAGATTTGGGGTTAGGTTTAGATTTTAGGTTTAGATTTGGGGTTAGGTTTAGATTTGGGGTTAGGTTTAGATTTTTGGTTTAGATTTGGGGTTAGGTTTAGATTTGGGGTTAGGTTTAGATTTTAGGTTTAGATTTGGGGTTAGGTTTAGATTTTAGGTTTAGATTTGGGGTTAGGTTTAGTTTTTAGGTTTAGATTTGGGGTTAGGTTTATATTTTAGGTTTAGATTTGGGGTTAGGCTTAGATTTTAGGTTTAGATTTTAGGTTTAGATTTGGGGTTAGGTTTAGATTTTAGGTTTAGATTTTGGGTTAGGTTTAGATTTTAAGTTTAGAATTGGGGTTAGGTTTAGATTTTAGGTTTAGATTTGGGGTTAGGTTTAGATTTGGTGTTAGGCTTATATTTTATAATTAGATTTGGGGTTAGGTTTAGATTTGGGGTTAGGTTTAGATTTTAGGTTTAGATTTGGGGTTAGGTTTAGATTTTAGGTTTAGATTTGGGGTAAGGTTTACATTTGGGCTTAGGTTTAGATTTTAGATTTAGATTTGGGGTTAGGTTTAGATTTGGGGTTAGGTTTAGATTTTAGGTTTAGATTTGGGGTTAGGTTTAGATTTAAGTTTTAGATTTGGGGTTAGGTTTAGATTTTAGGTTTAGATTTGGGGTTAGGTTTAGATTTTAGGTTTAGATTTGAGGTTAGGTTTAGATTTTAGGTTTAGATTTGGGGTTAGGTTTAGATTTGGGGTTAGGTTTAGATTTTAGGTTTAGATTTGGGGTTAGGTTTAGATTTTAGGTTTAGATTTTAGGTTTATATTTGGGGTTAGGTTTAGATTTTAGGTTTAGATTTGGGGTTAGGTTTAGATTTTAAGTTTAGATTTGCGGTTAGGTTTAGATTTTAGGTTTAGATTTGGGGTTAGGTTTAGATTTGGGGTTAGGTTTATATTTTAGGATTAGATTTGGGGTTAGGTTTAGATTTGGGGTTAGGTTTAGATTTTAGGTTTAGATTTGGGGTTAGGTTTAGATTTTAGGTTTAGATTTTAGGTTTAGATTTGGGGTTAGGTTTAGATTTTAGGTTTAGATTTGGGGTTAGGTTTAGATTTGGGGTTAGGTTTAGATTTTAGGTTTAGGTTTGGGGTTAGGTTTAGATTTTAGGTTTAGATTTGGGGTTAGGTTTAGATTTTAGGTTTGGATTTGGGGTTAGGTTTAGATTTGGGGTTAGGTTTAGATTTTAGGTTTAGATTTGGGGTTAGGTTTAGATTTTAGGTTTAGATTTGGGGTTAGGTTTAGATTTGGGGTTAGGTTTAGATTTTAGGTTTAGATTTGGGGTTAGGTTTAGATTTGGGGTTAGGTTTAGATTTTAGGTTTAGATTTGGGGTTAGGTTTAGATTTTAGGTTTAGATTTGGGGTTAGGTTTAGATTTTAGGTTTATATTTGGGGTAAGGTTTAGATTTGGGGTTAGGTTTAGATTTTAGGTTTAGATTTGGGGTTAGGTTTAGATTTGGGGTTAGGTTTAGATTTTAGGTTTAGATTTGGGGTTAGGTTTAGATTTGGGGTTAGGTTTAGATTTTAGGTTTAGATTTGAGGTTAGGTTTAGATTTGGAGTTAGGTTTAGATTTAGGTTTAGATTTGGGGTT
The DNA here is from genome assembly GCF_037038585.1 of Patagioenas fasciata. Taxonomy (NCBI): domain Eukaryota; kingdom Metazoa; phylum Chordata; class Aves; order Columbiformes; family Columbidae; genus Patagioenas; species Patagioenas fasciata. Next base: position 268,467 of record NC_092528.1, read on the forward strand.
AGGTTTAGATTTCAGGTTTAGATTTGGGGTTAGGTTTAGATTTTAGGTTTAGATTTGGGGTTAGGTTTAGATTTTAGGTTTGGATTTGGGGTTAGGTTTAGATTTGGGGTTAGGTTTAGATTTTAGGTTTAGATTTGGGGTTAGGTTTAGATTTGGGGTTAGGTTTAGATTTTAGGTTTAGATTTGGGGTTATGTTTAGATTTTAGGTTTAGATTTGGGGTTAGGTTTAGATTTTAGGTTTAGATTTGGGGTTAGGTTTAGATTTGGGGTTAGGTTTAGATTTTAGGTTTAGATTTGGGGTTAGGTTTAGATTTTAGGTTTAGATATGGGGTTAGGTTTACATCTGTGGTTAGGTTTAGATTTTAGGTTTAGATTTGGGGTTAGGTTTAAATTTGGGGTTAGGTTTAGATTTTAGGTTTAGATTTGGTGTTAGGTTTAGATTTTAGGTTTAGATTTGGGGTTAGGTTTAGATTTTAGGTTTAGATTTGGGGTTAGGTGTAGATTTGGGGTTAGGTTTAGATTTTAGGTTTAGATTTGGGGTTAGGTTTAGATTTTAGGTTTAGATTTTAGGTTTAGATTTGGGGTTAGGTTTAGATTTTAGGTTTAGATTTGGGGTTTTGTTTAGATTTTAGGTTTAGATTTGGGGTTAGGTTTAGATTTTAGGTTTATATTTGGGGTAAGGTTTAGATTTGGGGTTAGGTTTAGATTTTAGGTTTAGATTTGGGGTTAGGTTTAGATTTGGGGTTAGGTTTAGATTTTAGGTTTAGATTTGGGGTTAGGTTTAGATTTTAGGTTTAGATATGGGGTTAGGTTTAGATTTGGGGTTAGGTTTAGATTTTAGGTTTAGATTTGGGGTTAGGTTTAGATTTGGGGTTAGGTTTAGATTTTAGGTTTAGATTTGGCGTTAGGTTTAGATTTGGGGTTAGGTGTAGATTTGGGGTTAGGTTTAGATTTTAGGTTTAGATTTGGGGTTAGGTTTAGATTTTAGGTTTAGATTTGGGGTTAGGTTTAGATTTTAGGTTTAGATTTGGGATTAGGTTTAGATTTGGGGTTAGGTTTAGATTTTAGGTTTAGATTTGGGGTTAGGTTTAGATTTTAGGTATACATTTGGGGTTAGGTTTAGATTTTAGGTTTAAATTTGGGGTTAGGTTTAGATTTTAGGTTTAGATTTGGGGTTAGGTTTAGATTTTAGGTTTAGATTTTAGGTTTAGATTTGGGGTTAGGTTTAGATTTTAGGTTTAGATTTGGGGTTAGGTTTAGATTTGGGGTTAGGTTTAGATTTTAGGTTTAGGTTTGGGGTTAGGTTTAGATTTTAGGTTTAGATTTGGGGTTAGGTTTAGATTTTAGGTTTGGATTTGGGGTTAGGTTTAGATTTGGGGTTAGGTTTAGATTTTAGGTTTAGATTTGGGGTTAGGTTTAGATTTTAGGTTTAGATTTGGGGTTAGGTTTAGATTTGGGGTTAGGTTTAGATTTTAGGTTTAGATTTGGGGTTAGGTTTAGATTTGGGGTTAGGTTTAGATTTTAGGTTTAGATTTGGGGTTAGGTTTAGATTTTAGGTTTAGATTTGGGGTTAGGTTTAGATTTTAGGTTTATATTTGGGGTAAGGTTTAGATTTGGGGTTAGGTTTAGATTTTAGGTTTAGATTTGGGGTTAGGTTTAGATTTGGGGTTAGGTTTAGATTTTAGGTTTAGATTTGGGGTTAGGTTTAGATTTGGGGTTAGGTTTAGATTTTAGGTTTAGATTTGAGGTTAGGTTTAGATTTGGAGTTAGGTTTAGATTTAGGTTTAGATTTGGGGTTAGGTTTAGATTTCAGGTTTAGATTTGGGGTTAGGTTTAGATTTTAGGTTTAGATTTGGGGTTAGGTTTAGATTTTAGGTTTGGATTTGGGGTTAGGTTTAGATTTGGGGTTAGGTTTAGATTTTAGGTTTAGATTTGGGGTTAGGTTTAGATTTGGGGTTAGGTTTAGATTTTAGGTTTAGATTTGGGGTTATGTTTAGATTTTAGGTTTAGATTTGGGGTTAGGTTTAGATTTTAGGTTTAGATTTGGGGTTAGGTTTAGATTTGGGGTTAGGTTTAGATTTTAGGTTTAGATTTGGGGTTAGGTTTAGATTTTAGGTTTAGATATGGGGTTAGGTTTACATCTGTGGTTAGGTTTAGATTTTAGGTTTAGATTTGGGGTTAGGTTTAAATTTGGGGTTAGGTTTAGATTTTAGGTTTAGATTTGGGGTTAGGTTTAGATTTTAGGTTTAGATTTGGGGTTAGGTTTAGATTTTAGGTTTAGATTTGGGGTTAGGTGTAGATTTGGGGTTAGGTTTAGATTTTACGTTTAGATTTGGGGTTAGGTTTAGATTTTAGGTTTAGATTTTAGGTTTAGATTTGGGGTTAGGTTTAGATTTTAGGTTTAGATTTGGGGTTTTGTTTAGATTTTAGGTTTAGATTTGGGGTTAGGTTTAGATTTTAGGTTTATATTTGGGGTAAGGTTTAGATTTGGGGTTAGGTTTAGATTTTAGGTTTAGATTTGGGGTTAGGTTTAGATTTGGGGTTAGGTTTAGATTTTAGGTTTAGATTTGGGGTTAGGTTTAGATTTTAGGTTTAGATATGGGGTTAGGTTTAGATTTGGGGTTAGGTTTAGATTTTAGGTTTAGATTTGGGGTTAGGTTTAGATTTGGGGTTAGGTTTAGATTTTAGGTTTAGATTTGGGGTTAGGTTTAGATTTGGGGTTAGGTGTAGATTTGGGGTTAGGTTTAGATTTTAGGTTTAGATTTGGGGTTAGGTTTAGATTTTAGGTTTAGATTTGGGATTAGGTTTAGATTTGGGGTTAGGTTTAGATTTTAGGTTTAGATTTGGGGTTAGGTTTAGATTTTAGGTATACATTTGGGGTTAGGTTTAGATTTTAGGTTTAAATTTGGGGTTAGGTTTAGATTTTAGGTTTAGATTTGGGGTTAGGTTTAGATTTTAGGTTTACATTTGGGGTTAGGTTTAGATTTGGGGTTAGGTTTAGATTTTAGGTTTAGATTTGGGGTTAGGTTTAGATTTTAGGTTTAGATTTTGGGTTAGGTTTAGATTTTAGGTTTACATTTGGGGTTAGGTTTAGATTTGGGGTTAGGTTTAGATTTTAGGTTTAGATTTGGGGTTAGGTTTAGATTTGGGGTTAGGTTTAGATTTTAGGTTTAGATTTGGGGTTAGGTTTAGATTTTAGGTTTAGATTTTAGGTTTAGATTTGGGGTTAGGTTTAGATTTTAGGTTTAGATTTGGGGTTAGGTTTAGATTTTAGGTTTAGATTTGGGGTTAGGTTTAGATTTTAGGTTTATATTTGGGGTAAGGTTTAGATTTGGGGTTAGGTTTAGATTTTAGGTTTAGATTTGGGGTTAGGTTTAGATTTGGGGTTAGGTTTAGATTTTAGGTTTAGATTTGGGGTTAGGTTTAAATTTTAGGTTTAGATATGTGGTTAGGTTTAGATTTGGGGTTAGGTTTAGATTTTAGGTTTAGATTTGGGGTTAGGTTTAGATTTGGAGTTAGGTTTAGATTTTAGGTTTAGATTTGGGGTTAGGTTTAGATTTCAGGTTTAGATTTGGGGTTAGGTTTAGATTTTAGGTTTAGATTTGGGGTTAGGTTTAGATTTTACGTTTAGATTTTAGGTTTAGATATGGGGTTAGGTTTAGATTTTAGGTTTAGATTTGGGGTTAGGTTTAGATTTTAGGTTTAGATTTGGGGTTAGGTTTAGATTTGGGGTTAGGTTTAGATTTTAGGTTTAGATTTGGGGTTAGGTTTAGATTTTAGGTTTAGATTTGGGGTTAGGTTTAGATTTGTTGTTAGGTTTAGATTTTAGGTTTAGATTTGGGGTTAGGTTTAGATTTGGGGTTAGGTTTAGATTTTAGGTTTAGATTTGGGGTTAGGTTTAGATTTAAGGTTTAGATTTGGGGTTAGGTTTAGATTTTAGGTTTAGATTTGGGGTTAGGTTTAGATTTTAGGTTAGGTTTAGATTTTAGGTTTAGATTTGGGGTTAGGTTTAGATTTTAGGTTTAGAATTGGGGTTAGGTTTAGATTTTAGGTTTAGAATTGGGGTTAGGTTTAGATTTTAGGTTTAGATTTGGGGTTAGGTTTAGATTTGGGGTTAGGTTTAGATTTAAGTTTTAGATTTGGGGTTAGGTTTAGATTTTAGGTTTAGATTTGGGGTTAGGTTTAGATTTGGGGTTAGGTTTATATTTTAGGTTTAGATTTGGGGTTAGGTTTATATTTTAGGTTTAGATTTGGGGTTAGGTTTAGATTTTAGGTTTAGATTTTAGGTTTATATTTGGGGTTAGGTTTAGATTTTAAGTTTAGATTTGCGGTTAGGTTTAGATTTTAGGTTTAGATTTGGGGTTAGGTTTAGATTTGGGGTTAGGTTTATATTTTAGGATTAGATTTGGGGTTAGGTTTAGATTTGGGGTTAGGTTTAGATTTTAGGTTTAGATTTGGGGTTAGGTTTAGATTTTAGGTTTAGATTTTAGGTTTAGATTTGGGGTTAGGTTTAGATTTTAGGTTTAGATTTGGGGTTAGGTTTAGATTTTAGGTTTAGATTTTAGGTTTAGACTTGGGGTTAGGTTTTGATTTGGGGTTAGGTTTAGATTTTAGGTTTAGATTTGGGGTTAGGTTTAGATTTGGGGTTAGGTTTAGATTTTAGGTTTAGATTTGGGGTTAGGTTTAGATTTTTGGTTTAGATTTGGGGTTAGGTTTAGATTTGGGGTTAGGTTTAGATTTTAGGTTTAGATTTGGGGTTAGGTTTAGATTTTAGGTTTAGATTTGGGGTTAGGTTTAGATTTTAGGTTTAGATTTGGGGTTAGGTTTATATTTTAGGTTTAGATTTGGGGTTAGGTTTAGATTTTAGGTTTAGATTTTAGGTTTAGATTTGGGGTTAGGTTTAGATTTTAGGTTTAGATTTTGGATTAGGTTTAGATTTTAAGTTTAGATTTGCGGTTATGTTTAGATTTTAGGTTTAGATTTGGGGTTAGGTTTAGATTTGGTGTTAGGCTTATATTTTATAATTAGATTTGGGGTTAGGTTTAGATTTGGGGTTAGGTTTAGATTTTAGGTTTAGATTTGGGGTTAGGTTTAGATTTTAGGTTTAGATTTGGGGTTAGGTTTAGATTTGGGGTTAGGTTTAGATTTTAGGTTTAGATTTGGGGTTAGGTTTAGATTTAAGTTTTAGATTTGGGGTTAGGTTTAGATTTTAGGTTTAGATTTGAGGTTAGGTTTAGATTTTAGGTTTAGATTTGGGGTTAGGTTTAGATTTGGGGTTAGGTTTAGATTTTAGGTTTAGATTTGGGGTTAGGTTTATATTTTAGGTTTAGATTTGGGGTTAGGTTTAGATTTTAGGTTTAGATTTGAGGTTAGGTTTAGATTTTAGGTTTAGATTTGGGGTTAGGTTTAGATTTGGGGTTAGGTTTAGATTTTAGGTTTAGATTTGGGGTTAGGTTTAGATTTTAGGTTTAGATTTGGGGTTAGGTTTAGATTTTAAGTTTAGATTTGCGGTTAGGTTTAGATTTTAGGTTTAGATTTGGGGTTAGGTTTAGATTTGGTGTTAGGCTTATATTTTATAATAAGATTTGGGGTTAGGTTTAGATTTGGGGTTAGGTTTAGATTTTAGGTTTAGATTTGGGGTTAGGTTTAGATTTTAGGTTTAGATTTGGGGTTAGGTTTAGATTTGGGGTTAGGTTTAGATTTTAGGTTTAGATTTGGGGTTAGGTTTAGATTTAAGTTTTAGATTTGGGGTTAGGCTTAGATTTTAGGTTTAGATTTGGGGTTAGGTTTAGATTTTAGGTTTAGATTTGAGGTTAGGTTTAGATTTTAGGTTTAGATTTGGGGTTAGGTTTAGATTTGGGGTTAGGTTTAGATTTTAGGTTTAGATTTGGGGTTAGGTTTATATTTTAGGTTTAGATTTGGGGTTAGGTTTAGATTTTAGGTTTAGATTTGAGGTTAGGTTTAGATTTTAGGTTTAGATTTGGGGTTAGGTTTAGATTTGGGGTTAGGTTTAGATTTTAGGTTTAGATTTGGGGTTAGGTTTATATTTTAGGTTTAGATTTGGGGTTAGGTTTAGATTTTAGGTTTAGATTTGGGGTTAGGTTTAGATTTAAGGTTTAGATTTGGGGTTAGGTTTAGATTTGGGGTTAGGTTTAGATTTGGGGTTAGGTTTAGATTTTAGGTTTAGATTTTAGGTTTAGACTTGGGGTTAGGTTTTGATTTGGGGTTAGGTTTAGATTTTAGGTTTAGATTTGGGGTTAGGTTTAGATTTGGGGTTAGGTTTAGATTTTAGGTGTAGATTTGGGGTTAGGTTTAGATTTTAGGTTTAGATTTGGGGTTAGGTTTAGATTTGGGGTTTGTTTAGATTTTAGGTTTAGATTTGGGGTTAGGTTTAGATTTTTGGTTTAGATTTGGGGTTAGGTTTATATTTTAGGTTTAGATTTGGGGTTAGGTTTAGATTTTAGGTTTAGATTTGAGGTTAGGTTTAGATTTTAGGTTTAGATTTGGGGTTAGGTTTAGATTTGGGGTTAGGTTTAGATTTTAGGTTTAGATTTGGGGTTAGGTTTAGATTTTAGGTTTAGATTTGGGGTTAGGTTTAGATTTTAGGTTTAGATTTTAGGTTTATATTTGGGGTTAGGTTTAGATTTTAGGTTTAGATTTGGGGTTAGGTTTAGATTTTAAGTTTAGATTTGCGGTTAGGTTTAGATTTTAGGTTTAGATTTGGGGTTAGGTTTAGATTTGGGGTTAGGTTTATATTTTAGGATTAGATTTGGGGTTAGGTTTAGATTTGGGGTTAGGTTTAGATTTTAGGTTTAGATTTGGGGTTAGGTTTAGATTTTAGGTTTAGATTTTAGGTTTAGATTTGGGGTTAGGTTTAGATTTTAGGTTTAGATTTGGGGTTAGGTTTAGATTTGGGGTTAGGTTTAGATTTTAGGTTTAGGTTTGGGGTTAGGTTTAGATTTTAGGTTTAGATTTGGGGTTAGGTTTAGATTTTAGGTTTGGATTTGGGGTTAGGTTTAGATTTGGGGTTAGGTTTAGATTTTAGGTTTAGATTTGGGGTTAGGTTTAGATTTTAGGTTTAGATTTGGGGTTAGGTTTAGATTTGGGGTTAGGTTTAGATTTTAGGTTTAGATTTGGGGTTAGGTTTAGATTTGGGGTTAGGTTTAGATTTTAGGTTTAGATTTGGGGTTAGGTTTAGATTTTAGGTTTAGATTTGGGGTTAGGTTTAGATTTTAGGTTTATATTTGGGGTAAGGTTTAGATTTGGGGTTAGGTTTAGATTTTAGGTTTAGATTTGGGGTTAGGTTTAGATTTGGGGTTAGGTTTAGATTTTAGGTTTAGATTTGGGGTTAGGTTTAGATTTGGGGTTAGGTTTAGATTTTAGGTTTAGATTTGGGGTTAGGTTTAGATTTGGAGTTAGGTTTAGATTTAGGTTTAGATTTGGGGTTAGGTTTAGATTTCAGGTTTAGATTTGGGGTTAGGTTTAGATTTTAGGTTTAGATTTGGGGTTAGGTTTAGATTTTAGGTTTAGATTTGGGGTTAGGTTTAGATTTGGGGTTAGGTTTAGATTTTAGGTTTAGATTTGGGGTTAGGTTTAGATTTAAGGTTTAGATTTGGGGTTAGGTTTAGATTTGGGGTTAGGTTTAGATTTGGGGTTAGGTTTAGATTTTAGGTTTAGATTTTAGGTTTAGACTTGGGGTTAGGTTTTGATTTGGGGTTAGGTTTAGATTTTAGGTTTAGATTTGGGGTTAGGTTTAGATTTGGGGTTAGGTTTAGATTTTAGGTGTAGATTTGGGGTTAGGTTTAGATTTTAGGTTTAGATTTGGGGTTAGGTTTAGATTTGGGGTTAGGTTTAGATTTTAGGTTTAGATTTGGGGTTAGGTTTAGATTTTAGGTTTAGATTTGGGGTTAGGTTTAGATTTGGGGTTAGGTTTAGATTTTAGGTTTAGATTTGGGGTTAGGTTTAGATTTGGGGTTAGGTTTAGATTTTTGGTTTAGATTTGGGGTTAGGTTTAGATTTGGGGTTAGGTTTAGATTTTAGGTTTAGATTTGGGGTTAGGTTTAGATTTTAGGTTTAGATTTGGGGTTAGGTTTAGATTTTAGGTTTAGATTTGGGGTTAGGTTTATATTTTAGGTTTAGATTTGGGGTTAGGTTTAGATTTTAGGTTTAGATTTTAGGTTTAGATTTGGGGTTAGGTTTAGATTTTAGGTTTAGATTTTGGATTAGGTTTAGATTTTAAGTTTAGATTTGCGGTTATGTTTAGATTTTAGGTTTAGATTTGGGGTTAGGTTTAGATTTGGTGTTAGGCTTATATTTTGTAATTAGATTTGGGGTTAGGTTTAGATTTGGGGTTAGGTTTAGATTTTAGGTTTAGATTTGGGGTTAGGTTTAGATTTTAGGTTTAGATTTGGGGTTAGGTTTAGATTTGGGGTTAGGCTTAGATTTTAGGTTTAGATTTGGGGTTAGGTTTAGATTTAAGTTTTAGATTTGGGGTTAGGTTTAGATTTTAGGTTTAGATTTGGGGTTAGGTTTAGATTTTAGGTTTAGATTTGAGGTTAGGTTTAGATTTTAGGTTTAGATTTGGGGTTAGGTTTAGATTTGGGGTTAGGTTTAGATTTTAGGTTTAGATTTGGGGTTAGGTTTATATTTTAGGTTTAGATTTGGGGTTAGGTTTAGATTTTAGGTTTAGATTTGAGGTTAGGTTTAGATTTTAGGTTTAGATTTGGGGTTAGGTTTAGATTTGGGGTTAGGTTTAGATTTTAGGTTTAGATTTGGGGTTAGGTTTATATTTTAGGTTTAGATTTGGGGTTAGGTTTAGATTTTAGGTTTAGATTTGGGGTTAGGTTTAGATTTAAGGTTTAGATTTGGGGTTAGGTTTAGATTTGGGGTTAGGTTTAGATTTTAGGTTTAGATTTTAGGTTTAGACTTGGGGTTAGGTTTTGATTTGGGGTTAGGTTTAGATTTTAGGTTTAGATTTGGGGTTAGGTTTAGATTTGGGGTTAGGTTTAGATTTTAGGTGTAGATTTGGGGTTAGGTTTAGATTTTAGGTTTAGATTTGGGGTTAGGTTTAGATTTGGGGTTAGGTTTAGATTTTAGGTTTAGATTTGGGGTTAGGTTTAGATTTTAGGTTTAGATTTGGGGTTAGGTTTAGATTTTTGGTTTAGATTTGGGGTTAGGTTTAGATTTGGGGTTAGGTTTAGATTTTAGGTTTAGATTTGGGGTTAGGTTTAGATTTTAGGTTTAGATTTGGGGTTAGGTTTAGATTTTAGGTTTAGATTTGGGGTTAGGTTTATATTTTAGGTTTAGATTTGGGGTTAGGTTTAGATTTTAGGTTTAGATTTTAGGTTTAGATTTGGGGTTAGGTTTAGATTTTAGGTTTAGATTTTGGATTAGGTTTAGATTTTAAGTTTAGATTTGCGGTTATGTTTAGATTTTAGGTTTAGATTTGGGGTTAGGTTTAGATTTGGTGTTAGGCTTATATTTTATAATTAGATTTGGGGTTAGGTTTAGATTTGGGGTTAGGTTTAGATTTTAGGTTTAGATTTGGGGTTAGGTTTAGATTTTAGGTTTAGATTTGGGGTTAGGTTTAGATTTGGGGTTAGGTTTAGATTTTAGGTTTAGATTTGAGGTTAGGTTTAGATTTTAGGTTTAGATTTGGGGTTAGGTTTAGATTTGGGGTTAGGTTTAGATTTTAGGTTTAGATTTGGGGTTGGGTTTAGATTTTAGGTTTAGATTTGGGGTTAGGTTTAGATTTTAAGTTTAGATTTGCGGTTAGGTTTAGATTTTAGGTTTAGATTTGGGGTTAGGTTTAGATTTGGGGTTAGGTTTATATTTTAGGATTAGATTTGGGGTTAGGTTTAGATTTGGGGTTAGGTTTAGATTTTAGGTTTAGATTTGGGGTTAGGTTTAGATTTTAGGTTTAGATTTTAGGTTTAGATTTGGGGTTAGGTTTAGATTTTAGGTTTAGATTTGGGGTTAGGTTTAGATTTGGGGTTAGGTTTAGATTTTAGGTTTAGGTTTGGGGTTAGGTTTAGATTTTAGGTTTAGATTTGGGGTTAGGTTTAGATTTTAGGTTTGGATTTGGGGTTAGGTTTAGATTTGGGGTTAGGTTTAGATTTTAGGTTTAGATTTGGGGTTAGGTTTAGATTTTAGGTTTAGATTTGGGGTTAGGTTTAGATTTGGGGTTAGGTTTAGATTTTAGGTTTAGATTTGGGGTTAGGTTTAGATTTTAGGTTTAGATTTGGGGTTAGGTTTAGATTTTAGGTTTAGATTTTAGGTTTAGATTTGGGGTTAGGTTTAGATTTTAGGTTTATATTTGGGGTAAGGTTTAGATTTGGGGTTAGGTTTAGATTTTAGGTTTAGATTTGGGGTTAGGTTTAGATTTGGTGTTAGGTTTAGATTTTAGGTTTAGATTTGGGGTTAGGTTTAGATTTGGGGTTAGGTTTAGATTTTAGGTTTAGATTTGGGGTTAGGTTTAGATTTGGAGTTAGGTTTAGATTTAGGTTTAGATTTGGGGTTAGGTTTAGATTTCAGGTTTAGATTTGGGGTTAGGTTTAGATTTTAGGTTTAGATTTGGGCTTAGGTTTAGATTTTAGGTTTAGATTTGGGGTTAGGTTTAGATTTGGGGTTAGGTTTAGATTTTAGGTTTAGATTTGGGGTTAGGTTTAGATTTGGGGTTAGGTTTAGATTTTAGGTTTAGATTTGGGGTTAGGTTTAGATTTTAGGTTTAGATTTGGGGTTAGGTTTAGATTTTAGGTTTAGATTTGGGGTTAGGTTTAGATTTGGGGTTAGGTTTAGATTTTAGGTTTAGATTTGGGGTTAGGTTTAGATTTTAGGTTTAGATATGGGGTTAGGTTTACATTTGTGGTTAGGTTTAGATTTTAGGTTTAGATTTGGGGTTAGGTTTAAATATGGGGTTAGGTTTAGATTTTAGGTTTAGATTTGGGGTTAGGTTTAGATTTTAGGTTTAGATTTGGGGTTAGGTTTAGATTTTAGGTTTAGATTTGGGGTTAGGTTTAGATTTGGAGTTAGGTTTAGATTTTAGGTTTAGATTTGGGGTTAGGTTTAGATTTCAGGTTTAGATTTGGGGTTAGGTTTAGATTTTAGGTTTAGATTTGGGGTTAGGTTTAGATTTTACGTTTAGATTTTAGGTTTAGATATGGGGTTAGGTTTAGATTTTAGGTTTAGAATTGGGGTTAGGTTTAGATTTTAGGTTTAGATTTGGGGTTAGGTTTAGATTTGGGGTTAGGTTTAGATTTTAGGTTTAGATTTGGGGTTAGGTTTAGATTTTAGGTTTAGATTTGGGGTTAGGTTTAGATTTGTTGTTAGGTTTAGATTTTAGGTTTAGATTTGGGGTTAGGTTTAGATTTTAGGTTTAGATTTGGGGTTAGGTTTAGATTTGGGGTTAGGTTTAGATTTTAGGTTTAGAATTGGGGTTAGGTTTAGATTTTAGGTTTAGAATTGGGGTTAGGTTTAGATTTTAGGTTTAGATTTGGGGTTAGGTTTAGATTTGGGGTTAGGTTTAGATTTAAGTTTTAGATTTGGGGTTAGGTTTAGATTTTAGGTTTAGATTTTAGGTTTAGATTTGGGGTTAGGTTTAGATTTTAGGTTTAGATTTGGGGTTAGGTTTAGATTTGGGGTTAGGTTTAGATTTTAGGTTTAGGTTTGGGGTTAGGTTTAGATTTTAGGTTTAGATTTGGGGTTAGGTTTAGATTTTAGGTTTGGATTTGGGGTTAGGTTTAGATTTGGGGTTAGGTTTAGATTTTAGGTTTAGATTTGGGGTTAGGTTTAGATTTTAGGTTTAGATTTGGGGTTAGGTTTAGATTTGGGGTTAGGTTTAGATTTTAGGTTTAGATTTGGGGTTAGGTTTAGATTTGGGGTTAGGTTTAGATTTTAGGTGTAGATTTGGGGTTAGGTTTAGATTTTAGGTTTAGATTTGGGGTTAGGTTTAGATTTTAGGTTTATATTTGGGGTAAGGTTTAGATTTGGGGTTAGGTTTAGATTTTAGGTTTAGATTTGGGGTTAGGTTTAGATTTGGGGTTAGGTTTAGATTTTAGGTTTAGATTTGGGGTTAGGTTTAGATTTGGGGTTAGGTTTAGATTTTAGGTTTAGATTTGGGGTTAGGTTTAGATTTGGAGTTAGGTTTAGATTTAGGTTTAGATTTGGGGTTAGGTTTAGATTTCAGGTTTAGATTTGGGGTTAGGTTTAGATTTTAGGTTTAGATTTGGGGTTAGGTTTAGATTTTAGGTTTAGATTTGGGGTTAGGTTTAGATTTGGGGTTAGGTTTAGATTTTAGGTTTAGATTTGGGGTTAGGTTTAGATTTAAGGATTAGATTTGGGGTTAGGTTTAGATTTGGGGTTAGGTTTAGATTTGGGGTTAGGTTTAGATTTTAGGTTTAGATTTTAGGTTTAGACTTGGGGTTAGGTTTTGATTTGGGGTTAGGTTTAGATTTTAGGTTTAGATTTGGGGTTAGGTTTAGATTTGGGGTTAGGTTTAGATTTTAGGTGTAGATTTGGGGTTAGGTTTAGATTTTAGGTTTAGATTTGGGGTTAGGTTTAGATTTGGGGTTAGGTTTAGATTTTAGGTTTAGATTTGGGGTTAGGTTTAGATTTTAGGTTTAGATTTGGGGTTAGGTTTAGATTTGGGGTTAGGTTTAGATTTTAGGTTTAGATTTGGGGTTAGGTTTAGATTTGGGGTTAGGTTTAGATTTTTGGTTTAGATTTGGGGTTAGGTTTAGATTTGGGGTTAGGTTTAGATTTTAGGTTTAGATTTGGGGTTAGGTTTAGATTTTAGGTTTAGATTTGGGGTTAGGTTTAGATTTTAGGTTTAGATTTGGGGTTAGGTTTATATTTTAGGTTTAGATTTGGGGTTAGGTTTAGATTTTAGGTTTAGATTTTGGATTAGGTTTAGATTTTAAGTTTAGATTTGCGGTTATGTTTAGATTTTAGGTTTAGATTTGGGGTTAGGTTTAGATTTGGTGTTAGGCTTATATTTTATAATTAGATTTGGGGTTAGGTTTAGATTTGGGGTTAGGTTTAGATTTTAGGTTTAGATTTGGGGTTAGGTTTAGATTTTAGGTTTAGATTTGGGGTTAGGTTTAGATTTTAGGTTTAGATTTGGGGTTAGGTTTAGATTTAAGTTTTAGATTTGGGGTTAGGTTTAGATTTTAGGTTTAGATTTGGGGTTAGGTTTAGATTTTAGGTTTAGATTTGAGGTTAGGTTTAGATTTTAGGTTTAGATTTGGGGTTAGGATTAGATTTGGGGTTAGGTTTAGATTTTAGGTTTAGATTTGGGGTTAGGTTTATATTTTAGGTTTAGATTTGGGTTTAGGTTTAGATTTTAGGTTTAGATTTGAGGTTAGGTTTAGATTTTAGGTTTAGATTTGGGGTTAGGTTTAGATTTGGGGTTAGGTTTAGATTTTAGGTTTAGATTTGGGGTTAGGTTTATATTTTAGTTTTAGATTTGGGGTTAGGTTTAGATTTTAGGTTTAGATTTGGGGTTAGGTTTAGATTTAAGGTTTAGATTTGGGGATAGGTTTAGATTTGGGGTTAGGTTTAGATTTGGGGTTAGGTTTAGATTTTAGGTTTAGATTTTAGGTTTAGATTTGGGGTTAGGTTTAGATTTTAGGTTTAGATTTGGGGTTAGGTTTAGATTTTAGGTTTAGATTTGGGGTTAGGTTTAGATTTTAGGTTTAGATTTGGGGTTAGGTTTAGATTTGGGGTTAGGTTTAGATTTTAGGTTTAGATTTGGGGTTAGGTTTAGATTTTAGGTTTAGATATGGGGTTAGGTTTACATTTGTGGTTAGGTTTAGATTTTAGGTTTAGATTTGGGGTTAGGTTTAAATATGGGGTTAGGTTTAGATTTTAGGTTTAGATTTGGGGTTAGGTTTAGATTTTAGGTTTAGATTTGGGGTTAGGTTTAGATTTTAGGTTTAGATTTGGGGTTAGGTTTAGATTTGGAGTTAGGTTTAGATTTTAGGTTTAGATTTGGGGTTAGGTTTAAATTTCAGGTTTAGATTTGGGGTTAGGTTTAGATTTTAGGTTTAGATTTGGGGTTAGGTTTAGATTTTACGTTTAGATTTTAGGTTTAGATATGGGGTTAGGTTTAGATTTTAGGTTTAGAATTGGGGTTAGGTTTAGATTTTAGGTTTAGATTTGGGGTTAGGTTTAGATTTGGGGTTAGGTTTAGATTTTAGGTTTAGATTTGGGGTTAGGTTTAGATTTTAGGTTTAGATTTGGGGTTAGGTTTAGATTTGGGGTTAGGTTTAGATTTTAGGTTGAGATTTGGGGTTAGGTTTAGATTTAAGGTTTAGATTTGGGGTTAGGTTTAGATTTTAGGTTTAGATTTGGGGTTAGGTTTAGATTTTAGGTTAGGTTTAGATTTTAGGTTTAGATTTGGGGTTAGGTTTAGATTTGGGGTTAGGTTTAGATTTTAGGTTTAGAATTGGGGTTAGGTTTAGATTTTAGGTTTAGAATTGGGGTTAGGTTTAGATTTTAGGTTTAGATTTGGGGTTAGGTTTAGATTTGGGGTTAGGTTTAGATTTAAGTTTTAGATTTGGGGTTAGGTTTAGATTTTAGGTTTAGATTTTAGGTTTAGATTTGGGGTTAGGTTTAGATTTTAGGTTTAGATTTGGGGTTAGGTTTAGATTTGGGGTTAGGTTTAGATTTTAGGTTTAGGTTTGGGGTTAGGTTTAGATTTTAGGTTTAGATTTGGGGTTAGGTTTAGATTTTAGGTTTGGATTTGGGGTTAGGTTTAGATTTGGGGTTAGGTTTAGATTTTAGGTTTAGATTTGGGGTTAGGTTTAGATTTGGGGTTAGGTTTAGATTTTAGGTTTAGATTTGGGGTTAGGTTTAGATTTGGGGTTAGGTTTAGATTTTAGGTTTAGATTTGGGGTTAGGTTTAGATTTTAGGTTTAGATTTGGGGTTAGGTTTAGATTTTAGGTTTATATTTGGGGTAAGGTTTAGATTTGGGGTTAGGTTTAGATTTTAGGTTTAGATTTGGGGTTAGGTTTAGATTTGGGGTTAGGTTTAGATTTTAGGTTTAGATTTGGGGTTAGGTTTAGATTTGGGGTTAGGTTTAGATTTTAGGTTTAGATTTGGGGTTAGGTTTAGATTTGGAGTTAGGTTTAGATTTAGGTTTAGATTTGGGGTTAGGTTTAGATTTCAGGTTTAGATTTGGGGTTAGGTTTAGATTTTAGGTTTAGATTTGGGGTTAGGTTTAGATTTTAGGTTTAGATTTGGGGTTAGGTTTAGATTTGGGGTTAGGTTTAGATTTTAGGTTTAGATTTGGGGTTAGGTTTAGATTTAAGGTTTAGATTTGGGGTTAGGTTTAGATTTGGGGTTAGGTTTAGATTTGGGGTTAGGTTTAGATTTTAGGTTTAGATTTTAGGTTTAGACTTGGGGTTAGGTTTTGATTTGGGGTTAGGTTTAGATTTTAGGTTTAGATTTGGGGTTAGGTTTAGATTTGGGGTTAGGTTTAGATTTTAGGTGTAGATTTGGGGTTAGGTTTAGATTTTAGGTTTAGATTTGGGGTTAGGTTTAGATTTGGGGTTAGGTTTAGATTTTAGGTTTAGATTTGGGGTTAGGTTTAGATTTTAGGTTTAGATTTGGGGTTAGGTTTAGATTTGGGGTTAGGTTTAGATTTTAGGTTTAGATTTGGGGTTAGGTTTAGATTTGGGGTTAGGTTTAGATTTTTGGTTTAGATTTGGGGTTAGGTTTAGATTTGGGGTTAGGTTTAGATTTTAGGTTTAGATTTGGGGTTAGGTTTAGATTTTAGGTTTAGATTTGGGGTTAGGTTTAGATTTTAGGTTTAGATTTGGGGTTAGGTTTATATTTTAGGTTTAGATTTGGGGTTAGGTTTAGATTTTAGGTTTAGATTTTAGGTTTAGATTTGGGGTTAGGTTTAGATTTTAGGTTTAGATTTTGGATTAGGTTTAGATTTTAAGTTTAGATTTGCGGTTATGTTTAGATTTTAGGTTTAGATTTGGGGTTAGGTTTAGATTTGGTGTTAGGCTTATATTTTATAATTAGATTTGGGGTTAGGTTTAGATTTGGGGTTAGGTTTAGATTTTAGGTTTAGATTTGGGGTTAGGTTTAGATTTTAGGTTTAGATTTGGGGTTAGGTTTAGATTTTAGGTTTAGATTTGGGGTTAGGTTTAGATTTAAGGTTTAGATTTGGGGATAGGTTTAGATTTGGGGTTAGGTTTAGATTTGGGGTTAGGTTTAGATTTTAGGTTTAGATTTTAGGTTTAGATTTGGGGTTAGGTTTAGATTTTAGGTTTAGATTTGGGGTTAGGTTTAGATTTTAGGTTTAGATTTGGGGTTAGGTTTAGATTTTAGGTTTAGATTTGGGGTTAGGTTTAGATTTGGGGTTAGGTTTAGATTTTAGGTTTAGATTTGGGGTTAGGTTTAGATTTTAGGTTTAGATATGGGGTTAGGTTTACATTTGTGGTTAGGTTTAGATTTTAGGTTTAGATTTGGGGTTAGGTTTAAATATGGGGTTAGGTTTAGATTTTAGGTTTAGATTTGGGGTTAGGTTTAGATTTTAGGTTTAGATTTGGGGTTAGGTTTAGATTTTAGGTTTAGATTTGGGGTTAGGTTTAGATTTGGAGTTAGGTTTAGATTTTAGGTTTAGATTTGGGGTTAGGTTTAAATTTCAGGTTTAGATTTGGGGTTAGGTTTAGATTTTAGGTTTAGATTTGGGGTTAGGTTTAGATTTTACGTTTAGATTTTAGGTTTAGATATGGGGTTAGGTTTAGATTTTAGGTTTAGAATTGGGGTTAGGTTTAGATTTTAGGTTTAGATTTGGGGTTAGGTTTAGATTTGGGGTTAGGTTTAGATTTTAGGTTTAGATTTGGGGTTAGGTTTAGATTTTAGGTTTAGATTTGGGGTTAGGTTTAGATTTGTTGTTAGGTTTAGATTTTAGGTTTAGATTTGGGGTTAGGTTTAGATTTGGGGTTAGGTTTAGATTTTAGGTTGAGATTTGGGGTTAGGTTTAGATTTAAGGTTTAGATTTGGGGTTAGGTTTAGATTTTAGGTTTAGATTTGGGGTTAGGTTTAGATTTTAGGTTAGGTTTAGATTTTAGGTTTAGATTTGGGGTTAGGTTTAGATTTGGGGTTAGGTTTAGATTTTAGGTTTAGAATTGGGGTTAGGTTTAGATTTTAGGTTTAGAATTGGGGTTAGGTTTAGATTTTAGGTTTAGATATGGGGTTAGGTTTACATTTGTGGTTAGGTTTAGATTTTAGGTTTAGATTTGGGGTTAGGTTTAAATATGGGGTTAGGTTTAGATTTTAGGTTTAGATTTGGGGTTAGGTTTAGATTTTAGGTTTAGATTTGGGGTTAGGTTTAGATTTTAGGTTTAGATTTGGGGTTAGGTTTAGATTTGGAGTTAGGTTTAGATTTTAGGTTTAGATTTGGGGTTAGGTTTAAATTTCAGGTTTAGATTTGGGGTTAGGTTTAGATTTTAGGTTTAGATTTGGGGTTAGGTTTAGATTTTACGTTTAGATTTTAGGTTTAGATATGGGGTTAGGTTTAGATTTTAGGTTTAGAATTGGGGTTAGGTTTAGATTTTAGGTTTAGATTTGGGGTTAGGTTTAGATTTGGGGTTAGGTTTAGATTTTAGGTTTAGATTTGGGGTTAGGTTTAGATTTTAGGTTTAGATTTGGGGTTAGGTTTAGATTTGTTGTTAGGTTTAGATTTTAGGTTTAGATTTGGGGTTAGGTTTAGATTTGGGGTTAGGTTTAGATTTTAGGTTGAGATTTGGGGTTAGGTTTAGATTTAAGGTTTAGATTTGGGGTTAGGTTTAGATTTTAGGTTTAGATTTGGGGTTAGGTTTAGATTTTAGGTTAGGTTTAGATTTTAGGTTTAGATTTGGGGTTAGGTTTAGATTTGGGGTTAGGTTTAGATTTTAGGTTTAGAATTGGGGTTAGGTTTAGATTTTAGGTTTAGAATTGGGGTTAGGTTTAGATTTTAGGTTTAGATTTGGGGTTAGGTTTAGATTTGGGGTTAGGTTTAGATTTAAGTTTTAGATTTGGGGTTAGGTTTAGATTTTAGGTTTAGATTTTAGGTTTAGATTTGGGGTTAGGTTTAGATTTTAGGTTTAGATTTGGGGTTAGGTTTAGATTTGGGGTTAGGTTTAGATTTTAGGTTTAGGTTTGGGGTTAGGTTTAGATTTTAGGTTTAGATTTGGGGTTAGGTTTAGATTTTAGGTTTGGATTTGGGGTTAGGTTTAGATTTGGGGTTAGGTTTAGATTTTAGGTTTAGATTTGGGGTTAGGTTTAGATTTGGGGTTAGGTTTAGATTTTAGGTTTAGATTTGGGGTTAGGTTTAGATTTGGGGTTAGGTTTAGATTTTAGGTTTAGATTTGGGGTTAGGTTTAGATTTTAGGTTTAGATTTGGGGTTAGGTTTAGATTTTAGGTTTATATTTGGGGTAAGGTTTAGATTTGGGGTTAGGTTTAGATTTTAGGTTTAGATTTGGGGTTAGGTTTAGATTTGGGGTTAGGTTTAGATTTTAGGTTTAGATTTGGGGTTAGGTTTAGATTTGGGGTTAGGTTTAGATTTTAGGTTTAGATTTGGGGTTAGGTTTAGATTTGGAGTTAGGTTTAGATTTAGGTTTAGATTTGGGGTTAGGTTTAGATTTCAGGTTTAGATTTGGGGTTAGGTTTAGATTTTAGGTTTAGATTTGGGGTTAGGTTTAGATTTTAGGTTTAGATTTGGGGTTAGGTTTAGATTTGGGGTTAGGTTTAGATTTTAGGTTTAGATTTGGGGTTAGGTTTAGATTTAAGGTTTAGATTTGGGGTTAGGTTTAGATTTGGGGTTAGGTTTAGATTTGGGGTTAGGTTTAGATTTTAGGTTTAGATTTTAGGTTTAGACTTGGGGTTAGGTTTTGATTTGGGGTTAGGTTTAGATTTTAGGTTTAGATTTGGGGTTAGGTTTAGATTTGGGGTTAGGTTTAGATTTTAGGTGTAGATTTGGGGTTAGGTTTAGATTTTAGGTTTAGATTTGGGGTTAGGTTTAGATTTGGGGTTAGGTTTAGATTTTAGGTTTAGATTTGGGGTTAGGTTTAGATTTTAGGTTTAGATTTGGGGTTAGGTTTAGATTTGGGGTTAGGTTTAGATTTTAGGTTTAGATTTGGGGTTAGGTTTAGATTTGGGGTTAGGTTTAGATTTTTGGTTTAGATTTGGGGTTAGGTTTAGATTTGGGGTTAGGTTTAGATTTTAGGTTTAGATTTGGGGTTAGGTTTAGATTTTAGGTTTAGATTTGGGGTTAGGTTTAGATTTTAGGTTTAGATTTGGGGTTAGGTTTATATTTTAGGTTTAGATTTGGGGTTAGGTTTAGATTTTAGGTTTAGATTTTAGGTTTAGATTTGGGGTTAGGTTTAGATTTTAGGTTTAGATTTTGGATTAGGTTTAGATTTTAAGTTTAGATTTGCGGTTATGTTTAGATTTTAGGTTTAGATTTGGGGTTAGGTTTAGATTTGGTGTTAGGCTTATATTTTATAATTAGATTTGGGGTTAGGTTTAGATTTGGGGTTAGGTTTAGATTTTAGGTTTAGATTTGGGGTTAGGTTTAGATTTTAGGTTTAGATTTGGGGTTAGGTTTAGATTTTAGGTTTAGATTTGGGGTTAGGTTTAGATTTTAGGTTTAGATTTGGGGATAGGTTTAGATTTGGGGTTAGGTTTAGATTTGGGGTTAGGTTTAGATTTTAGGTTTAGATTTTAGGTTTAGATTTGGGGTTAGGTTTAGATTTTAGGTTTAGATTTGGGGTTAGGTTTAGATTTTAGGTTTAGATTTGGGGTTAGGTTTAGATTTTAGGTTTAGATTTGGGGTTAGGTTTAGATTTGGGGTTAGGTTTAGATTTTAGGTTTAGATTTGGGGTTAGGTTTAGATTTTAGGTTTAGATATGGGGTTAGGTTTACATTTGTGGTTAGGTTTAGATTTTAGGTTTAGATTTGGGGTTAGGTTTAAATATGGGGTTAGGTTTAGATTTTAGGTTTAGATTTGGGGTTAGGTTTAGATTTTAGGTTTAGATTTGGGGTTAGGTTTAGATTTTAGGTTTAGATTTGGGGTTAGGTTTAGATTTGGAGTTAGGTTTAGATTTTAGGTTTAGATTTGGGGTTAGGTTTAAATTTCAGGTTTAGATTTGGGGTTAGGTTTAGATTTTAGGTTTAGATTTGGGGTTAGGTTTAGATTTTACGTTTAGATTTTAGGTTTAGATATGGGGTTAGGTTTAGATTTTAGGTTTAGAATTGGGGTTAGGTTTAGATTTTAGGTTTAGATTTGGGGTTAGGTTTAGATTTGGGGTTAGGTTTAGATTTTAGGTTTAGATTTGGGGTTAGGTTTAGATTTTAGGTTTAGATTTGGGGTTAGGTTTAGATTTGTTGTTAGGTTTAGATTTTAGGTTTAGATTTGGGGTTAGGTTTAGATTTGGGGTTAGGTTTAGATTTTAGGTTGAGATTTGGGGTTAGGTTTAGATTTAAGGTTTAGATTTGGGGTTAGGTTTAGATTTTAGGTTTAGATTTGGGGTTAGGTTTAGATTTTAGGTTAGGTTTAGATTTTAGGTTTAGATTTGGGGTTAGGTTTAGATTTGGGGTTAGGTTTAGATTTTAGGTTTAGAATTGGGGTTAGGTTTAGATTTTAGGTTTAGAATTGGGGTTAGGTTTAGATTTTAGGTTTAGATTTGGGGTTAGGTTTAGATTTGGGGTTAGGTTTAGATTTAAGTTTTAGATTTGGGGTTAGGTTTAGATTTTAGGTTTAGATTTTAGGTTTAGATTTGGGGTTAGGTTTAGATTTTAGGTTTAGATTTGGGGTTAGGTTTAGATTTGGGGTTAGGTTTAGATTTTAGGTTTAGGTTTGGGGTTAGGTTTAGATTTTAGGTTTAGATTTGGGGTTAGGTTTAGATTTTAGGTTTGGATTTGGGGTTAGGTTTAGATTTGGGGTTAGGTTTAGATTTTAGGTTTAGATTTGGGGTTAGGTTTAGATTTGGGGTTAGGTTTAGATTTTAGGTTTAGATTTGGGGTTAGGTTTAGATTTGGGGTTAGGTTTAGATTTTAGGTTTAGATTTGGGGTTAGGTTTAGATTTTAGGTTTAGATTTGGGGTTAGGTTTAGATTTTAGGTTTATATTTGGGGTAAGGTTTAGATTTGGGGTTAGGTTTAGATTTTAGGTTTAGATTTGGGGTTAGGTTTAGATTTGGGGTTAGGTTTAGATTTTAGGTTTAGATTTGGGGTTAGGTTTAGATTTGGGGTTAGGTTTAGATTTTAGGTTTAGATTTGGGGTTAGGTTTAGATTTGGAGTTAGGTTTAGATTTTAGGTTTAGATTTGGGGTTAGGTTTAGATTTCAGGTTTAGATTTGGGGTTAGGTTTAGATTTTAGGTTTAGATTTGGGGTTAGGTTTAGATTTTAGGTTTAGATTTGGGGTTAGGTTTAGATTTGGGGTTAGGTTTAGATTTTAGGTTTAGATTTGGGGTTAGGTTTAGATTTAAGGTTTAGATTTGGGGTTAGGTTTAGATTTGGGGTTAGGTTTAGATTTGGGGTTAGGTTTAGATTTTAGGTTTAGATTTTTATGTTTAGACTTGGGGTTAGGTTTTGATTTGGGGTTAGGTTTAGATTTTAGGTTTAGATTTGGGGTTAGGTTTAGATTTGGGGTTAGGTTTAGATTTTAGGTGTAGATTTGGGGTTAGGTTTAGATTTTAGGTTTAGATTTGGGGTTAGGTTTAGATTTGGGGTTAGGTTTAGATTTTAGGTTTAGATTTGGGGTTAGGTTTAGATTTTAGGTTTAGATTTGGGGTTAGGTTTAGATTTGGGGTTAGGTTTAGATTTTAGGTTTAGATTTGGGGTTAGGTTTAGATTTGGGGTTAGGTTTAGATTTTTGGTTTAGATTTGGGGTTAGGTTTAGATTTGGGGTTAGGTTTAGATTTTAGGTTTAGATTTGGGGTTAGGTTTAGATTTTAGGTTTAGATTTGGGGTTAGGTTTAGATTTTAGGTTTAGATTTGGGGTTAGGTTTATATTTTAGGTTTAGATTTGGGGTTAGGTTTAGATTTTAGGTTTAGATTTTAGGTTTAGATTTGGGGTTAGGTTTAGATTTTAGGTTTAGATTTTGGATTAGGTTTAGATTTTAAGTTTAGATTTGCGGTTATGTTTAGATTTTAGGTTTAGATTTGGGGTTAGGTTTAGATTTGGTGTTAGGCTTATATTTTATAATTAGATTTGGGGTTAGGTTTAGATTTGGGGTTAGGTTTAGATTTTAGGTTTAGATTTGGGGTTAGGTTTAGATTTTAGGTTTAGATTTGGGGTTAGGTTTAGATTTTAGGTTTAGATTTGGGGTTAGGTTTAGATTTAAGTTTTAGATTTGGGGTTAGGTTTAGATTTTAGGTTTAGATTTGGGGTTAGGTTTAGATTTTAGGTTTAGATTTGAGGTTAGGTTTAGATTTTAGGTTTAGATTTGGGGTTAGGATTAGATTTGGGGTTAGGTTTAGATTTTAGGTTTAGATTTGGGGTTAGGTTTATATTTTAGGTTTAGATTTGGGGTTAGGTTTAGATTTTAGGTTTAGATTTGAGGTTAGGTTTAGATTTTAGGTTTAGATTTGGGGTTAGGTTTAGATTTGGGGTTAGGTTTAGATTTTAGGTTTAGATTTGGGGTTAGGTTTATATTTTAGGTTTAGATTTGGGGTTAGGTTTAGATTTTAGGTTTAGATTTGGGGTTAGGTTTAGATTTAAGGTTTAGATTTGGGGATAGGTTTAGATTTGGGGTTAGGTTTAGATTTGGGGTTAGGTTTAGATTTTAGGTTTAGATTTTAGGTTTAGATTTGGGGTTAGGTTTTGATTTGGGGTTAGGTTTAGATTTTAGGTTTAGATTTGGGGTTAGGTTTAGATTTGGGGTTAGGTTTACATTTTTGGTTTAGATTTGGGGTTAGGTTTAGATTTTAGGTTTAGATTTGGGGTTAGGTTTAGATTTGGGGTTAGGTTTAGATTTTAGGTTTAGATTTGGGGTTAGGTTTAGATTTGGGGTTAGGTTTAGATTTTAGGTTTAGATTTGGGGTTAGGTTTAGATTTGGGGTTAGGTTTACATTTTTGGTTTAGATTTGGGGTTAGGTTTAGATTTTAGGTTTAGATTTGGGGTTAGGTTTAGATTTGGGGTTAGGTTTAGATTTTAGGTTTAGATTTGGGGTTAGGTTTATATTTTAGGTTTAGATTTGGGGTTAGGTTTAGATTTTAGGTTTAGATTTTAGGTTTAGATTTGGGGTTAGGTTTAGATTTTAGGTTTAGATTTTGGATTAGGTTTAGATTTTAAGTTTAGATTTGCGGTTATGTTTAGATTTTAGGTTTAGATTTGGGGTTAGGTTTAGATTTGGTGTTAGGCTTATATTTTATAATTAGATTTGGGGTTAGGTTTAGATTTGGGGTTAGGTTTAGATTTTAGGTTTAGATTTGGGGTTAGGTTTAGATTTTAGGTTTAGATTTGGGGTTAGGTTTAGATTTGGGGTTAGGTTTAGATTTTAGGTTTAGATTTGGGGTTAGGTTTAGATTTTAGGTTTTAGATTTGGGGTTAGGTTTAGATTTTAGGTTTAGATTTGGGGTTAGGTTTAGATTTTAGGTTTAGATTTGAGGTTAGGTTTAGATTTTAGGTTTAGATTTGGGGTTAGGTTTAGATTTGGGGTTAGGTTTAGATTTTAGGTTTAGATTTGGGGTTAGGTTTATATTTTAGGTTTAGATTTGGGGTTAGGTTTAGATTTTAGGTTTAGATTTTAGGTTTATATTTGGGGTTAGGTTTAGATTTTAGGTTTAGATTTGGGGTTAGGTTTAGATTTTAAGTTTAGATTTGCGGTTAGGTTTAGATTTTAGGTTTAGATTTGGGGTTAGGTTTAGATTTGGGGTTAGGTTTATATTTTAGGATTAGATTTGGGGTTAGGTTTAGATTTGGGGTTAGGTTTAGATTTTAGGTTTAGATTTGGGGTTAGGTTTAGATTTTAGGTTTAGATTTTAGGTTTAGATTTGGGGTTAGGTTTAGATTTTAGGTTTAGATTTGGGGTTAGGTTTAGATTTGGGGTTAGGTTTAGATTTTAGGTTTAGGTTTGGGGTTAGGTTTAGATTTTAGGTTTAGATTTGGGGTTAGGTTTAGATTTTAGGTTTGGATTTGGGGTTAGGTTTAGATTTGGGTTTAGGTTTAGATTTTAGGTTTAGATTTGGGGTTAGGTTTAGATTTTAGGTTTAGATTTGGGGTTAGGTTTAGATTTGGGTTTAGGTTTAGATTTTAGGTTTAGATTTGGGGTTAGGTTCAGATTTGGGGTTAGGTTTAGATTTTAGGTTTAGATTTGGGGTTAGGTTTAGATTTTAGGTTTAGATTTGGGGTTAGGTTTAGATTTTAGGTTTATATTTGGGGTAAGGTTTAGATTTGGGGTTAGGTTTAGATTTTAGGTTTAGATTTGGGGTTAGGTTTAGATTTGGGGTTAGGTTTAGATTTTAGGTTTAGATTTGGGGTTAGGTTTAGATTTTAGGTTTAGATTTGGGGTTAGGTTTAGATTTGGAGTTAGGTTTAGATTTAGGTTTAGATTTGGGGTTAGGTTTAGATTTCAGGTTTAGATTTGGGGTTAGGTTTAGATTTTAGGTTTAGATTTGGGGTTAGGTTTAGATTTGGGGTTAGGTTTACATTTTTGGTTTAGATTTGGGGTTAGGTTTAGATTTTAGGTTTAGATTTGGGGTTAGGTTTAGATTTGGGGTTAGGTTTAGATTTTAGGTTTAGATTTGGGGTTAGGTTTAGATTTTAGGTTTAGATTTGGGGTTAGGTTTAGATTTTAGGTTTAGATTTGGGGTTAGGTTTAGATTTGGGGTTAGGTTTAGATTTTAGGTTTAGATTTGGGGTTAGGTTTAGATTTTAGGTTTAGATATGGGGTTAGGTTTACATTTGGGGTTAGGTTTAGATTTTAGGTTTAGATTTGGGGTTAGGTTTAGATTTTAGGTTTAGATTTGGGGTTAGGTTTAGATTTGGAGTTAGGTTTAGATTTTAGGTTTAGATTTGGGGTTAGGTTTAGATTTCAGGTTTAGATTTGGGGTTAGGTTTAGATTTTAGGTTTAGATTTGGGGTTAGGTTTAGATTTTACGTTTAGATTTTAGGTTTAGATATGGGGTTAGGTTTAGATTTTAGGTTTAGAATTGGGGTTAGGTTTAGATTTTAGGTTTAGATTTGGGGTTAGGTTTAGATTTGGGGTTAGGTTTAGATTTTAGGTTTAGAATTGGGGTTAGGTTTAGATTTTAGGTTTAGATTTGGGGTTAGGTTTAGATTTGGGGTTAGGTTTAGATTTTAGGTTTAGATTTGGGGTTAGGTTTAGATTTTAGGTTTAGATTTGGGGTTAGGTTTAGATTTGGGGTTAGGTTTAGATTTTAGGTTTAGATTTGGGGTTAGGTTTAGATTTAAGGTTTAGATTTGGGGTTAGGTTTAGATTTTAGGTTTAGATTTGGGGTTAGGTTTAGATTTTAGGTTAGGTTTAGATTTGAGGTTTAGATTTGGGGTTAGGTTTAGATTTGGGGTTAGGTTTAGATTTTAGGTTTAGAATTGGGGTTAGGTTTAGATTTTAGGTTTAGAATTGGGGTTAGGTTTAGATTTTAGGTTTAGATTTGGGGTTAGGTTTAGATTTGGGGTTAGGTTTAGATTTAAGTTTTTGATTTGGGGTTAGGTTTAGATTTTAGGTTTAGATTTGGGGTTAGGTTTAGATTTGGGGTTAGGTTTAGATTTTAGGTTTAGATTTGGGGTTAGGTTTATATTTTAGGTTTAGATTTGGGGTTAGGTTTAGATTTTAGGTTTAGATTTTAGGTTTATATTTGGGGTTAGGTTTAGATTTTAGGTTTAGATTTGGGGTTAGGTTTAGATTTTAAGTTTAGATTTGCGGTTAGGTTTAGATTTTAGGTTTAGATTTGGGGTTAGGTTTAGATTTGGGGTTAGGTTTATATTTTAGGATTAGATTTGGGGTTAGGTTTAGATTTGGGGTTAGGTTTAGATTTTAGGTTTAGATTTGGGGTTAGGTTTAGATTTTAGGTTTAGATTTTAGGTTTAGATTTGGGGTTAGGTTTAGATTTTAGGTTTAGATTTGGGGTTAGGTTTAGATTTGGGGTTAGGTTTAGATTTTAGGTTTAGGTTTGGGGTTAGGTTTAGATTTTAGGTTTAGATTTGGGGTTAGGTTTAGATTTTAGGTTTGGATTTGGGGTTAGGTTTAGATTTGGGGTTAGGTTTAGATTTTAGGTTTAGATTTGGGGTTAGGTTTAGATTTGGGGTTAGGTTTAGATTTTAGGTTTAGATTTGGGGTTAGGTTTAGATTTGGGGTTAGGTTTACATTTTTGGTTTAGATTTGGGGTTAGGTTTAGATTTTAGGTTTAGATTTGGGGTTAGGTTTAGATTTGGGGTTAGGTTTAGATTTTAGGTTTAGATTTGGGGTTAGGTTTAGATTTGGGGTTAGGTTTACATTTTTGGTTTAGATTTGGGGTTAGGTTTAGATTTTAGGTTTAGATTTGGGGTTAGGTTTAGATTTGGGGTTAGGTTTAGATTTTAGGTTTAGATTTGGGGTTAGGTTTAGATTTTAGGTTTAGATTTGGGGTTAGGTTTAGATTTTAGGTTTAGATTTTAGGTTTAGATTTGGGGTTAGGTTTAGATTTTAGGTTTAGATTTTGGATTAGGTTTAGATTTTAGGTTTAGAATTGGGGTTAGGTTTAGATTTTAGGTTTAGATTTGGGGTTAGGTTTAGATTTGGTGTTAGGCTTATATTTTATAATTAGATTTGGGGTTAGGTTTAGATTTGGGGTTAGGTTTAGATTTTAGGTTTAGATTTGGGGTTAGGTTTAGATTTTAGGTTTAGATTTGGGGTTAGGTTTAGATTTGGGGTTAGGTTTAGATTTTAGGTTTAGATTTGGGGTTAGGTTTAGATTTAAGTTTTAGTTTTGGGGTTAGGTTTAGATTTTAGGTTTAGATTTGGGGTTAGGTTTAGATTTTAGGTTTAGATTTGAGGTTAGGTTTAGATTTTAGGTTTAGATTTGGGGTTAGGTTTAGATTTGGGGTTAGGTTTAGATTTTAGGTTTAGATTTGGGGTTAGGTTTATATTTTAGGTTTAGATTTGGGGTTAGGTTTAGATTTTAGGTTTAGATTTTAGGTTTATATTTGGGGTTAGGTTTAGATTTTAGGTTTAGATTTGGGGTTAGGTTTAGATTTTAGGTTTAGATTTGAGGTTAGGTTTAGATTTTAGGTTTAGATTTGGGGTTAGGTTTAGATTTGGGGTTAGGTTTAGATTTTAGGTTTAGATTTGGGGTTAGGTTTATATTTTAGGTTTAGATTTGGGGTTAGGTTTAGATTTTAGGTTTAGATTTTAGGTTTATATTTGGGGTTAGGTTTAGATTTTAGGTTTAGATTTGGGGTTAGGTTTAGATTTTAGGTTTAGATTTTAGGTTTAGATTTGGGGTTAGGTTTAGATTTTAGGTTTAGATTTTGGATTAGGTTTAGATTTTAGGTTTAGAATTGGGGTTAGGTTTAGATTTTAGGTTTAGATTTGGGGTTAGGTTTAGATTTGGTGTTAGGCTTATATTTTATAATTAGATTTGGGGTTAGGTTTAGATTTGGGGTTAGGTTTAGATTTTAGGTTTAGATTTGGGGTTAGGTTTAGATTTTAGGTTTAGATTTGGGGTTAGGTTTAGATTTGGGGTTAGGTTTAGATTTTAGGTTTAGATTTGGGGTTAGGTTTAGATTTAAGTTTTAGTTTTGGGGTTAGGTTTAGATTTTAGGTTTAGATTTGGGGTTAGGTTTAGATTTTAGGTTTAGATTTGAGGTTAGGTTTAGATTTTAGGTTTAGATTTGGGGTTAGGTTTAGATTTGGGGTTAGGTTTAGATTTTAGGTTTAGATTTGGGGTTAGGTTTATATTTTAGGTTTAGATTTGGGGTTAGGTTTAGATTTTAGGTTTAGATTTTAGGTTTATATTTGGGGTTAGGTTTAGATTTTAGGTTTAGATTTGGGGTTAGGTTTAGATTTTAGGTTTAGATATGGGGTTAGGTTTACATTTGGGGTTAGGTTTAGATTTTAGGTTTAGATTTGGGGTTAGGTTTAGATTTTAGGTTTAGATTTGGGGTTAGGTTTAGATTTGGAGTTAGGTTTAGATTTTAGGTTTAGATTTGGGGTTAGGTTTAGATTTCAGGTTTAGATTTGGGGTTAGGTTTAGATTTTAGGTTTAGATTTGGGGTTAGGTTTAGATTTTACGTTTAGATTTTAGGTTTAGATATGGGGTTAGGTTTAGATTTTAGGTTTAGAATTGGGGTTAGGTTTAGATTTTAGGTTTAGATTTGGGGTTAGGTTTAGATTTGGGGTTAGGTTTAGATTTTAGGTTTAGAATTGGGGTTAGGTTTAGATTTTAGGTTTAGATTTGGGGTTAGGTTTAGATTTGGGGTTAGGTTTAGATTTTAGGTTTAGATTTGGGGTTAGGTTTAGATTTTAGGTTTAGATTTGGGGTTAGGTTTAGATTTGGGGTTAGGTTTAGATTTTAGGTTTAGATTTGGGGTTAGGTTTAGATTTAAGGTTTAGATTTGGGGTTAGGTTTAGATTTTAGGTTTAGATTTGGGGTTAGGTTTAGATTTTAGGTTAGGTTTAGATTTGAGGTTTAGATTTGGGGTTAGGTTTAGATTTGGGGTTAGGTTTAGATTTTAGGTTTAGAATTGGGGTTAGGTTTAGATTTTAGGTTTAGAATTGGGGTTAGGTTTAGATTTTAGGTTTAGATTTGGGGTTAGGTTTAGATTTGGGGTTAGGTTTAGATTTTAGGTTTAGATTTGGGGTTAGGTTTATATTTTAGGTTTAGATTTGGGGTTAGGTTTAGATTTTAGGTTTAGATTTTAGGTTTATATTTGGGGTTAGGTTTAGATTTTAGGTTTAGATTTGGGGTTAGGTTTAGATTTTAAGTTTAGATTTGCGGTTAGGTTTAGATTTTAGGTTTAGATTTGGGGTTAGGTTTAGATTTGGGGTTAGGTTTATATTTTAGGATTAGATTTGGGGTTAGGTTTAGATTTGGGGTTAGGTTTAGATTTTAGGTTTAGATTTGGGGTTAGGTTTAGATTTTAGGTTTAGATTTTAGGTTTAGATTTGGGGTTAGGTTTAGATTTTAGGTTTAGATTTGGGGTTAGGTTTAGATTTGGGGTTAGGTTTAGATTTTAGGTTTAGGTTTGGGGTTAGGTTTAGATTTTAGGTTTAGATTTGGGGTTAGGTTTAGATTTTAGGTTTGGATTTGGGGTTAGGTTTAGATTTGGGGTTAGGTTTAGATTTTAGGTTTAGATTTGGGGTTAGGTTTAGATTTGGGGTTAGGTTTAGATTTTAGGTTTAGATTTGGGGTTAGGTTTAGATTTGGGGTTAGGTTTACATTTTAGGTTTAGGTTTGGGGTTAGGTTTAGATTTTAGGTTTAGATTTGGGGTTAGGTTTAGATTTTAGGTTTGGATTTGGGGTTAGGTTTAGATTTGGGGTTAGGTTTAGATTTTAGGTTTAGATTTGGGGTTAGGTTTAGAATTGGGGTTAGGTTTAGATTTTAGGTTTAGAATTGGGGTTAGGTTTAGATTTTAGGTTTAGATTTGGGGTTAGGTTTAGATTTGGGGTTAGGTTTAGATTTAAGTTTTTGATTTGGGGTTAGGTTTAGATTTTAGGTTTAGATTTGGGGTTAGGTTTAGATTTGGGGTTAGGTTTAGATTTTAGGTTTAGATTTGGGGTTAGGTTTATATTTTAGGTTTAGATTTGGGGTTAGGTTTAGATTTTAGGTTTAGATTTTAGGTTTATATTTGGGGTTAGGTTTAGATTTTAGGTTTAGATTTGGGGTTAGGTTTAGATTTTAAGTTTAGATTTGCGGTTAGGTTTAGATTTTAGGTTTAGATTTGGGGTTAGGTTTAGATTTGGGGTTAGGTTTATATTTTAGGATTAGATTTGGGGTTAGGTTTAGATTTGGGGTTAGGTTTAGATTTTAGGTTTAGATTTGGGGTTAGGTTTAGATTTTAGGTTTAGATTTTAGGTTTAGATTTGGGGTTAGGTTTAGATTTTAGGTTTAGATTTGGGGTTAGGTTTAGATTTGGGGTTAGGTTTAGATTTTAGGTTTAGGTTTGGGGTTAGGTTTAGATTTTAGGTTTAGATTTGGGGTTAGGTTTAGATTTTAGGTTTGGATTTGGGGTTAGGTTTAGATTTGGGGTTAGGTTTAGATTTTAGGTTTAGATTTGGGGTTAGGTTTAGATTTGGGGTTAGGTTTAGATTTTAGGTTTAGATTTGGGGTTAGGTTTAGATTTGGGGTTAGGTTTACATTTTTGGTTTAGATTTGGGGTTAGGTTTAGATTTTAGGTTTAGATTTGGGGTTAGGTTTAGATTTGGGGTTAGGTTTAGATTTTAGGTTTAGATTTGGGGTTAGGTTTAGATTTGGGGTTAGGTTTACATTTTTGGTTTAGATTTGGGGTTAGGTTTAGATTTTAGGTTTAGATTTGGGGTTAGGTTTAGATTTGGGGTTAGGTTTAGATTTTAGGTTTAGATTTGGGGTTAGGTTTAGATTTTAGGTTTAGATTTGGGGTTAGGTTTAGATTTTAGGTTTAGATTTTAGGTTTAGATTTGGGGTTAGGTTTAGATTTTAGGTTTAGATTTTGGATTAGGTTTAGATTTTAGGTTTAGAATTGGGGTTAGGTTTAGATTTTAGGTTTAGATTTGGGGTTAGGTTTAGATTTGGTGTTAGGCTTATATTTTATAATTAGATTTGGGGTTAGGTTTAGATTTGGGGTTAGGTTTAGATTTTAGGTTTAGATTTGGGGTTAGGTTTAGATTTTAGGTTTAGATTTGGGGTTAGGTTTAGATTTGGGGTTAGGTTTAGATTTTAGGTTTAGATTTGGGGTTAGGTTTAGATTTAAGTTTTAGTTTTGGGGTTAGGTTTAGATTTTAGGTTTAGATTTGGGGTTAGGTTTAGATTTTAGGTTTAGATTTGAGGTTAGGTTTAGATTTTAGGTTTAGATTTGGGGTTAGGTTTAGATTTGGGGTTAGGTTTAGATTTTAGGTTTAGATTTGGGGTTAGGTTTATATTTTAGGTTTAGATTTGGGGTTAGGTTTAGATTTTAGGTTTAGATTTTAGGTTTATATTTGGGGTTAGGTTTAGATTTTAGGTTTAGATTTGGGGTTAGGTTTAGATTTTAAGTTTAGATTTGCGGTTAGGTTTAGATTTTAGGTTTAGATTTGGGGTTAGGTTTAGATTTGGGGTTAGGTTTATATTTTAGGATTAGATTTGGGGTTAGGTTTAGATTTGGGGTTAGGTTTAGATTTTAGGTTTAGATTTGGGGTTAGGTTTAGATTTTAGGTTTAGATTTTAGGTTTAGATTTGGGGTTAGGTTTAGATTTTAGGTTTAGATTTGGGGTTAGGTTTAGATTTGGGGTTAGGTTTAGATTTTAGGTTTAGGTTTGGGGTTAGGTTTAGATTTTAGGTTTAGATTTGGGGTTAGGTTTAGATTTTAGGTTTGGATTTGGGGTTAGGTTTAGATTTGGGGTTAGGTTTAGATTTTAGGTTTAGATTTGGGTTTAGGTTTAGATTTTAGGTTTAGATTTGGGGTTAGGTTTAGATTTGGGGTTAGGTTTAGATTTTAGGTTTAGATTTGGGGTTAGGTTTAGATTTGGGGTTAGGTTTAGATTTAAGTTTTAGATTTGGGGTTAGGTTTAGATTTTAGGTTTAGATTTGGGGTTAGGTTTAGATTTTAGGTTTAGATTTGAGGTTAGGTTTAGATTTTAGGTTTAGATTTGGGGTTAGGATTAGATTTGGGGTTAGGTTTAGATTTTAGGTTTAGATTTGGGGTTAGGTTTATATTTTAGGTTTAGATTTGGGGTTAGGTTTAGATTTTAGGTTTAGATTTGAGGTTAGGTTTAGATTTTAGGTTTAGATTTGGGGTTAGGTTTAGATTTGGGGTTAGGTTTAGATTTTAGGTTTAGATTTGGGGTTAGGTTTATATTTTAGGTTTAGATTTGGGGTTAGGTTTAGATTTTAGGTTTAGATTTGGGGTTAGGTTTAGATTTAAGGTTTAGATTTGGGGATAGGTTTAGATTTGGGGTTAGGTTTAGATTTGGGGTTAGGTTTAGATTTTAGGTTTAGATTTTAGGTTTAGATTTGGGGTTAGGTTTTGATTTGGGGTTAGGTTTAGATTTTAGGTTTAGATTTGGGGTTAGGTTTAGATTTGGGGTTAGGTTTAGATTTTAGGTGTAGATTTGGGGTTAGGTTTAGATTTTAGGTTTAGATTTGGGGTTAGGTTTAGATTTGGGGTTAGGTTTAGATTTTAGGTTTAGATTTGGGGTTAGGTTTAGATTTGGGGTTAGGTTTACATTTTTGGTTTAGATTTGGGGTTAGGTTTAGATTTTAGGTTTAGATTTGGGGTTAGGTTTAGATTTGGGGTTAGGTTTAGATTTTAGGTTTAGATTTGGGGTTAGGTTTAGATTTTAGGTTTAGATTTGGGGTTAGGTTTATATTTTAGGTTTAGATTTGGGGTTAGGTTTAGATTTTAGGTTTAGATTTTAGGTTTAGATTTGGGGTTAGGTTTAGATTTTAGGTTTAGATTTTGGATTAGGTTTAGATTTTAAGTTTAGATTTGCG
The DNA here is from genome assembly GCF_037038585.1 of Patagioenas fasciata. Taxonomy (NCBI): domain Eukaryota; kingdom Metazoa; phylum Chordata; class Aves; order Columbiformes; family Columbidae; genus Patagioenas; species Patagioenas fasciata. Next base: position 301,075 of record NC_092528.1, read on the forward strand.
GTTATGTTTAGATTTTAGGTTTAGATTTGGGGTTAGGTTTAGATTTGGTGTTAGGCTTATATTTTATAATTAGATTTGGGGTTAGGTTTAGATTTGGGGTTAGGTTTAGATTTTAGGTTTAGATTTGGGGTTAGGTTTAGATTTTAGGTTTAGATTTGGGGTTAGGTTTAGATTTGGGGTTAGGTTTAGATTTTAGGTGTTGATTTGGGGTTAGGTTTAGATTTAAGTTTTAGTTTTGGGGTTAGGTTTAGATTTTAGGTTTAGATTTGGGGTTAGGTTTAGATTTTAGGTTTAGATTTGAGGTTAGGTTTAGATTTTAGGTTTAGATTTGGGGTTAGGTTTAGATTTGGGGTTAGGTTTAGATTTTAGGTTTAGATTTGGGGTTAGGTTTATATTTTAGGTTTAGATTTGGGGTTAGGTTTAGATTTTAGGTTTAGATTTTAGGTTTATATTTGGGGTTAGGTTTAGATTTTAGGTTTAGATTTGGGGTTAGGTTTAGATTTTAAGTTTAGATTTGCGGTTAGGTTTAGATTTTAGGTTTAGATTTGGGGTTAGGTTTAGATTTGGGGTTAGGTTTATATTTTAGGATTAGATTTGGGGTTAGGTTTAGATTTGGGGTTAGGTTTAGATTTTAGGTTTAGATTTGGGGTTAGGTTTAGATTTTAGGTTTAGATTTTAGGTTTAGATTTGGGGTTAGGTTTAGATTTTAGGTTTAGATTTGGGGTTAGGTTTAGATTTGGGGTTAGGTTTAGATTTTAGGTTTAGGTTTGGGGTTAGGTTTAGATTTTAGGTTTAGATTTGGGGTTAGGTTTAGATTTTAGGTTTGGATTTGGGGTTAGGTTTAGATTTGGGGTTAGGTTTAGATTTTAGGTTTAGATTTGGGGTTAGGTTTAGATTTTAGGTTTAGATTTGGGGTTAGGTTTAGATTTGGGGTTAGGTTTAGATTTTAGGTTTAGATTTGGGGTTAGGTTTAGATTTGGGGTTAGGTTTAGATTTTAGGTTTAGATTTGGGGTTAGGTTTAAATTTTAGGTTTAGATTTGGGGTTAGGTTTAGATTTTAGGTTTATATTTGGGGTAAGGTTTAGATTTGGGGTTAGGTTTAGATTTTAGGTTTAGATTTGGGGTTAGGTTTAGATTTGGGGTTAGGTTTAGATTTTAGGTTTAGATTTGGGGTTAGGTTTAGATTTGGGGTTAGGTTTAGATTTTAGGTTTAGATTTGGGGTTAGGTTTAGATTTGGAGTTAGGTTTAGATTTAGGTTTAGATTTGGGGTTAGGTTTAGATTTCAGGTTTAGATTTGGGGTTAGGTTTAGATTTTAGGTTTAGATTTGGGGTTAGGTTTAGATTTGGGGTTAGGTTTACATTTTTGGTTTAGATTTGGGGTTAGGTTTAGATTTTAGGTTTAGATTTGGGGTTAGGTTTAGATTTGGGGTTAGGTTTAGATTTTAGGTTTAGATTTGGGGTTAGGTTTAGATTTTAGGTTTAGATTTGGGGTTAGGTTTAGATTTTAGGTTTAGATTTGGGGTTAGGTTTAGATTTGGGGTTAGGTTTAGATTTTAGGTTTAGATTTGGGGTTAGGTTTAGATTTTAGGTTTAGATATGGGGTTAGGTTTACATTTGGGGTTAGGTTTAGATTTTAGGTTTAGATTTGGGGTTAGGTTTAGATTTTAGGTTTAGATTTGGGGTTAGGTTTAGATTTGGAGTTAGGTTTAGATTTTAGGTTTAGATTTGGGGTTAGGTTTAGATTTCAGGTTTAGATTTGGGGTTAGGTTTAGATTTTAGGTTTAGATTTGGGGTTAGGTTTAGATTTTACGTTTAGATTTTAGGTTTAGATATGGGGTTAGGTTTAGATTTTAGGTTTAGAATTGGGGTTAGGTTTAGATTTTAGGTTTAGATTTGGGGTTAGGTTTAGATTTGGGGTTAGGTTTAGATTTTAGGTTTAGAATTGGGGTTAGGTTTAGATTTTAGGTTTAGATTTGGGGTTAGGTTTAGATTTGGGGTTAGGTTTAGATTTTAGGTTTAGATTTGGGGTTAGGTTTAGATTTTAGGTTTAGATTTGGGGTTAGGTTTAGATTTGGGGTTAGGTTTAGATTTTAGGTTTAGATTTGGGGTTAGGTTTAGATTTAAGGTTTAGATTTGGGGTTAGGTTTAGATTTTAGGTTTAGATTTGGGGTTAGGTTTAGATTTTAGGTTAGGTTTAGATTTGAGGTTTAGATTTGGGGTTAGGTTTAGATTTGGGGTTAGGTTTAGATTTTAGGTTTAGAATTGGGGTTAGGTTTAGATTTTAGGTTTAGAATTGGGGTTAGGTTTAGATTTTAGGTTTAGATTTGGGGTTAGGTTTAGATTTGGGGTTAGGTTTAGATTTAAGTTTTTGATTTGGGGTTAGGTTTAGATTTTAGGTTTAGATTTGGGGTTAGGTTTAGATTTGGGGTTAGGTTTAGATTTTAGGTTTAGATTTGGGGTTAGGTTTATATTTTAGGTTTAGATTTGGGGTTAGGTTTAGATTTTAGGTTTAGATTTTAGGTTTATATTTGGGGTTAGGTTTAGATTTTAGGTTTAGATTTGGGGTTAGGTTTAGATTTTAAGTTTAGATTTGCGGTTAGGTTTAGATTTTAGGTTTAGATTTGGGGTTAGGTTTAGATTTGGGGTTAGGTTTATATTTTAGGATTAGATTTGGGGTTAGGTTTAGATTTGGGGTTAGGTTTAGATTTTAGGTTTAGATTTGGGGTTAGGTTTAGATTTTAGGTTTAGATTTTAGGTTTAGATTTGGGGTTAGGTTTAGATTTTAGGTTTAGATTTGGGGTTAGGTTTAGATTTGGGGTTAGGTTTAGATTTTAGGTTTAGGTTTGGGGTTAGGTTTAGATTTTAGGTTTAGATTTGGGGTTAGGTTTAGATTTTAGGTTTGGATTTGGGGTTAGGTTTAGATTTGGGGTTAGGTTTAGATTTTAGGTTTAGATTTGGGGTTAGGTTTAGATTTGGGGTTAGGTTTAGATTTTAGGTTTAGATTTGGGGTTAGGTTTAGATTTGGGGTTAGGTTTACATTTTTGGTTTATATTTGGGGTTAGGTTTAGATTTTAGGTTTAGATTTGGGGTTAGGTTTAGATTTGGGGTTAGGTTTAGATTTTAGGTTTAGATTTGGGGTTAGGTTTAGATTTGGGGTTAGGTTTACATTTTTGGTTTAGATTTGGGGTTAGGTTTAGATTTTAGGTTTAGATTTGGGGTTAGGTTTAGATTTGGGGTTAGGTTTAGATTTTAGGTTTAGATTTGGGGTTAGGTTTAGATTTTAGGTTTAGATTTGGGGTTAGGTTTAGATTTTAGGTTTAGATTTTAGGTTTAGATTTGGGGTTAGGTTTAGATTTTAGGTTTAGATTTTGGATTAGGTTTAGATTTTAGGTTTAGAATTGGGGTTAGGTTTAGATTTTAGGTTTAGATTTGGGGTTAGGTTTAGATTTGGTGTTAGGCTTATATTTTATAATTAGATTTGGGGTTAGGTTTAGATTTGGGGTTAGGTTTAGATTTTAGGTTTAGATTTGGGGTTAGGTTTAGATTTTAGGTTTAGATTTGGGGTTAGGTTTAGATTTGGGGTTAGGTTTAGATTTTAGGTTTAGATTTGGGGTTAGGTTTAGATTTAAGTTTTAGTTTTGGGGTTAGGTTTAGATTTTAGGTTTAGATTTGGGGTTAGGTTTAGATTTTAGGTTTAGATTTGAGGTTAGGTTTAGATTTTAGGTTTAGATTTGGGGTTAGGTTTAGATTTGGGGTTAGGTTTAGATTTTAGGTTTAGATTTGGGGTTAGGTTTATATTTTAGGTTTAGATTTGGGGTTAGGTTTAGATTTTAGGTTTAGATTTTAGGTTTATATTTGGGGTTAGGTTTAGATTTTAGGTTTAGATTTGGGGTTAGGTTTAGATTTTAAGTTTAGATTTGCGGTTAGGTTTAGATTTTAGGTTTAGATTTGGGGTTAGGTTTAGATTTGGGGTTAGGTTTATATTTTAGGATTAGATTTGGGGTTAGGTTTAGATTTGGGGTTAGGTTTAGATTTTAGGTTTAGATTTGGGGTTAGGTTTAGATTTTAGGTTTAGATTTTAGGTTTAGATTTGGGGTTAGGTTTAGATTTTAGGTTTAGATTTGGGGTTAGGTTTAGATTTGGGGTTAGGTTTAGATTTTAGGTTTAGGTTTGGGGTTAGGTTTAGATTTTAGGTTTAGATTTGGGGTTAGGTTTAGATTTTAGGTTTGGATTTGGGGTTAGGTTTAGATTTGGGGTTAGGTTTAGATTTTAGGTTTAGATTTGGGGTTAGGTTTAGATTTTAGGTTTAGATTTGGGGTTAGGTTTAGATTTGGGGTTAGGTTTAGATTTTAGGTTTAGATTTGGGGTTAGGTTTAGATTTGGGGTTAGGTTTAGATTTTAGGTTTAGATTTGGGGTTAGGGTTAGATTTTAGGTTTAGATTTGGGGTTAGGTTTAGATTTTAGGTTTATATTTGGGGTAAGGTTTAGATTTGGGGTTAGGTTTAGATTTTAGGTTTAGATTTGGGGTTAGGTTTAGATTTGGGGTTAGGTTTAGATTTTAGGTTTAGATTTGGGGTTAGGTTTAGATTTGGGGTTAGGTTTAGATTTTAGGTTTAGATTTGGGGTTAGGTTTAGATTTGGAGTTAGGTTTAGATTTAGGTTTAGATTTGGGGTTAGGTTTAGATTTCAGGTTTAGATTTGGGGTTAGGTTTAGATTTTAGGTTTAGATTTGGGGTTAGGTTTAGATTTGGGGTTAGGTTTAGATTTTAGGTTTAGATTTGGGGTTAGGTTTAGATTTGGGGTTAGGTTTAGATTTTAGGTTTAGATTTGGGGTTAGGTTTAGATTTTAGGTTTAGATTTGGGGTTAGGTTTAGATTTTAGGTTTAGATTTGGGGTTAGGTTTAGATTTGGGGTTAGGTTTAGATTTTAGGTTTAGATTTGGGGTTAGGTTTAGATTTTAGGTTTAGATATGGGGTTAGGTTTACATTTGGGGTTAGGTTTAGATTTTAGGTTTAGATTTGGGGTTAGGTTTAGATTTTAGGTTTAGATTTGGGGTTAGGTTTAGATTTGGAGTTAGGTTTAGATTTTAGGTTTAGATTTGGGGTTAGGTTTAGATTTCAGGTTTAGATTTGGGGTTAGGTTTAGATTTTAGGTTTAGATTTGGGGTTAGGTTTAGATTTTACGTTTAGATTTTAGGTTTAGATATGGGGTTAGGTTTAGATTTTAGGTTTAGAATTGGGGTTAGGTTTAGATTTTAGGTTTAGATTTGGGGTTAGGTTTAGATTTGGGGTTAGGTTTAGATTTTAGGTTTAGAATTGGGGTTAGGTTTAGATTTTAGGTTTAGATTTGGGGTTAGGTTTAGATTTGGGGTTAGGTTTAGATTTTAGGTTTAGATTTGGGGTTAGGTTTAGATTTTAGGTTTAGATTTGGGGTTAGGTTTAGATTTGGGGTTAGGTTTAGATTTTAGGTTTAGATTTGGGGTTAGGTTTAGATTTGGGGTTAGGTTTAGATTTTAGGTTTAGATTTGGGGTTAGGTTTAGATTTAAGGTTTAGATTTGGGGTTAGGTTTAGATTTTAGGTTAGGTTTAGATTTGAGGTTTAGATTTGGGGTTAGGTTTAGATTTGGGTTTAGGTTTAGATTTTAGGTTTAGAATTGGGGTTAGGTTTAGATTTTAGGTTTAGAATTGGGGTTAGGTTTAGATTTTAGGTTTAGATTTGGGGTTAGGTTTAGATTTGGGGTTAGGTTTAGATTTAAGTTTTAGATTTGGGGTTAGGTTTAGATTTTAGGTTTAGATTTGGGGTTAGGTTTAGATTTGGGGTTAGGTTTAGATTTTAGGTTTAGATTTGGGGTTAGGTTTATATTTTAGGTTTAGATTTGGGGTTAGGTTTAGATTTTAGGTTTAGATTTTAGGTTTATATTTGGGGTTAGGTTTAGATTTTAGGTTTAGATTTGGGGTTAGGTTTAGATTTTAAGTTTAGATTTGCGGTTAGGTTTAGATTTTAGGTTTAGATTTGGGGTTAGGTTTAGATTTGGGGTTAGGTTTAGATTTTAGGATTAGATTTGGGGTTAGGTTTAGATTTGGGGTTAGGTTTAGATTTTAGGTTTAGATTTGGGGTTAGGTTTAGATTTTAGGTTTAGATTTTAGGTTTAGATTTGGGGTTAGGTTTAGATTTTAGGTTTAGATTTGGGGTTAGGTTTAGATTTGGGGTTAGGTTTAGATTTTAGGTTTAGGTTTGGGGTTAGGTTTAGATTTTAGGTTTAGATTTGGGGTTAGGTTTAGATTTTAGGTTTGGATTTGGGGTTAGGTTTAGATTTGGGGTTAGGTTTAGATTTTAGGTTTAGATTTGGGGTTAGGTTTAGACTTGGGGTTAGGTTTAGATTTTAGGTTTAGATTTGGGGTTAGGTTTAGATTTTAGGTTTAGATTTGGGGTTAGGTTTAGATTTTAGGTTTAGATTTGGGGTTAGGTTTAGATTTTAGGTTTAGATTTTAGGTTTAGATTTGGGGTTAGGTTTAGATTTGGGGTTAGGTTTAGATTTTTGGTTTAGATTTGGGGTTAGGTTTAGATTTGGGGTTAGGTTTAGATTTTAGGTTTATATTTGGGGTAAGGTTTAGATTTGGGGTTAGGTTTAGATTTTAGGTTTAGATTTGGGGTTAAGTTTAGAATTGGGGTTAGGTTTAGATTTTAGGTTTGATTTGGGGTTAGGTTTAGATTTTAGGTTTAGATATCGGGTTACGTTTAGATTTGGGGTTAGGTTTAGATTTAAGGTTTAGATTTGGGGTTAGGTTTAGATTTGGGGTTAGGTTTAGATTTGGGGTTAGGTTTAGATTTTAGGTTTAGATTTTAGGTTTAGACTTGGGGTTAGGTTTTGATTTGGGGTTAGGTTTAGATTTTAGGTTTAGATTTGGGGTTAGGTTTAGATTTGGGGTTAGGTTTAGATTTTAGGTGTAGATTTGGGGTTAGGTTTAGATTTTAGGTTTAGATTTGGGGTTAGGTTTAGATTTGGGGTTAGGTTTAGATTTTAGATTTAGATTTGGGGTTAGGTTTAGATTTGAGGTTTAGATTTGGGGTTAGGTTTAGATTTGAGGTTTAGATTTGGGGTTAGGTTTAGATTTGGGGTTAGGTTTAGATTTTAGGTGTAGATTTGGGGTTAGGTTTAGATTTTAGGTTTAGATTTGGGGTTAGGTTTAGATTTGGGGTTAGGTTTAGATTTTAGGTTTAGATTTGGGGTTAGGTTTAGATTTGGGGTTAGGTTTAGATTTTTGGTTTAGATTTGGGGTTAGGTTTAGATTTGGGGTTAGGTTTAGATTTTAGGTTTAGATTTGGGGTTAGGTTTAGATTTTAGGTTTAGATTTGGGGTTAGGTTTAGATTTTAGGTTTAGATTTGGGGTTAGGTTTATATTTTAGGTTTAGATTTGGGGTTAGGTTTAGATTTTAGGTTTAGATTTTAGGTTTAGATTTGGGGTTAGGTTTAGATTTTAGGTTTAGATTTGGGGTTAGGTTTAGATTTTAAGTTTAGATTTGCGGTTATGTTTAGATTTTAGGTTTAGATTTGGGGTTAGGTTTAGATTTGGTGTTAGGCTTATATTTTATAATTAGATTTGGGGTTAGGTTTAGATTTGGGGTTAGGTTTAGATTTTAGGTTTAGATTTGGGGTTAGGTTTAGATTTGGGGTTAGGTTTAGATTTTAGGTTTAGATTTGGGGTTAGGTTTATATTTTAGGTTTAGATTTGGGGTTAGGATTAGATTTTAGGTTTAGATTTTAGGTTTAGATTTGGGGTTAGGTTTAGATTTTAGGTTTAGATTTGGGGTTAGGTTTAGATTTTAAGTTTAGATTTGCGGTTAGGTTTAGATTTTAGGTTTAGATTTGGGGTTAGGTTTAGATTTGGGGTTAGGTTTAGATTTTAGGATTAGATTTGGGGTTAGGTTTAGATTTGGGGTTAGGTTTAGATTTTAGGTTTAGATTTGGGGTTAGGTTTAGATTTTAGGTTTAGATTTTAGGTTTAGATTTGGGGTTAGGTTTAGATTTTAGGTTTAGATTTGGGGTTAGGTTTAGATTTGGGGTTAGGTTTAGATTTTAGGTTTAGGTTTGGGGTTAGGTTTAGATTTTAGGTTTAGATTTGGGGTTAGGTTTAGATTTTAGGTTTGGATTTGGGGTTAGGTTTAGATTTGGGGTTAGGTTTAGATTTTAGGTTTAGATTTGGGGTTAGGTTTAGACTTGGGGTTAGGTTTAGATTTTAGGTTTAGATTTGGGGTTAGGTTTAGATTTTAGGTTTAGATTTGGGGTTAGGTTTAGATTTTAGGTTTAGATTTGGGGTTAGGTTTAGATTTTAGGTTTAGATTTTAGGTTTAGATTTGGGGTTAGGTTTAGATTTGGGGTTAGGTTTAGATTTTTGGTTTAGATTTGGGGTTAGGTTTAGATTTGGGGTTAGGTTTAGATTTTAGGTATAGATTTGGGGTTAGGTTTAGATTTTAGGTTTAGATTTGGGGTTAGGTTTAGATTTTAGGTTTAGATTTGGGGTAAGATTTACATTTGGGCTTAGGTTTAGATTTTAGGTTTAGATTTGGGGTGAGGTTTAGATTTTAGGTTTAGATTTTAGGTTTAGATTTGGGGTTAGGTTTAGATTTTAGGTTTAGATTTGGGGTTAGGTTTAGATTTTAGGTTTATATTTGGGGTAAGGTTTAGATTTGGGGTTAGGTTTAGATTTTAGGTTTAGATTTGGGGTTAAGTTTAGAATTGGGGTTAGGTTTAGATTTTAGGTTTGATTTGGGGTTAGGTTTAGATTTTAGGTTTAGATATCGGGTTACGTTTAGATTTGGGGTTAGGTTTAGATTTAAGGTTTAGATTTGGGGTTAGGTTTAGATTTGGGGTTAGGTTTAGATTTGGGGTTAGGTTTAGATTTTAGGTTTAGATTTTAGGTTTAGACTTGGGGTTAGGTTTTGATTTGGGGTTAGGTTTAGATTTTAGGTTTAGATTTGGGGTTAGGTTTAGATTTGGGGTTAGGTTTAGATTTTAGGTGTAGATTTGGGGTTAGGTTTAGATTTTAGGTTTAGATTTGGGGTTAGGTTTAGATTTGGGGTTAGGTTTAGATTTTAGATTTAGATTTGGGGTTAGGTTTAGATTTGAGGTTTAGATTTGGGGTTAGGTTTAGACTTGGGGTTAGGTTTAGATTTTAGGTTTAGATTTGGGGTTAGGTTTAGATTTGGGGTTAGGTTTAGATTTTTGGTTTAGATTTGGGGTTAGGTTTAGATTTGGGGTTAGGTTTAGATTTTAGGTTTAGATTTGGGGTTAGGTTTAGATTTTAGGTTTAGATTTGGGGTTAGGTTTAGATTTTAGGTTTAGATTTGGGGTTAGGTTTATATTTTAGGTTTAGATTTGGGGTTAGGTTTAGATTTTAGGTTTAGATTTTAGGTTTAGATTTGGGGTTAGGTTTAGATTTTAGGTTTAGATTTGGGGTTAGGTTTAGATTTTAAGTTTAGATTTGCGGTTATGTTTAGATTTTAGGTTTAGATTTGGGGTTAGGTTTAGATTTGGTGTTAGGCTTATATTTTATAATTAGATTTGGGGTTAGGTTTAGATTTGGGGTTAGGTTTAGATTTTAGGTTTAGATTTGGGGTTAGGTTTAGATTTGGGGTTAGGTTTAGATTTTAGGTTTAGATTTGGGGTTAGGTTTATATTTTAGGTTTAGATTTGGGGTTAGGATTAGATTTTAGGTTTAGATTTTAGGTTTAGATTTGGGGTTAGGTTTAGATTTTAGGTTTAGATTTGGGGTTAGGTTTAGATTTTAAGTTTAGATTTGCGGTTAGGTTTAGATTTTAGGTTTAGATTTGGGGTTAGGTTTAGATTTGGGGTTAGGTTTAGATTTTAGGATTAGATTTGGGGTTAGGTTTAGATTTGGGGTTAGGTTTAGATTTTAGGTTTAGATTTGGGGTTAGGTTTAGATTTTAGGTTTAGATTTTAGGTTTAGATTTGGGGTTAGGTTTAGATTTTAGGTTTAGATTTGGGGTTAGGTTTAGATTTGGGGTTAGGTTTAGATTTTAGGTTTAGGTTTGGGGTTAGGTTTAGATTTTAGGTTTAGATTTGGGGTTAGGTTTAGATTTTAGGTTTGGATTTGGGGTTAGGTTTAGATTTGGGGTTAGGTTTAGATTTTAGGTTTAGATTTGGGGTTAGGTTTAGACTTGGGGTTAGGTTTAGATTTTAGGTTTAGATTTGGGGTTAGGTTTAGATTTTAGGTTTAGATTTGGGGTTAGGTTTAGATTTTAGGTTTAGATTTGGGGTTAGGTTTAGATTTTAGGTTTAGATTTTAGGTTTAGATTTGGGGTTAGGTTTAGATTTGGGGTTAGGTTTAGATTTTTGGTTTAGATTTGGGGTTAGGTTTAGATTTGGGGTTAGGTTTAGATTTTAGGTATAGATTTGGGGTTAGGTTTAGATTTTAGGTTTAGATTTGGGGTTAGGTTTAGATTTTAGGTTTAGATTTGGGGTAAGATTTACATTTGGGCTTAGGTTTAGATTTTAGGTTTAGATTTGGGGTGAGGTTTAGATTTTAGGTTTAGATTTTAGGTTTAGATTTGGGGTTAGGTTTAGATTTTAGGTTTAGATTTGGGGTTAGGTTTAGATTTTAGGTTTATATTTGGGGTAAGGTTTAGATTTGGGGTTAGGTTTAGATTTTAGGTTTAGATTTGGGGTTAAGTTTAGAATTGGGGTTAGGTTTAGATTTTAGGTTTGATTTGGGGTTAGGTTTAGATTTTAGGTTTAGATATCGGGTTACGTTTAGATTTGGGGTTAGGTTTAGATTTAAGGTTTAGATTTGGGGTTAGGTTTAGATTTGGGGTTAGGTTTAGATTTGGGGTTAGGTTTAGATTTTAGGTTTAGATTTTAGGTTTAGACTTGGGGTTAGGTTTTGATTTGGGGTTAGGTTTAGATTTTAGGTTTAGATTTGGGGTTAGGTTTAGATTTGGGGTTAGGTTTAGATTTTAGGTGTAGATTTGGGGTTAGGTTTAGATTTTAGGTTTAGATTTGGGGTTAGGTTTAGATTTGGGGTTAGGTTTAGATTTTAGATTTAGATTTGGGGTTAGGTTTAGATTTGAGGTTTAGATTTGGGGTTAGGTTTAGACTTGGGGTTAGGTTTAGATTTTAGGTTTAGATTTGGGGTTAGGTTTAGATTTGGGGTTAGGTTTAGATTTTTGGTTTAGATTTGGGGTTAGGTTTAGATTTGGGGTTAGGTTTAGATTTGGGGTTAGGTTTAGATTTTAGGTTTAGATTTTAGGTTTAGACTTGGGGTTAGGTTTTGATTTGGGGTTAGGTTTAGATTTTAGGTTTAGATTTGGGGTTAGGTTTAGATTTGGGGTTAGGTTTAGATTTTAGGTGTAGATTTGGGGTTAGGTTTAGATTTTAGGTTTAGATTTGGGGTTAGGTTTAGATTTTAGGTTTAGATATCGGGTTACGTTTAGATTTGGGGTTAGGTTTAGATTTAAGGTTTAGATTTGGGGTTAGGTTTAGATTTGGGGTTAGGTTTAGATTTGGGGTTAGGTTTAGATTTTAGGTTTAGATTTTAGGTTTAGACTTGGGGTTAGGTTTTGATTTGGGGTTAGGTTTAGATTTTAGGTTTAGATTTGGGGTTAGGTTTAGATTTGGGGTTAGGTTTAGATTTTAGGTGTAGATTTGGGGTTAGGTTTAGATTTTAGGTTTAGATTTGGGGTTAGGTTTAGATTTGGGGTTAGGTTTAGATTTTAGATTTAGATTTGGGGTTAGGTTTAGATTTGAGGTTTAGATTTGGGGTTAGGTTTAGATTTGAGGTTTAGATTTGGGGTTAGGTTTAGATTTGGGGTTAGGTTTAGATTTTAGGTGTAGATTTGGGGTTAGGTTTAGATTTTAGGTTTAGATTTGGGGTTAGGTTTAGATTTGGGGTTAGGTTTAGATTTTAGGTTTAGATTTGGGGTTAGGTTTAGATTTGGGGTTAGGTTTAGATTTTTGGTTTAGATTTGGGGTTAGGTTTAGATTTGGGGTTAGGTTTAGATTTTAGGTTTAGATTTGGGGTTAGGTTTAGATTTTAGGTTTAGATTTGGGGTTAGGTTTAGATTTTAGGTTTAGATTTGGGGTTAGGTTTATATTTTAGGTTTAGATTTGGGGTTAGGTTTAGATTTTAGGTTTAGATTTTAGGTTTAGATTTGGGGTTAGGTTTAGATTTTAGGTTTAGATTTGGGGTTAGGTTTAGATTTTAAGTTTAGATTTGCGGTTATGTTTAGATTTTAGGTTTAGATTTGGGGTTAGGTTTAGATTTGGTGTTAGGCTTATATTTTATAATTAGATTTGGGGTTAGGTTTAGATTTGGGGTTAGGTTTAGATTTTAGGTTTAGATTTGGGGTTAGGTTTAGATTTGGGGTTAGGTTTAGATTTTAGGTTTAGATTTGGGGTTAGGTTTATATTTTAGGTTTAGATTTGGGGTTAGGATTAGATTTTAGGTTTAGATTTTAGGTTTAGATTTGGGGTTAGGTTTAGATTTTAGGTTTAGATTTGGGGTTAGGTTTAGATTTTAAGTTTAGATTTGCGGTTAGGTTTAGATTTTAGGTTTAGATTTGGGGTTAGGTTTAGATTTGGGGTTAGGTTTAGATTTTAGGATTAGATTTGGGGTTAGGTTTAGATTTGGGGTTAGGTTTAGATTTTAGGTTTAGATTTGGGGTTAGGTTTAGATTTTAGGTTTAGATTTTAGGTTTAGATTTGGGGTTAGGTTTAGATTTTAGGTTTAGATTTGGGGTTAGGTTTAGATTTGGGGTTAGGTTTAGATTTTAGGTTTAGGTTTGGGGTTAGGTTTAGATTTTAGGTTTAGATTTGGGGTTAGGTTTAGATTTTAGGTTTGGATTTGGGGTTAGGTTTAGATTTGGGGTTAGGTTTAGATTTTAGGTTTAGATTTGGGGTTAGGTTTAGACTTGGGGTTAGGTTTAGATTTTAGGTTTAGATTTGGGGTTAGGTTTAGATTTTAGGTTTAGATTTGGGGTTAGGTTTAGATTTTAGGTTTAGATTTGGGGTTAGGTTTAGATTTTAGGTTTAGATTTTAGGTTTAGATTTGGGGTTAGGTTTAGATTTGGGGTTAGGTTTAGATTTTTGGTTTAGATTTGGGGTTAGGTTTAGATTTGGGGTTAGGTTTAGATTTTAGGTATAGATTTGGGGTTAGGTTTAGATTTTAGGTTTAGATTTGGGGTTAGGTTTAGATTTTAGGTTTAGATTTGGGGTAAGATTTACATTTGGGCTTAGGTTTAGATTTTAGGTTTAGATTTGGGGTGAGGTTTAGATTTTAGGTTTAGATTTTAGGTTTAGATTTGGGGTTAGGTTTAGATTTTAGGTTTAGATTTGGGGTTAGGTTTAGATTTTAGGTTTATATTTGGGGTAAGGTTTAGATTTGGGGTTAGGTTTAGATTTTAGGTTTAGATTTGGGGTTAAGTTTAGAATTGGGGTTAGGTTTAGATTTTAGGTTTGATTTGGGGTTAGGTTTAGATTTTAGGTTTAGATATCGGGTTACGTTTAGATTTGGGGTTAGGTTTAGATTTAAGGTTTAGATTTGGGGTTAGGTTTAGATTTGGGGTTAGGTTTAGATTTGGGGTTAGGTTTAGATTTTAGGTTTAGATTTTAGGTTTAGACTTGGGGTTAGGTTTTGATTTGGGGTTAGGTTTAGATTTTAGGTTTAGATTTGGGGTTAGGTTTAGATTTGGGGTTAGGTTTAGATTTTAGGTGTAGATTTGGGGTTAGGTTTAGATTTTAGGTTTAGATTTGGGGTTAGGTTTAGATTTGGGGTTAGGTTTAGATTTTAGATTTAGATTTGGGGTTAGGTTTAGATTTGAGGTTTAGATTTGGGGTTAGGTTTAGACTTGGGGTTAGGTTTAGATTTTAGGTTTAGATTTGGGGTTAGGTTTAGATTTGGGGTTAGGTTTAGATTTTTGGTTTAGATTTGGGGTTAGGTTTAGATTTGGGGTTAGGTTTAGATTTTAGGTTTAGATTTGGGGTTAGGTTTAGATTTTAGGTTTAGATTTGGGGTTAGGTTTAGATTTTAGGTTTAGATTTGGGGTTAGGTTTATATTTTAGGTTTAGATTTGGGGTTAGGTTTAGATTTTAGGTTTAGATTTTAGGTTTAGATTTGGGGTTAGGTTTAGATTTTAGGTTTAGATTTGGGGTTAGGTTTAGATTTTAAGTTTAGATTTGCGGTTATGTTTAGATTTTAGGTTTAGATTTGGGGTTAGGTTTAGATTTGGTGTTAGGCTTATATTTTATAATTAGATTTGGGGTTAGGTTTAGATTTGGGGTTAGGTTTAGATTTTAGGTTTAGATTTGGGGTTAGGTTTAGATTTGGGGTTAGGTTTAGATTTTAGGTTTAGATTTGGGGTTAGGTTTATATTTTAGGTTTAGATTTGGGGTTAGGATTAGATTTTAGGTTTAGATTTTAGGTTTAGATTTGGGGTTAGGTTTAGATTTTAGGTTTAGATTTGGGGTTAGGTTTAGATTTTAAGTTTAGATTTGCGGTTAGGTTTAGATTTTAGGTTTAGATTTGGGGTTAGGTTTAGATTTGGGGTTAGGTTTATATTTTAGGATTAGATTTGGGGTTAGGTTTAGATTTGGGGTTAGGTTTAGATTTTAGGTTTAGATTTGGGGTTAGGTTTAGATTTTAGGTTTAGATTTTAGGTTTAGATTTGGGGTTAGGTTTAGATTTTAGGTTTAGATTTGGGGTTAGGTTTAGATTTGGGGTTAGGTTTAGATTTTAGGTTTAGGTTTGGGGTTAGGTTTAGATTTTAGGTTTAGATTTGGGGTTAGGTTTAGATTTTAGGTTTGGATTTGGGGTTAGGTTTAGATTTGGGGTTAGGTTTAGATTTTAGGTTTAGATTTGGGGTTAGGTTTAGACTTGGGGTTAGGTTTAGATTTTAGGTTTAGATTTGGGGTTAGGTTTAGATTTTAGGTTTAGATTTGGGGTTAGGTTTAGATTTTAGGTTTAGATTTGGGGTTAGGTTTAGATTTTAGGTTTAGATTTTAGGTTTAGATTTGGGGTTAGGTTTAGATTTGGGGTTAGGTTTAGATTTTTGGTTTAGATTTGGGGTTAGGTTTAGATTTGGGGTTAGGTTTAGATTTTAGGTTTAGATTTGGGGTTAGGTTTAGATTTTAGGTTTAGATTTGGGGTTAGGTTTAGATTTTAGGTTTAGATTTGGGGTAAGATTTACATTTGGGCTTAGGTTTAGATTTTAGGTTTAGATTTGGGGTGAGGTTTAGATTTTAGGTTTAGATTTTAGGTTTAGATTTGGGGTTAGGTTTAGATTTTAGGTTTAGATTTGGGGTTAGGTTTAGATTTTAGGTTTATATTTGGGGTAAGGTTTAGATTTGGGGTTAGGTTTAGATTTTAGGTTTAGATTTGGGGTTAGGTTTAGAATTGGGGTTAGGTTTAGATTTTAGGTTTAGATTTGGGGTTAGGTTTAGATTTTAGGTTTAGATATCGGGTTACGTTTAGATTTGGGGTTAGGTTTAGATTTAAGGTTTAGATTTGGGGTTAGGTTTAGATTTGGGGTTAGGTTTAGATTTGGGGTTAGGTTTAGATTTTAGGTTTAGATTTTAGGTTTAGACTTGGGGTTAGGTTTTGATTTGGGGTTAGGTTTAGATTTTAGGTTTAGATTTGGGGTTAGGTTTAGATTTGGGGTTAGGTTTAGATTTTAGGTGTAGATTTGGGGTTAGGTTTAGATTTTAGGTTTAGATTTGGGGTTAGGTTTAGATTTGGGGTTAGGTTTAGATTTTAGGTTTAGATTTGGGGTTAGGTTTAGATTTGAGGTTTAGATTTGGGGTTAGGTTTAAATTTGGGGTTAGGTTTAGATTTTAGGTTTAGATTTGGGGTTAGGTTTAGATTTGGGGTTAGGTTTAGATTTTTGGTTTAGATTTGGGGTTAGGTTTAGATTTGGGGTTAGGTTTAGATTTTAGGTTTAGATTTGGGGTTAGGTTTAGATTTTAGGTTTAGATTTGGGGTTAGGTTTAGATTTTAGGTTTAGATTTGGGGTTAGGTTTATATTTTAGGTTTAGATTTGGGGTTAGGTTTAGATTTTAGGTTTAGATTTTAGGTTTAGATTTGGGGTTAGGTTTAGATTTTAGGTTTAGATTTTGGATTAGGTTTAGATTTTAAGTTTAGATTTGCGGTTATGTTTAGATTTTAGGTTTAGATTTGGGGTTAGGTTTAGATTTGGTGTTAGGCTTATATTTTATAATTAGATTTGGGGTTAGGTTTAGATTTGGGGTTAGGTTTAGATTTTAGGTTTAGATTTGGGGTTAGGTTTAGATTTGGGGTTAGGTTTAGATTTTAGGTTTAGATTTGGGGTTAGGTTTAGATTTTAGGTTTAGATTTGGGGTTAGGTTTAGATTTGGGGTTAGGTTTAGATTTTAGGTTTAGATTTGGGGTTAGGTTTAGATTTAAGTTTTAGATTTGGGGTTAGGTTTAGATTTTAGGTTTAGATTTGGGGTTAGGTTTAGATTTTAGGTTTAGATTTGAGGTTAGGTTTAGATTTTAGGTTTAGATTTGGGGTTAGGTTTAGATTTGGGGTTAGGTTTAGATTTTAGGTTTAGATTTGGGGTTAGGTTTATATTTTAGGTTTAGATTTGGGGTTAGGTTTAGATTTTAGGTTTAGATTTGAGGTTAGGTTTAGATTTTAGGTTTAGATTTGGGGTTAGGTTTAGATTTGGGGTTAGGTTTAGATTTTAGGTTTAGATTTGGGGTTAGGTTTATATTTTAGGTTTAGATTTGGGGTTAGGTTTAGATTTTAGGTTTAGATTTTAGGTTTATATTTGGGGTTAGGTTTAGATTTTAGGTTTAGATTTGGGGTTAGGTTTAGATTTTAAGTTTAGATTTGCGGTTAGGTTTAGATTTTAGGTTTAGATTTGGGGTTAGGTTTAGATTTGGGGTTAGGTTTATATTTTAGGATTAGATTTGGGGTTAGGTTTAGATTTGGGGTTAGGTTTAGATTTTAGGTTTAGATTTGGGGTTAGGTTTAGATTTTAGGTTTAGATTTTAGGTTTAGATTTGGGGTTAGGTTTAGATTTTAGGTTTAGATTTGGGGTTAGGTTTAGATTTGGGGTTAGGTTTAGATTTTAGGTTTAGGTTTGGGGTTAGGTTTAGATTTTAGGTTTAGATTTGGGGTTAGGTTTAGATTTTAGGTTTGGATTTGGGGTTAGGTTTAGATTTGGGGTTAGGTTTAGATTTTAGGTTTAGATTTGGGGTTAGGTTTAGATTTTAGGTTTAGATTTGGGGTTAGGTTTAGATTTGGGGTTAGGTTTAGATTTTAGGTTTAGATTTGGGGTTAGGTTTAGATTTGGGGTTAGGTTTAGATTTTAGGTGTAGATTTGGGGTTAGGTTTAGATTTTAGGTTTAGATTTGGGGTTAGGTTTAGATTTTAGGTTTATATTTGGGGTAAGTTTTAGATTTGGGGTTAGGTTTAGATTTTAGGTTTAGATTTGGGGTTAGGTTTAGATTTGGGGTTAGGTTTAGATTTTAGGATTAGATTTGGGGTTAGGTTTAGATTTGGGGTTAGGTTTAGATTTTAGGTTTAGATTTGGGGTTAGGTTTAGATTTTAGGTTTAGATTTTAGGTTTAGATTTGGGGTTAGGTTTAGATTTCAGGTTTAGATTTGGGGTTAGGTTTAGATTTTAGGTTTAGATTTGGGGTTAGGTTTAGATTTTAGGTTTAGATTTGGGGTTAGGTTTAGATTTGGGGTTAGGTTTAGATTTTAGGTTTAGATTTGGGGTTAGGTTTAGATTTGGGGTTAGGTTTAGATTTTAGGTTTAGATTTGGGGTTAGGTTTAGATTTTAGGTTTAGATTTGGGGTTAGGTTTAGATTTTAGGTTTAGATTTGGGGTTAGGTTTAGATTTGGGGTTAGGTTTAGATTTTAGGTTTAGATTTGGGGTTAGGTTTAGATTTTAGGTTTAGATATGGGGTTAGGTTTACATTTGTGGTTAGGTTTAGATTTTAGGTTTAGATTTGGGGTTAGGTTTAAATTTGGGGTTAGGTTTAGATTTTAGGTTTAGATTTGGGGTTAGGTTTAGATTTTAGGTTTAGATTTGGGGTTAGGTTTAGATTTTAAGTTTAGATTTGGGGTTAGGTTTAGATTTTAGGTTTAGATTTGGGGTTAGGTTTAGATTTTAGGTTTAGATTTGGGGTTAGGTGTAGATTTGGGGTTAGGTTTAGATTTTAGGTTTAGATTTGGGGTTAGGTTTAGATTTTAGGTTTAGATTTTAGGTTTAGATTTGGGGTTAGGTTTAGATTTTAGGTTTAGATTTGGGGTTAGGTTTAGATTTTAGGTTTAGATTTTAGGTTTAGATTTGGGGTTAGGTTTAGATTTTTGGTTTAGATTTGGGGTTAGGTTTAGATTTGGGGTTAGGTTTAGATTTTAGGTTTAGATTTGGGGTTAGGTTTAGATTTTAGGTTTAGATTTGGGGTTAGGTTTAGATTTTAGATTTAGATTTGGGGTAAGATTTACATTTGGGCTTAGGTTTAGATTTTAGGTTTAGATTTGGGGTGAGGTTTAGATTTTAGGTTTAGATTTTAGGTTTAGATTTGGGGTTAGGTTTAGATTTTAGGTTTAGATTTGGGGTTAGGTTTAGATTTTAGGTTTATATTTGGGGTAAGGTTTAGATTTGGGGTTAGGTTTAGATTTTAGGTTTAGATTTGGGGTTAGGTTTAGAATTGGGGTTAGGTTTAGATTTTAGGTTTAGATTTGGGGTTAGGTTTAGATTTTAGGTTTAGATATCGGGTTACGTTTAGATTTGGGGTTAGGTTTAGATTTAAGGTTTAGATTTGGGGTTAGGTTTAGATTTGGGGTTAGGTTTAGATTTGGGGTTAGGTTTAGATTTTAGGTTTAGATTTTAGGTTTAGACTTGGGGTTAGGTTTTGATTTGGGGTTAGGTTTAGATTTTAGGTTTAGATTTGGGGTTAGGTTTAGATTTGGGGTTAGGTTTAGATTTTAGGTGTAGATTTGGGGTTAGGTTTAGATTTTAGGTTTAGATTTGGGGTTAGGTTTAGATTTGGGGTTAGGTTTAGATTTTAGGTTTAGATTTGGGGTTAGGTTTAGATTTGAGGTTTAGATTTGGGGTTAGGTTTAAATTTGGGGTTAGGTTTAGATTTTAGGTTTAGATTTGGGGTTAGGTTTAGATTTGGGGTTAGGTTTAGATTTTTGGTTTAGATTTGGGGTTAGGTTTAGATTTGGGGTTAGGTTTAGATTTTAGGTTTAGATTTGGGGTTAGGTTTAGATTTTAGGTTTAGATTTGGGGTTAGGTTTAGATTTTAGGTTTAGATTTGGGGTTAGGTTTATATTTTAGGTTTAGATTTGGGGTTAGGTTTAGATTTTAGGTTTAGATTTTAGGTTTAGATTTGGGGTTAGGTTTAGATTTTAGGTTTAGATTTTGGATTAGGTTTAGATTTTAAGTTTAGATTTGCGGTTATGTTTAGATTTTAGGTTTAGATTTGGGGTTAGGTTTAGATTTGGTGTTAGGCTTATATTTTATAATTAGATTTGGGGTTAGGTTTAGATTTGGGGTTAGGTTTAGATTTTAGGTTTAGATTTGGGGTTAGGTTTAGATTTGGGGTTAGGTTTAGATTTTAGGTTTAGATTTGGGGTTAGGTTTAGATTTTAGGTTTAGATTTGGGGTTAGGTTTAGATTTGGGGTTAGGTTTAGATTTTAGGTTTAGATTTGGGGTTAGGTTTAGATTTAAGTTTTAGATTTGGGGTTAGGTTTAGATTTTAGGTTTAGATTTGGGGTTAGGTTTAGATTTTAGGTTTAGATTTGAGGTTAGGTTTAGATTTTAGGTTTAGATTTGGGGTTAGGTTTAGATTTGGGGTTAGGTTTAGATTTTAGGTTTAGATTTGGGGTTAGGTTTATATTTTAGGTTTAGATTTGGGGTTAGGTTTAGATTTTAGGTTTAGATTTGAGGTTAGGTTTAGATTTTAGGTTTAGATTTGGGGTTAGGTTTAGATTTGGGGTTAGGTTTAGATTTTAGGTTTAGATTTGGGGTTAGGTTTATATTTTAGGTTTAGATTTGGGGTTAGGTTTAGATTTTAGGTTTAGATTTTAGGTTTATATTTGGGGTTAGGTTTAGATTTTAGGTTTAGATTTGGGGTTAGGTTTAGATTTTAAGTTTAGATTTGCGGTTAGGTTTAGATTTTAGGTTTAGATTTGGGGTTAGGTTTAGATTTGGGGTTAGGTTTATATTTTAGGATTAGATTTGGGGTTAGGTTTAGATTTGGGGTTAGGTTTAGATTTTAGGTTTAGATTTGGGGTTAGGTTTAGATTTTAGGTTTAGATTTTAGGTTTAGATTTGGGGTTAGGTTTAGATTTTAGGTTTAGATTTGGGGTTAGGTTTAGATTTGGGGTTAGGTTTAGATTTTAGGTTTAGGTTTGGGGTTAGGTTTAGATTTTAGGTTTAGATTTGGGGTTAGGTTTAGATTTTAGGTTTGGATTTGGGGTTAGGTTTAGATTTGGGGTTAGGTTTAGATTTTAGGTTTAGATTTGGGGTTAGGTTTAGATTTTAGGTTTAGATTTGGGGTTAGGTTTAGATTTGGGGTTAGGTTTAGATTTTAGGTTTAGATTTGGGGTTAGGTTTAGATTTGGGGTTAGGTTTAGATTTTAGGTGTAGATTTGGGGTTAGGTTTAGATTTTAGGTTTAGATTTGGGGTTAGGTTTAGATTTTAGGTTTATATTTGGGGTAAGTTTTAGATTTGGGGTTAGGTTTAGATTTTAGGTTTAGATTTGGGGTTAGGTTTAGATTTGGGGTTAGGTTTAGATTTTAGGTTTAGATTTGGGGTTAGGTTTAGATTTGGGGTTAGGTTTAGATTTTAGGTTTAGATTTGGGGTTAGGTTTAGATTTTAGGTTTAGATTTTAGGTTTAGATTTGGGGTTAGGTTTAGATTTCAGGTTTAGATTTGGGGTTAGGTTTAGATTTTAGGTTTAGATTTGGGGTTAGGTTTAGATTTTAGGTTTAGATTTGGGGTTAGGTTTAGATTTGGGGTTAGGTTTAGATTTTAGGTTTAGATTTGGGGTTAGGTTTAGATTTGGGGTTAGGTTTAGATTTTAGGTTTAGATTTGGGGTTAGGTTTAGATTTTAGGTTTAGATTTGGGGTTAGGTTTAGATTTTAGGTTTAGATTTGGGGTTAGGTTTAGATTTGGGGTTAGGTTTAGATTTTAGGTTTAGATTTGGGGTTAGGTTTAGATTTTAGGTTTAGATATGGGGTTAGGTTTACATTTGTGGTTAGGTTTAGATTTTAGGTTTAGATTTGGGGTTAGGTTTAAATTTGGGGTTAGGTTTAGATTTTAGGTTTAGATTTGGGGTTAGGTTTAGATTTTAGGTTTAGATTTGGGGTTAGGTTTAGATTTTAAGTTTAGATTTGGGGTTAGGTTTAGATTTTAGGTTTAGATTTGGGGTTAGGTTTAGATTTTAGGTTTAGATTTGGGGTTAGGTGTAGATTTGGGGTTAGGTTTAGATTTTAGGTTTAGATTTGGGGTTAGGTTTAGATTTTAGGTTTAGATTTTAGGTTTAGATTTGGGGTTAGGTTTAGATTTTAGGTTTAGATTTGGGGTTTTGTTTAGATTTTAGGTTTAGATTTGGGGTTAGGTTTAGATTTTAGGTTTATATTTGGGGTAAGGTTTAGATTTGGGGTTAGGTTTAGATTTTAGGTTTAGATTTGGGGTTAGGTTTAGATTTGGGGTTAGGTTTAGATTTTAGGTTTAGATTTGGGGTTAGGTTTAGATTTTAGGTTTAGATTTGGGGTTAGGTTTAGATTTGGGGTTAGGTTTAGATTTTAGGTTTAGATTTGGGGTTAGGTTTAGATTTGGGGTTAGGTTTAGATTTTAGGTTTAGATTTGGGGTTAGGTTTAGATTTGGGGTTAGGTGTAGATTTGGGGTTAGGTTTAGATTTTAGGTTTAGATTTGGGGTTAGGTTTAGATTTTAGGTTTAGATTTGGGGTTAGGTTTAGATTTTAGGTTTAGATTTGGGATTAGGTTTAGATTTGGGGTTAGGTTTAGATTTTAGGTTTAGATTTGGGGTTACGTTTAGATTTTAGGTTTACATTTGGGGTTAGGTTTAGATTTTAGGTTTAAATTTGGGGTTAGGTTTAGATTTTAGGTTTAGATTTGGGGTTAGGTTTAGATTTTAGGTTTACATTTGGGGTTAGGTTTAGATTTGGGGTTAGGTTTAGATTTTAGGTTTAGATTTGGGGTTAGGTTTAGATTTGGGGTTAGGTTTAGATTTTAGGTTTAGATTTGGGGTTAGGTTTGATTTTAGGTTTAGATTTTAGGTTTAGATTTGGGGTTAGGTTTAGATTTTAGGTTTAGATTTGGGGTTAGGTTTAGATTATAGGTTTAGATTTGGGGTTAGGTTTAGATTTTAGGTTTATATTTGGGGTAAGGTTTAGATTTGGGGTTAGGTTTAGATTTTAGGTTTAGATTTGGGGTTAGGTTTAGATTTGGGGTTAGGTTTAGATTTTAGGTTTAGATTTGGGGTTAGGTTTAAATTTTAGGTTTAGATATGTGGTTAGGTTTAGATTTGGGGTTAGGTTTAGATTTTAGGTTTAGATTTGGGGTTAGGTTTAGATTTGGAGTTAGGTTTAGATTTTAGGTTTAGATTTGGGGTTAGGTTTAGATTTCAGGTTTAGATTTGGGGTTAGGTTTAGATTTTAGGTTTAGATTTGGGGTTAGGTGTAGATTTGGGGTTAGGTTTATATTTTAGGTTTAGATTTGGGGTTAGGTTTAGATTTTAGGTTTAGATTTTAGGTTTAGATATGGGGTTAGGTTTAGATTTTAGGTTTAGAATTGGGGTTAGGTTTAGATTTTAGGTTTAGATTTGGGGTTAGGTTTAGATTTGGGGTTAGGTTTAGATTTTAGGTTTAGATTTGGGGTTAGGTTTAGATTTGGGGTTAGGTTTAGATTTTAGGTTTAGATTTGGGGTTAGGTTTAGATTTTAGGTTTAGATTTGGGGTTAGGTTTAGATTTGGAGTTAGGTTTAGATTTAGGTTTAGATTTGGGGTTAGGTTTAGATTTCAGGTTTAGATTTGGGGTTAGGTTTAGATTTTAGGTTTAGATTTGGGGTTAGGTTTAGATTTTAGGTTTAGATTTGGGGTTAGGTTTAGATTTGGGGTTAGGTTTAGATTTTAGGTTTAGATTTGGGGTTAGGTTTAGATTTGGGGTTAGGTTTAGATTTTAGGTTTAGATTTGGGGTTAGGTTTAGATTTTAGGTTTAGATTTGGGGTTAGGTTTAGATTTGGGGTTAGGTTTAGATTTTAGGTTTAGATTTGGGGTTAGGTTTAGATTTTAGGTTTAGATATGGGGTTAGGTTTACATTTGTGGTTAGGTTTAGATTTTAGGTTTAGATTTGGGGTTAGGTTTAGATTTGGGGTTAGGTTTAGATTTTAGGTTTAGATTTGGGGTTAGGTTTAGATTTGGGGTTAGGTGTAGATTTGGGGTTAGGTTTAGATTTTAGGTTTAGATTTGGGGTTAGGTTTAGATTTTAGGTTTAGATTTGGGGTTAGGTTTAGATTTTAGGTTTAGATTTGGGATTAGGTTTAGATTTGGGGTTAGGTTTAGATTTTAGGTTTAGATTTGGGGTTACGTTTAGATTTTAGGTTTACATTTGGGGTTAGGTTTAGATTTTAGGTTTAAATTTGGGGTTAGGTTTAGATTTTAGGTTTAGATTTGGGGTTAGGTTTAGATTTTAGGTTTACATTTGGGGTTAGGTTTAGATTTGGGGTTAGGTTTAGATTTTAGGTTTAGATTTGGGGTTAGGTTTAGATTTGGGGTTAGGTTTAGATTTTAGGTTTAGATTTGGGGTTAGGTTTGATTTTAGGTTTAGATTTTAGGTTTAGATTTGGGGTTAGGTTTAGATTTTAGGTTTAGATTTGGGGTTAGGTTTAGATTATAGGTTTAGATTTGGGGTTAGGTTTAGATTTTAGGTTTATATTTGGGGTAAGGTTTAGATTTGGGGTTAGGTTTAGATTTTAGGTTTAGATTTGGGGTTAGGTTTAGATTTGGGGTTAGGTTTAGATTTTAGGTTTAGATTTGGGGTTAGGTTTAAATTTTAGGTTTAGATATGTGGTTAGGTTTAGATTTGGGGTTAGGTTTAGATTTTAGGTTTAGATTTGGGGTTAGGTTTAGATTTGGAGTTAGGTTTAGATTTTAGGTTTAGATTTGGGGTTAGGTTTAGATTTCAGGTTTAGATTTGGGGTTAGGTTTAGATTTTAGGTTTAGATTTGGGGTTAGGTGTAGATTTGGGGTTAGGTTTATATTTTAGGTTTAGATTTGGGGTTAGGTTTAGATTTTAGGTTTAGATTTTAGGTTTAGATATGGGGTTAGGTTTAGATTTTAGGTTTAGAATTGGGGTTAGGTTTAGATTTTAGGTTTAGATTTGGGGTTAGGTTTAGATTTGGGGTTAGGTTTAGATTTTAGGTTTAGATTTGGGGTTAGGTTTAGATTTGGGGTTAGGTTTAGATTTTAGGTTTAGATTTGGGGTTAGGTTTAGATTTTAGGTTTAGATTTGGGGTTAGGTTTAGATTTGGAGTTAGGTTTAGATTTAGGTTTAGATTTGGGGTTAGGTTTAGATTTCAGGTTTAGATTTGGGGTTAGGTTTAGATTTTAGGTTTAGATTTGGGGTTAGGTTTAGATTTTAGGTTTAGATTTGGGGTTAGGTTTAGATTTGGGGTTAGGTTTAGATTTTAGGTTTAGATTTGGGGTTAGGTTTAGATTTGGGGTTAGGTTTAGATTTTAGGTTTAGATTTGGGGTTAGGTTTAGATTTTAGGTTTAGATTTGGGGTTAGGTTTAGATTTTAGGTTTAGATTTGGGGTTAGGTTTAGATTTGGGGTTAGGTTTAGATTTTAGGTTTAGATTTGGGGTTAGGTTTAGATTTTAGGTTTAGATATGGGGTTAGGTTTACATTTGTGGTTAGGTTTAGATTTTAGGTTTAGATTTGGGGTTAGGTTTAGATTTGGGGTTAGGTTTAGATTTTAGGTTTAGATTTGGGGTTAGGTTTAGATTTCAGGTTTAGATTTGGGGTTAGGTTTAGATTTTAGGTTTAGATTTGGGGTTAGGTTTAGATTTGGGGTTAGGTTTAGATTTTAGGTTTAGATTTGGGGTTAGGTTTAGATTTTAGGTTTAGATTTTAGGTTTAGATATGGGGTTAGGTTTAGATTTTAGGTTTAGAATTGGGGTTAGGTTTAGATTTTAGGTTTAGATTTGGGGTTAGGTTTAGATTTGGGGTTAGGTTTAGATTTTAGGTTTAGATTTGGGGTTAGGTTTAGATTTTAGGTTTAGATTTGGGGTTAGGTTTAGATTTTAGGTTTAGATTTGGGGTTAGGTTTAGATTTGGAGTTAGGTTTAGATTTAGGTTTAGATTTGGGGTTAGGTTTAGATTTCAGGTTTAGATTTGGGGTTAGGTTTAGATTTTAGGTTTAGATTTGGGGTTAGGTTTAGATTTTAGGTTTAGATTTGGGGTTAGGTTTAGATTTGGGGTTAGGTTTAGATTTTAGGTTTAGATTTGGGGTTAGGTTTAGATTTGGGGTTAGGTTTAGATTTTAGGTTTAGATTTGGGGTTAGGTTTAGATTTTAGGTTTAGATTTGGGGTTAGGTTTAGATTTTAGGTTTAGATTTGGGGTTAGGTTTAGATTTGGGGTTAGGTTTAGATTTTAGGTTTAGATTTGGGGTTAGGTTTAGATTTTAGGTTTAGATATGGGGTTAGGTTTACATTTGTGGTTAGGTTTAGATTTTAGGTTTAGATTTGGGGTTAGGTTTAAATTTGGGGTTAGGTTTAGATTTTAGGTTTAGATTTGGGGTTAGGTTTAGATTTTAGGTTTAGATTTGGGGTTAGGTTTAGATTTTAGGTTTAGATTTGGGGTTAGGTTTAGATTTTAGGTTTAAATTTGGGGTTAGGTTTAGATTTTAGGTTTAGATTTGGGGTTAGGTGTAGATTTGGGGTTAGGTTTAGATTTTAGGTTTAGATTTGGGGTTAGGTTTAGATTTTAGGTTTAGATTTTAGGTTTAGATTTGGGGTTAGGTTTAGATTTTAGGTTTAGATTTGGGGTTTTGTTTAGATTTTAGGTTTAGATTTGGGGTTAGGTTTAGATTTTAGGTTTATATTTGGGGTAAGGTTTAGATTTGGGGTTAGGTTTAGATTTTAGGTTTAGATTTGGGGTTAGGTTTAGATTTGGGGTTAGGTTTAGATTTTAGGTTTAGATTTGGGGTTAGGTTTAGATTTTAGGTTTAGATATGGGGTTAGGTTTAGATTTGGGGTTAGGTTTAGATTTTAGGTTTAGATTTGGGGTTAGGTTTAGATTTGGGGTTAGGTTTAGATTTTAGGTTTAGATTTGGGGTTAGGTTTAGATTTGGGGTTAGGTGTAGATTTGGGGTTAGGTTTAGATTTTAGGTTTAGATTTGGGGTTAGGTTTAGATTTTAGGTTTAGATTTGGGGTTAGGTTTAGATTTTAGGTTTAGATTTGGGATTAGGTTTAGATTTGGGGTTAGGTTTAGATTTTAGGTTTAGATTTGGGGTTAGGTTTAGATTTTAGGTTTAGATTTGGGGTTAGGTTTAGATTTTAGGTTTAAATTTGGGGTTAGGTTTAGATTTTAGGTTTAGATTTGGGGTTAGGTTTAGATTTTAGGTTTACATTTGGGGTTAGGTTTAGATTTGGGGTTAGGTTTAGATTTTAGGTTTAGATTTGGGGTTAGGTTTAGATTTGGGGTTAGGTTTAGATTTTAGGTTTAGATTTGGGGTTAGGTTTAGATTTTAGGTTTAGATTTTAGGTTTAGATTTGGGGTTAGGTTTAGATTTTAGGTTTAGATTTGGGGTTAGGTTTAGATTTTAGGTTTAGATTTGGGGTTAGGTTTAGATTTTAGGTTTATATTTGGGGTAAGGTTTAGATTTGGGGTTAGGTTTAGATTTTAGGTTTAGATTTGGGGTTAGGTTTAGATTTGGGGTTAGGTTTAGATTTTAGGTTTAGATTTGGGGTTAGGTTTAAATTTTAGGTTTAGATATGTGGTTAGGTTTAGATTTGGGGTTAGGTTTAGATTTTAGGTTTAGAATTGGGGTTAGGTTTAGATTTTAGGTTTAGATTTGGGGTTAGGTTTAGATTTTAGGTTTAGATTTGGGGTTAGGTGTAGATTTGGGGTTAGGTTTAGATTTTAGGTTTAGATTTGGGGTTAGGTTTAGATTTTAGGTTTAGATTTTAGGTTTAGATATGGGGTTAGGTTTAGATTTTAGGTTTAGAATTGGGGTTAGGTTTAGATTTTAGGTTTAGATTTGGGGTTAGGTTTAGATTTGGGGTTAGGTTTAGATTTTAGGTTTAGATTTGGGGTTAGGTTTAGATTTGGGGTTAGGTTTAGATTTTAGGTTTAGATTTGGGGTTAGGTTTAGATTTTAGGTTTAGATTTGGGGTTAGGTTTAGATTTGGGGTTAGGTTTAGATTTTAGGTTTAGATTTGGGCTTAGGTTTAGATTTGGGGTTAGGTTTAGATTTTAGGTTTAGATTTGGGGTTAGGTTTAGATTTTAGGTTTAGATTTTAGGTTTAGATTTGGGGTTAGGTTTAGATTTTAGGTTTAGATTTGGGGTTAGGTTTAGATTTTAGGTTTAGATTTGGGGTTAGGTTTAGATTTTAGGTTTATATTTGGGGTAAGGTTTAGATTTGGGGTTAGGTTTAGATTTTAGGTTTAGATTTGGGGTTAGGTTTAGATTTGGGGTTAGGTTTAGATTTTAGGTTGAGATTTGGGGTTAGGTTTAAATTTTAGGTTTAGATATGTGGTTAGGTTTAGATTTGGGGTTAGGTTTAGATTTTAGGTTTAGATTTGGGGTTAGGTTTAGATTTGGAGTTAGGTTTAGATTTTAGGTTTAGATTTGGGGTTAGGTTTAGATTTTAGGTTTAGATTTGGGGTTAGGTTTAGATTTTAGGTTTAGATTTGGGGTTAGGTGTAGATTTGGGGTTAGGTTTAGATTTAAGGTTTAGATTTGGGGTTAGGTTTAGATTTTAGGTTTAGATTTTAGGTTTAGATTTGGGGTTAGGTTTAGATTTTAGGTTTAGAATTGGGGTTAGGTTTAGATTTTAGGTTTAGATTTGGGGTTAGGTTTAGATTTGGGGTTAGGTTTAGATTTTAGGTTTAGATTTGGGGTTAGGTTTAGATTTGGGGTTAGGTTTAGATTTTAGGTTTAGATTTGGGTTTAGGTTTAGATTTTAGGTTTAGATTTGGGGTTAGGTTTAGATTTGGGGTTAGGTTTAGATTTTAGGTTTAGATTTGGGGTTAGGTTTAGATTTGGGGTTAGGTTTAGATTTTAGGTTTAGATTTGGGGTTAGGTTTAGATTTTAGGTTTAGATTTGGGGTTAGGTTTAGATTTGGGGTTAGGTTTAGATTTTAGGTTTAGATTTGGGGTTAGGTTTAGATTTTAGGTTTAGATATGGGGTTAGGTTTAGATTTGGGGTTAGGTTTAGATTTTAGGTTTAGATTTGGGGTTAGGTTTAGATTTGGGGTTAGGTTTAGATTTTAGGTTTAGATTTGGGGTTAGGTTTAGATTTTAGGTTTAGATTTGGGGTTAGGTTTAGATTTTAGGTTTATATTTGGGGTTAGGTTTATATTTTAGGTTTAGATTTGGGGTTAGGTTTAGATTTGGGGTTAGGTTTAGATTTTAGGTTTAGATTTGGGGTTAGGTTTAGATTTTAAGTTTAGATTTGCGGTTAGGTTTAGATTTTAGGTTTAGATTTGGGGTTAGGTTTAGATTTGGGGTTAGGTTTATATTTTAGGATTAGATTTGGGGTTAGGTTTAGATTTGGGGTTAGGTTTAGATTTTAGGTTTAGATTTGGGGTTAGGTTTAGATTTTAGGTTTAGATTTTAGGTTTAGATTTGGGGTTAGGTTTAGATTTTAGGTTTAGATTTGGGGTTAGGTTTAGATTTGGGGTTAGGTTTAGATTTTAGGTTTAGGTTTGGGGTTAGGTTTAGATTTTAGGTTTAGATTTGGGCTTAGGTTTAGATTTTAGGTTTGGATTTGGGGTTAGGTTTAGATTTGGGGTTAGGTTTAGATTTTAGGTTTAGATTTGGGGTTAGGTTTAGATTTTAGGTTTAGATTTGGGGTTAGGTTTAGATTTGGGGTTAGGTTTAGATTTTAGGTTTAAATTTGGGGTTAGGTTTAGATTTGGGGTTAGGTTTAGATTTTAGGTTTAGATTTGGGGTTAGGTTTAGATTTTAGGTTTAGATTTGGGGTTAGGTTTAGATTTTAGGTTTATATTTGGGGTAAGTTTTAGATTTGGGGTTAGGTTTAGATTTTAGGTTTAGATTTGGGGTTAGGTTTAGATTTGGGGTTAGGTTTAGATTTTAGGTTTAGATTTGGGGTTAGGTTTAGATTTGGGGTTAGGTTTAGATTTTAGGTTTAGATTTGGGGTTAGGTTTAGATTTGGAGTTAGGTTTAGATTTTAGGTTTAGATTTGGGGTTAGGTTTAGATTTCAGGTTTAGATTTGGGGTTAGGTTTAGATTTTAGGTTTAGATTTGGGGTTAGGTTTAGATTTTAGGTTTAGATTTGGGGTTAGGTTTAGATTTTAGGTTTAGATTTGGGGTTAGGTTTAGATTTTAGGTTTAGATTTGGGGTTAGGTTTAGATTTTAGGTTTATATTTGGGGTAAGGTTTAGATTTGGGGTTAGGTTTAGATTTTAGGTTTAGATTTGGGGTTAGGTTTAGATTTGGGGTTAGGTTTAGATTTTAGGTTGAGATTTGGGGTTAGGTTTAAATTTTAGGTTTAGATATGTGGTTAGGTTTAGATTTGGGGTTAGGTTTAGATTTTAGGTTTAGATTTGGGGTTAGGTTTAGATTTGGAGTTAGGTTTAGATTTTAGGTTTAGATTTGGGGTTAGGTTTAGATTTCAGGTTTAGATTTGGGGTTAGGTTTAGATTTTAGGTTTAGATTTGGGGTTAGGTGTAGATTTGGGGTTAGGTTTAGATTTAAGGTTTAGATTTGGGGTTAGGTTTAGATTTTAGGTTTAGATTTTAGGTTTAGATTTGGGGTTAGGTTTAGATTTTAGGTTTAGAATTGGGGTTAGGTTTAGATTTTAGGTTTAGATTTGGGGTTAGGTTTAGATTTGGGGTTAGGTTTAGATTTGAGGTTTAGATTTGGGGTTAGGTTTAGATTTGGGGTTAGGTTTAGATTTTAGGTTTAGATTTGGGTTTAGGTTTAGATTTTAGGTTTAGATTTGGGGTTAGGTTTAGATTTGGGGTTAGGTTTAGATTTTAGGTTTAGATTTGGGGTTAGGTTTAGATTTTAGGTTTAGATTTGGGGTTAGGTTTAGATTTTAGGTTTAGATTTGGGGTTAGGTTTAGATTTGGGGTTAGGTTTAGATTTTAGGTTTAGATTTGGGGTTAGGTTTAGATTTTAGGTTTAGATATGGGGTTAGGTTTAGATTTGGGGTTAGGTTTAGATTTTAGGTTTAGATTTGGGGTTAGGTTTAGATTTGGGGTTAGGTTTAGATTTTAGGTTTAGATTTGGGGTTAGGTTTAGATTTTAGGTTTAGATTTGGGGTTAGGTGTAGATTTTAGGTTTATATTTGGGGTTAGGTTTATATTTTAGGTTTAGATTTGGGGTTAGGTTTAGATTTGGGGTTAGGTTTAGATTTTAGGTTTAGATTTGGGGTTAGGTTTAGATTTTAAATTTAGATTTGCGGTTAGGTTTAGATTTTAGGTTTAGATTTGGGGTTAGGTTTAGATTTGGGGTTAGGTTTATATTTTAGGATTAGATTTGGGGTTAGGTTTAGATTTGGGGTTAGGTTTAGATTTTAGGTTTAGATTTGGGGTTAGGTTTAGATTTTAGGTTTAGATTTTAGGTTTAGATTTGGGGTTAGGTTTATATTTTAGGTTTAGATTTGGGGTTAGGTTTAGATTTGGGGTTAGGTTTAGATTTTAGGTTTAGATTTGGGGTTAGGTTTAGATTTTAAATTTAGATTTGCGGTTAGGTTTAGATTTTAGGTTTAGATTTGGGGTTAGGTTTAGATTTGGGGTTAGGTTTATATTTTAGGATTAGATTTGGGGTTAGGTTTAGATTTGGGGTTAGGTTTAGATTTTAGGTTTAGATTTGGGGTTAGGTTTAGATTTTAGGTTTAGATTTTAGGTTTAGATTTGGGGTTAGGTTTAGATTTTAGGTTTAGATTTGGGGTTAGGTTTAGATTTGGGGTTAGGTTTAGATTTTAGGTTTAGGTTTGGGGTTAGGTTTAGATTTTAGGTTTAGATTTGGGCTTAGGTTTAGATTTTAGGTTTGGATTTGGGGTTAGGTTTAGATTTTAGGTTTAGATTTGGGGTTAGGTTTAGATTTGGGGTTAGGTTTAGATTTTAGGTTTAGATTTGGGGTTAGGTTTAGATTTGGGGTTAGGTTTAGATTTTAGGTTTAGATTTGGGGTTAGGTTTAGATTTTAGGTTTAGATTTGGGGTTAGGTTTAGATTTTAGGTTTATATTTGGGGTAAGGTTTAGATTTGGGGTTAGGTTTAGATTTTAGGTTTAGATTTGGGGTTAGGTTTAGATTTGGGGTTAGGTTTAGATTTTAGGTTTAGATTTGGGGTTAGGTTTAGATTTGGGGTTAGGTTTAGATTTTAGGTTTAGATTTGGGGTTAGGTTTAGATTTGGAGTTAGGTTTAGATTTTAGGTTTAGATTTGGGGTTAGGTTTAGATTTCAGGTTTAGATTTGGGGTTAGGTTTAGATTTTAGGTTTAGATTTGGGGTTAGGTTTAGATTTTAGGTTTAGATTTGGGGTTAGGTTTAGATTTGGGGTTAGGTTTAGATTTTAGGTTTAGATTTGGGGTTAGGTTTAGATTTGGGGTTAGGTTTAGATTTTAGGTTTAGATTTGGGGTTAGGTTTAGATTTTAGGTTTAAATTTGGGGTTAGGTTTAGATTTTAGGTTTAGATTTGGGGTTAGGTTTAGATTTGGGGTTAGGTTTAGATTTTAGGTTTAAATTTGGGGTTAGGTTTAGATTTTAGGTTTAGATATGGGGTTAGGTTTACATTTGGGGTTAGGTTTAGATTTTAGGTTTAGATTTGGGGTTAGGTTTAGATTTTAGGTTTAGATTTGGGGTTAGGTTTAGATTTGGAGTTAGGTTTAGATTTTAGGTTTAGATTTGGGGTTAGGTTTAGATTTCAGGTTTAGATTTGGGGTTAGGTTTAGATTTTAGGTTTAGATTTGGGGTTAGGTTTAGATTTTACGTTTAGATTTTAGGTTTAGATATGGGGTTAGGTTTAGATTTTAGGTTTAGAATTGGGGTTAGGTTTAGATTTTAGGTTTAGATTTGGGGTTAGGTTTAGATTTGGGGTTAGGTTTAGATTTTAGGTTTAGAATTGGGGTTAGGTTTAGATTTTAGGTTTAGATTTGGGGTTAGGTTTAGATTTGGGGTTAGGTTTAGATTTTAGGTTTAGATTTGGGGTTAGGTTTAGATTTTAGGTTTAGATTTGGGGTTAGGTTTAGATTTGGGGTTAGGTTTAGATTTTAGGTTTAGATTTGGGGTTAGGTTTAGATTTAAGGTTTAGATTTGGGGTTAGGTTTAGATTTTAGGTTTAGATTTGGGGTTAGGTTTAGATTTTAGGTTAGGTTTAGATTTGAGGTTTAGATTTGGGGTTAGGTTTAGATTTGGGGTTAGGTTTAGATTTTAGGTTTAGAATTGGGGTTAGGTTTAGATTTTAGGTTTAGAATTGGGGTTAGGTTTAGATTTTAGGTTTAGATTTGGGGTTAGGTTTAGATTTGGGGTTAGGTTTAGATTTAAGTTTTAGATTTGGGGTTAGGTTTAGATTTTAGGTTTAGATTTGGGGTTAGGTTTAGATTTGGGGTTAGGTTTAGATTTTAGGTTTAGATTTGGGGTTAGGTTTATATTTTAGGTTTAGATTTGGGGTTAGGTTTAGATTTTAGGTTTAGAATTGGGGTTAGGTTTAGATTTTAGGTTTAGATTTGGGGTTAGGTTTAGATTTGGGGTTAGGTTTAGATTTTAGGTTTAGATTTGGGGTTAGGTTTAGATTTTAGGTTTAGATTTGGGGTTAGGTTTAGATTTGGGGTTAGGTTTAGATTTTAGGTTTAGATTTGGGGTTAGGTTTAGATTTAAGGTTTAGATTTGGGGTTAGGTTTAGATTTTAGGTTTAGATTTGGGGTTAGGTTTAGATTTTAGGTTAGGTTTAGATTTGAGGTTTAGATTTGGGGTTAGGTTTAGATTTGGGGTTAGGTTTAGATTTTAGGTTTAGAATTGGGGTTAGGTTTAGATTTTAGCTTTAGAATTGGGGTTAGGTTTAGATTTTAGGTTTAGATTTGGGGTTCGGTTTTGATTTGGGGTTAGGTTTAGATTTAAGTTTTAGATTTGGGGTTAGGTTTAGATTTTAGGTTTAGATTTGGGGTTAGGTTTAGATTTGGGGTTAGGTTTAGATTTTAGGTTTAGATTTGGGGTTAGGTTTATATTTTAGGTTTAGATTTGGGGTTAGGTTTAGATTTTAGGTTTAGATTTTAGGTTTATATTTGGGGTTAGGTTTAGATTTTAGGTTTAGATTTGGGGTTAGGTTTAGATTTTAAGTTTAGATTTGCGGTTAGGTTTAGATTTTAGGTTTAGATTTGGGGTTAGGTTTAGATTTGGGGTTAGGTTTAGATTTTAGGATTAGATTTGGGGTTAGGTTTAGATTTGGGGTTAGGTTTAGATTTTAGGTTTAGATTTGGGGTTAGGTTTAGATTTTAGGTTTAGATTTTAGGTTTAGATTTGGGGTTAGGTTTAGATTTTAGGTTTAGATTTGGGGTTAGGTTTAGATTTGGGGTTAGGTTTAGATTTTAGGTTTAGGTTTGGGGTTAGGTTTAGATTTTAGGTTTAGATTTGGGGTTAGGTTTAGATTTTAGGTTTGGATTTGGGGTTAGGTTTAGATTTGGGGTTAGGTTTAGATTTTAGGTTTAGATTTGGGGTTAGGTTTAGACTTGGGGTTAGGTTTAGATTTTAGGTTTAGATTTGGGGTTAGGTTTAGATTTTAGGTTTAGATTTGGGGTTAGGTTTAGATTTTAGGTTTAGATTTGGGGTTAGGTTTAGATTTTAGGTTTAGATTTTAGGTTTAGATTTGGGGTTAGGTTTAGATTTGGGGTTAGGTTTAGATTTTTGGTTTAGATTTGGGGTTAGGTTTAGATTTGGGGTTAGGTTTAGATTTTAGGTTTAGATTTGGGGTTAGGTTTAGATTTTAGGTTTAGATTTGGGGTTAGGTTTAGATTTTAGGTTTAGATTTGGGGTAAGATTTACATTTGGGCTTAGGTTTAGATTTTAGGTTTAGATTTGGGGTGAGGTTTAGATTTTAGGTTTAGATTTTAGGTTTAGATTTGGGGTTAGGTTTAGATTTTAGGTTTAGATTTGGGGTTAGGTTTAGATTTTAGGTTTATATTTGGGGTAAGGTTTAGATTTGGGGTTAGGTTTAGATTTTAGGTTTAGATTTGGGGTTAGGTTTAGAATTGGGGTTAGGTTTAGATTTTAGGTTTAGATTTGGGGTTAGGTTTAGATTTTAGGTTTAGATATCGGGTTACGTTTAGATTTGGGGTTAGGTTTAGATTTAAGGTTTAGAGGTTAGGTTTAGATTTGGGGTTAGGTTTAGATTTGGGGTTAGGTTTAGATTTTAGGTTTAGATTTTAGGTTTAGACTTGGGGTTAGGTTTTGATTTGGAGTTAGGTTTAGATTTTAGGTTTAGATTTGGGGTTAGGTTTAGATTTGGGGTTAGGTTTAGATTTTAGGTGTAGATTTGGGGTTAGGTTTAGATTTTAGGTTTAGATTTGGGGTTAGGTTTAGATTTGGGGTTAGGTTTAGATTTTAGGTTTAGATTTGGGGTTAGGTTTAGATTTGAGGTTTAGATTTGGGGTTAGGTTTAGACTTGGGGTTAGGTTTAGATTTTAGGTTTAGATTTGGGGTTAGGTTTAGATTTGGGGTTAGGTTTAGATTTTTGGTTTAGATTTGGGGTTAGGTTTAGATTTGGGGTTAGGTTTAGATTTTAGGTTTAGATTTGGGGTTAGGTTTAGATTTTAGGTTTAGATTTGGGGTTAGGTTTAGATTTTAGTTTTAGATTTGGGGTTAGGTTTATATTTTAGGTTTAGATTTGGGGTTAGGTTTAGATTTTAGGTTTAGATTTTAGGTTTAGATTTGGGGTTAGGTTTAGATTTTAGGTTTAGATTTTGGATTAGGTTTAGATTTTAAGTTTAGATTTGCCGTTATGTTTAGATTTTAGGTTTAGATTTGGGGTTAGGTTTAGATTTGGTGTTAGGCTTATATTTTATAATTAGATTTGGGGTTAGGTTTAGATTTGGGGTTAGGTTTAGATTTTAGGTTTAGATTTGGGGTTAGGTTTAGATTTGGGGTTAGGTTTAGATTTTAGGTTTAGATTTGGGGTTAGGTTTATATTTTAGGTTTAGATTTGGGGTTAGGTTTAGATTTTAGGTTTAGATTTTAGGTTTATATTTGGGGTTAGGTTTAGATTTTAGGTTTAGATTTGGGGTTAGGTTTAGATTTTAAGTTTAGATTTGCGGTTAGGTTTAGATTTTAGGTTTAGATTTGGGGTTAGGTTTAGATTTGGGGTTAGGTTTAGATTTTAGGATTAGATTTGGGGTTAGGTTTAGATTTGGGGTTAGGTTTAGATTTTAGGTTTAGATTTGGGGTTAGGTTTAGATTTTAGGTTTAGATTTTAGGTTTAGATTTGGGGTTAGGTTTAGATTTTAGGTTTAGATTTGGGGTTAGGTTTAGATTTGGGGTTAGGTTTAGATTTTAGGTTTAGGTTTGGGGTTAGGTTTAGATTTTAGGTTTAGATTTGGGGTTAGGTTTAGATTTTAGGTTTGGATTTGGGGTTAGGTTTAGATTTGGGGTTAGGTTTAGATTTTAGGTTTAGATTTGGGGTTAGGTTTAGACTTGGGGTTAGGTTTAGATTTTAGGTTTAGATTTGGGGTTAGGTTTAGATTTTAGGTTTAGATTTGGGGTTAGGTTTAGATTTTAGGTTTAGATTTTAGGTTTAGATTTGGGGTTAGGTTTAGATTTGGGGTTAGGTTTAGATTTTTGGTTTAGATTTGGGGTTAGGTTTAGATTTGGGGTTAGGTTTAGATTTTAGGTTTAGATTTGGGGTTAGGTTTAGATTTTAGGTTTAGATTTGGGGTAAGATTTACATTTGGGCTTAGGTTTAGATTTTAGGTTTAGATTTGGGGTGAGGTTTAGATTTTAGGTTTAGATTTTAGGTTTAGATTTGGGGTTAGGTTTAGATTTTAGGTTTAGATTTGGGGTTAGGTTTAGATTTTAGGTTTATATTTGGGGTAAGGTTTAGATTTGGGGTTAGGTTTAGATTTTAGGTTTAGATTTGGGGTTAGGTTTAGAATTGGGGTTAGGTTTAGATTTTAGGTTTAGATTTGGGGTTAGGTTTAGATTTTAGGTTTAGATATCGGGTTACGTTTAGATTTGGGGTTAGGTTTAGATTTAAGGTTTAGATTTGGGGTTAGGTTTAGATTTGGGGTTAGGTTTAGATTTTAGGTTTAGATTTTAGGTTTAGACTTGGGGTTAGGTTTTGATTTGGGGTTAGGTTTAGATTTTAGGTTTAGATTTGGGGTTAGGTTTAGATTTGGGGTTAGGTTTAGATTTTAGGTGTAGATTTGGGGTTAGGTTTAGATTTTAGGTTTAGATTTGGGGTTAGGTTTAGATTTGGGGTTAGGTTTAGATTTTAGGTTTAGATTTCGGGTTAGGTTTAGATTTGAGGTTTAGATTTGGGGTTAGGTTTAGATTTGGGGTTAGGTTTAGATTTTAGGTTTAGATTTGGGGTTAGGTTTAGATTTGGGGTTAGGTTTAGATTTTTGGTTTAGATTTGGGGTTAGGTTTAGATTTGGGGTTAGGTTTAGATTTTAGGTTTAGATTTGGGGTTAGGTTTAGATTTTAGGTTTAGATTTGGGGTTAGGTTTAGATTTTAGGTTTAGATTTGGGGTTAGGTTTATATTTTAGGTTTAGATTTGGGGTTAGGTTTAGATTTTAGGTTTAGATTTTAGGTTTAGATTTGGGGTTAGGTTTAGATTTTAGGTTTAGATTTTGGATTAGGTTTAGATTTTAAGTTTAGATTTGCGGTTATGTTTAGATTTTAGGTTTAGATTTGGGGTTAGGTTTAGATTTGGTGTTAGGCTTATATTTTATAATTAGATTTGGGGTTAGGTTTAGATTTGGGGTTAGGTTTAGATTTTAGGTTTAGATTTGGGGTTAGGTTTAGATTTGGGGTTAGGTTTAGATTTTAGGTTTAGATTTGGGGTTAGGTTTAGATTTTAGGTTTAGATTTGGGGTTAGGTTTAGATTTGGGGTTAGGTTTAGATTTTAGGTTTAGATTTGGGGTTAGGTTTAGATTTAAGTTTTAGATTTGGGGTTAGGTTTAGATTTTAGGTTTAGATTTGGGGTTAGGTTTAGATTTTAGGTTTAGATTTGAGGTTAGGTTTAGATTTTAGGTTTAGATTTGGGGTTAGGTTTAGATTTGGGGTTAGGTTTAGATTTTAGGTTTAGATTTGGGGTTAGGTTTATATTTTAGGTTTAGATTTGGGGTTAGGTTTAGATTTTAGGTTTAGATTTGAGGTTAGGTTTAGATTTTAGGTTTAGATTTGGGGTTAGGTTTAGATTTGGGGTTAGGTTTAGATTTTAGGTTTAGATTTGGGGTTAGGTTTATATTTTAGGTTTAGATTTGGGGTTAGGTTTAGATTTTAGGTTTAGATTTTAGGTTTATATTTGGGGTTAGGTTTAGATTTTAAGTTTAGATTTGCGGTTAGGTTTAGATTTTAGGTTTAGATTTGGGGTTAGGTTTAGATTTGGGGTTAGGTTTATATTTTAGGATTAGATTTGGGGTTAGGTTTAGATTTGGGGTTAGGTTTAGATTTTAGGTTTAGATTTGGGGTTAGGTTTAGATTTTAGGTTTAGATTTTAGGTTTAGATTTGGGGTTAGGTTTAGATTTTAGGTTTAGATTTGGGGTTAGGTTTAGATTTGGGGTTAGGTTTAGATTTTAGGTTTAGGTTTGGGGTTAGGTTTAGATTTTAGGTTTAGATTTGGGGTTAGGTTTAGATTTTAGGTTTAGATTTGGGGTTAGGTTTAGATTTGGGGTTAGGTTTAGATTTTAGGTTTAGATTTGGGGTTAGGTTTAGATTTTAGGTTTAGATTTGGGGTTAGGTTTAGATTTGGGGTTAGGTTTAGATTTTAGGTTTAGATTTGGGGTTAGGTTTAGATTTGGGGTTAGGTTTAGATTTTAGGTGTAGATTTGGGGTTAGGTTTAGATTTTAGGTTTAGATTTGGGGTTAGGTTTAGATTTTAGGTTTATATTTGGGGTAAGTTTTAGATTTGGGGTTAGGTTTAGATTTTAGGTTTAGATTTGGGGTTAGGTTTAGATTTGGGGTTAGGTTTAGATTTTAGGTTTAGATTTGGGGTTAGGTTTAGATTTGGGGTTAGGTTTAGATTTTAGGTTTAGATTTGGGGTTAGGTTTAGATTTTAGGTTTAGATTTTAGGTTTAGATTTGGGGTTAGGTTTA
Organism: Patagioenas fasciata; assembly: GCF_037038585.1. Lineage (NCBI taxonomy): Eukaryota > Metazoa > Chordata > Aves > Columbiformes > Columbidae > Patagioenas > Patagioenas fasciata. Next base: position 339,602 of record NC_092528.1, read on the forward strand.
GATTTCAGGTTTAGATTTGGGGTTAGGTTTAGATTTTAGGTTTAGATTTGGGGTTAGGTTTAGATTTTAGGTTTAGATTTGGGGTTAGGTTTAGATTTGGGGTTAGGTTTAGATTTTAGGTTTAGATTTGGGGTTAGGTTTAGATTTGGGGTTAGGTTTAGATTTTAGGTTTAGATTTGGGGTTAGGTTTAGATTTTAGGTTTAGATTTGGGGTTAGGTTTAGATTTTAGGTTTAGATTTGGGGTTAGGTTTAGATTTGGGGTTAGGTTTAGATTTTAGGTTTAGATTTGGGGTTAGGTTTAGATTTTAGGTTTAGATATGGGGTTAGGTTTACATTTGTGGTTAGGTTTAGATTTTAGGTTTAGATTTGGGGTTAGGTTTAAATTTGGGGTTAGGTTTAGATTTTAGGTTTAGATTTGGGGTTAGGTTTAGATTTTAGGTTTAGATTTGGGGTTAGGTTTAGATTTTAGGTTTAGATTTGGGGTTAGGTTTAGATTTTAGGTTTAGATTTGGGGTTAGGTTTAGATTTTAGGTTTAGATTTGGGGTTAGGTGTAGATTTGGGGTTAGGTTTAGATTTTAGGTTTAGATTTGGGGTTAGGTTTAGATTTTAGGTTTAGATTTTAGGTTTAGATTTGGGGTTAGGTTTAGATTTTAGGTTTAGATTTGGGGTTTTGTTTAGATTTTAGGTTTAGATTTGGGGTTAGGTTTAGATTTTAGGTTTATATTTGGGGTAAGGTTTAGATTTGGGGTTAGGTTTAGATTTTAGGTTTAGATTTGGGGTTAGGTTTAGATTTGGGGTTAGGTTTAGATTTTAGGTTTAGATTTGGGGTTAGGTTTAGATTTTAGGTTTAGATTTGGGGTTAGGTTTAGATTTGGGGTTAGGTTTAGATTTTAGGTTTAGATTTGGGGTTAGGTTTAGATTTGGGGTTAGGTTTAGATTTTAGGTTTAGATTTGGGGTTAGGTTTAGATTTGGGGTTAGGTGTAGATTTGGGGTTAGGTTTAGATTTTAGGTTTAGATTTGGGGTTAGGTTTAGATTTTAGGTTTAGATTTGGGGTTAGGTTTAGATTTTAGGTTTAGATTTTGGATTAGGTTTAGATTTGGGGTTAGGTTTAGATTTTAGGTTTAGATTTGGGGTTACGTTTAGATTTTAGGTTTACATTTGGGGTTAGGTTTAGATTTTAGGTTTAAATTTGGGGTTAGGTTTAGATTTTAGGTTTAGATTTGGGGTTAGGTTTAGATTTTAGGTTTACATTTGGGGTTAGGTTTAGATTTGGGGTTAGGTTTAGATTTTAGGTTTAGATTTGGGGTTAGGTTTAGATTTTAGGTTTAGATTTGGGGTTAGGTTTAGATTTTAGGTTTAGATTTTAGGTTTAGATATGGGGTTAGGTTTAGATTTTAGGTTTAGAATTGGGGTTAGGTTTAGATTTTAGGTTTAGATTTGGGGTTAGGTTTAGATTTGGGGTTAGGTTTAGATTTTAGGTTTAGATTTGGGGTTAGGTTTAGATTTTAGGTTTAGATTTGGGGTTAGGTTTAGATTTTAGGTTTAGATTTGGGGTTAGGTTTAGATTTGGAGTTAGGTTTAGATTTAGGTTTAGATTTGGGGTTAGGTTTAGATTTCAGGTTTAGATTTGGGGTTAGGTTTAGATTTTAGGTTTAGATTTGGGGTTAGGTTTAGATTTTAGGTTTAGATTTGGGGTTAGGTTTAGATTTGGGGTTAGGTTTAGATTTGGGGTTAGGTTTAGATTTGGGGTTAGGTTTAGATTTTAGGTTTAGATTTGGGGTTAGGTTTAGATTTTAGGTTTAGATTTGGGGTTAGGTTTAGATTTTAGGTTTAGATTTGGGGTTAGGTTTAGATTTGGGGTTAGGTTTAGATTTTAGGTTTAGATTTGGGGTTAGGTTTAGATTTTAGGTTTAGATATGGGGTTAGGTTTACATTTGTGGTTAGGTTTAGATTTTAGGTTTAGATTTGGGGTTAGGTTTAAATTTGGGGTTAGGTTTAGATTTTAGGTTTAGATTTGGGGTTAGGTTTAGATTTTAGGTTTAGATTTGGGGTTAGGTTTAGATTTTAGGTTTAGATTTGGGGTTAGGTTTAGATTTTAGGTTTAAATTTGGGGTTAGGTTTAGATTTTAGGTTTAGATTTGGGGTTAGGTGTAGATTTGGGGTTAGGTTTAGATTTTAGGTTTAGATTTGGGGTTAGGTTTAGATTTTAGGTTTAGATTTTAGGTTTAGATTTGGGGTTAGGTTTAGATTTTAGGTTTAGATTTGGGGTTTTGTTTAGATTTTAGGTTTAGATTTGGGGTTAGGTTTAGATTTTAGGTTTATATTTGGGGTAAGGTTTAGATTTGGGGTTAGGTTTAGATTTTAGGTTTAGATTTGGGGTTAGGTTTAGATTTGGGGTTAGGTTTAGATTTTAGGTTTAGATTTGGGGTTAGGTTTAGATTTTAGGTTTAGATATGGGGTTAGGTTTAGATTTGGGGTTAGGTTTAGATTTTAGGTTTAGATTTGGGGTTAGGTTTAGATTTGGGGTTAGGTTTAGATTTTAGGTTTAGATTTGGGGTTAGGTTTAGATTTGGGGTTAGGTGTAGATTTGGGGTTAGGTTTAGATTTTAGGTTTAGATTTGGGGTTAGGTTTAGATTTTAGGTTTAGATTTGGGGTTAGGTTTAGATTTTAGGTTTAGATTTGGGATTAGGTTTAGATTTGGGGTTAGGTTTAGATTTTAGGTTTAGATTTGGGGTTAGGTTTAGATTTTAGGTTTAGATTTGGGGTTAGGTTTAGATTTTAGGTTTAAATTTGGGGTTAGGTTTAGATTTTAGGTTTAGATTTGGGGTTAGGTTTAGATTTTAGGTTTACATTTGGGGTTAGGTTTAGATTTGGGGTTAGGTTTAGATTTTAGGTTTAGATTTGGGGTTAGGTTTAGATTTGGGGTTAGGTTTAGATTTTAGGTTTAGATTTGGGGTTAGGTTTAGATTTTAGGTTTAGATTTTAGGTTTAGATTTGGGGTTAGGTTTAGATTTTAGGTTTAGATTTGGGGTTAGGTTTAGATTTTAGGTTTAGATTTGGGGTTAGGTTTAGATTTTAGGTTTATATTTGGGGTAAGGTTTAGATTTGGGGTTAGGTTTAGATTTTAGGTTTAGATTTGGGGTTAGGTTTAGATTTGGGGTTAGGTTTAGATTTTAGGTTTAGATTTGGGGTTAGGTTTAAATTTTAGGTTTAGATATGTGGTTAGGTTTAGATTTGGGGTTAGGTTTAGATTTTAGGTTTAGATTTGGGGTTAGGTTTAGATTTGGAGTTAGGTTTAGATTTTAGGTTTAGATTTGGGGTTAGGTTTAGATTTCAGGTTTAGATTTGGGGTTAGGTTTAGATTTGGGGTTAGGTTTAGATTTTAGGTTTAGATTTGGGGTTAGGTTTAGATTTTAGGTTTAGATTTTAGGTTTAGATATGGGGTTAGGTTTAGATTTTAGGTTTAGAATTGGGGTTAGGTTTAGATTTTAGGTTTAGATTTGGGGTTAGGTTTAGATTTTAGGTTTAGATTTGGGGTTAGGTGTAGATTTGGGGTTAGGTTTAGATTTTAGGTTTAGATTTGGGGTTAGGTTTAGATTTTAGGTTTAGATTTTAGGTTTAGATATGGGGTTAGGTTTAGATTTTAGGTTTAGAATTGGGGTTAGGTTTAGATTTTAGGTTTAGATTTGGGGTTAGGTTTAGATTTGGGGTTAGGTTTAGATTTTAG